>NC_060124.1:643617521-643928884 GCF_021461395.2 Schistocerca americana
CTAGTGTAACAGGAATGGTTAAAAAATAGACAGTAAGAAGAGTCAGTCTTCTTGTACTTAAGTCGGCATTGTGCCTTTTGTATTTAATTCCGATGCAATTTCTGTGTTTCATCGTCTATAAGAAGGTCCAAGGGATATAGTAAACATATAGTGAAGCATCGGAATCTAAAACTGGACTCACAGGATATGTTCATTACATAGTCACTAAGAAGAGTCAGTATTCTTGTACTTAAGTCGGCATTGTGCCTTTCGTATTTATTTCCGATGCATTTTCTGTGTTTCATCGTCAATACGAAGGTCAGAGGGTTACAGTAAACTTGAAGAGAAGCATCGGAATCTATAACTAGTGTCACAGGAATGGTTCAAAGCATAGTCATTAGGTAGAGTCAGTCTTCTTGTACTTAAGTCGGCATTGTGCCTTTTCAATTTCATTCCGATGCAATTTCTGTCTTTCGTCGTCAAAAAGAAGGTCCAAGTTACACAGTAAATCTGAAGTGAGGCATCGGAATCTATAACGATTGTCTCAGGAATGGTTCAAAACATAGACAGTATGAAGAGTCAGTCTTCTTGTACTTAAGTCGGCATTGTGCCTTTTGTATTTAATCCGATGCAATTTATGTGTTTCATCGTTGATAAGAAGGTCCAAGGGATACAGTAGACCTGAAGTGAAGCATCGGAATCTATAACTAGTGTCACAGGAATTGTTCAAACGTAGACAGTAAGAAGAGTCTGTCTTCTTGAACTTAAGTCGGCATTGTGCTTTTTGTATTTAATTCCGATGAAATTTCTTTGTTTCATCGTCAATAAGAAGGTCCAAGGGATACAGTAAACCTGAAGTTAATCATCGGAATCTATAACTAGTGTCACAGGAATGGTTCAAAACATAGACAGTAAGAAGAGTAATTCTTCTTGTACTTAATTCGGCAATGTGCCTTTTGTACTTAATTCCGATGCAATTTCTGTGTTTCATCATCAATAAGAAGGTCAGAGGGATACAGTAAACCTGAAGTGAAGCATCGGAATCTATAACTATTGTCACAGGAACGGTTCAAAACGTAGACAGTAAGAAGAGTCTGTCTACATGTACATAAGTCGGCATTGTGCCTTTTGTATTTAATTCTGAAGCAATTTCTGTGTGTCAACGTCAATAAGAAGGTCAGAGGGATACAGTGCACCCGAAGTGAAGCATCAGAATCTATAACTAGTGTCACAGAAATGGTTCAAACATAGACAGTAAGAAGAGTCTTTCTACTTGTACTTAAGTCGGCATTGTGCTTTTGTATTTAATTCCGATGCAATTTCTGTGTTTCATCGACAATAAGAAGGTCCAAGGGATGCCGTACACCGAGAAACGAAGCATCGGAAGCTATAACTAGTGCAACAGGAATGGTTTAATACATAGACAGTAAGATGAGTCAGTTTCTTGTACTTAAGTCGGCATTGTGCATTTTCTATTTAATTCCGATGCAATTTCTGTGTTTCATCGTCAATGAGAAGGTCAGAGGGATACAGTAAACCTGAAGTGAATCATCGGAATCTATAACTAGTGTCACAGGAATGGTTCAAAACATTAACAGTAGGAAGAGTCAGTCTACATGTACATAAGTCGGCATTGTGCCTTTTGTATTTAATTCTGATGTAATTTCTGTGTGTCAACGTCAATAAGAAGGTCAGAGGGATACAGTGCACCTGATGTGAAGCATCAGAATCTATAACTAGTGTCAAAGAAATGGCTCAAACATAGACAGTAAGAAGAGTCATTCTACTTGTACTTAAGTCGGCATTGTGCTTTTGTATTTAATTCCGATGCAATTTCTGTGTTTCATCGTCAATAAGAAGGTCCAAGGGATACAGTACACCTAAAGTGAACCATCGAAATCTATAACTAGTGTCACAGGAATGGTTTAAATCATAGACAGTAAGAAGAGTAATTCTTCTTGTACTTAATTCGGCAATGTGCCTTTTGTACTTAATTCCGATGCAATTTCTGTGTTTCATCGTCAATAAGAAGGTCAGAGGGATACAGTAAACCTGAAGTGAAGCATCGGAATCTATAACTAGTGTCACAGGAACGGTTCAAAACGTAGACAGTAAGATGAGTCAGTCTTTTTGTACATAAGTCGGCATTGTGCCTTTTCCACTTAATTCCGAAGCAATTTCTGTGATTCATCGTCAATTAGAAGGTCAAAGGGATACAGTAAACCTGAAGTGAAGCATCGGAATCTATAACTAGTGTGACATGAATGGTTCAAAGCATAGACAGTAAGAAGAGTCAGTCTTCTTGTACTTAAGTCGGCATTGTGCCTTTTCTACTTAAATACGATGCAATATCTGTGTTTCATCGTCAATAACAAGGTCAGAGGGATACATTAAACCTGAAGTTAATCATCGGAATCTATAACTAGTGTCACAGGAATGGTTCAAAACATAGACAGTAAGAAGAGTAATTCTTCTTGTACTTAATTCGGCAATGTGCCTTTTGTACTTAATTCCGATGCAATTTCTGTGTTTCATCGTCAATAAGAAGGTCAGAGGGATACAGTAAACCTGAAGTGAAGCATCGGAATCTATAACTAGTGTCACAGGAACGGTTCACAACGTAGACAGTAAGATGAGTCAGTCTTTTTGTACATAAGTCGGCATTGTGCCTTTTCCACTTAATTCCGAAGCAATTTCTGTGATTCATCGTCAATTAGAAGGTCAAAGGGATACAGTAAACCTGAAGTGAAGCATCGGAATCTATAACTAGTGTGACATGAATGGTTCAAAACATAGACAGTAAGAAGAGTCAGTCTTCTTGTACTTAAGTCGGCATTGTGCCTTTTCTACTTAAATACGATGCAATTTCTGTGTTTCATCGTCAATAACAAGGTCAGAGGGATACAGTAAACCTGAAGTGAAGCATCGGAATGTATAACTAGAGTCACAGGAATGATTCAAACATAGACAGCAGGCAGAGTCAGTCTTCATGTACTTAAGTCGGCATTGTGCCTTCTCTATTTAATTCCGTTGCAATTTCTGTGTTTCATCGTCAATAAGAAGGTCAGATGGATACATTAAACCTGAAGTGAAGCATCAGAATCTATAACTAGTGTCACAGGAATGGTTCAAAACATAGACAGCAATAAGAGTAAGTCTTCTTGTACTTAAGTCGGCATGGTGCATTTTGTATTTAATTCCGATGCAATTTCTGTGTTTCATCGTGAATAAGAACGTGAACGGGATACAGTACACCTGAAGTGAAGCATAGGAATCTGCAACTAGTGTCACAGGAATGGTTTAAATCATAGACAGTAAGAAGAGTCAGTCTTCTTGTACTTAAGTCAGCATTGTGCCTTTTCTATTTATTTCCGATGCAATTTCTGTGTTTCATCGTCAATATGAAGGTCAGAGGGATACAGCAAACCTGAAGTGAAGCATCGGAATCTACTACTAGTGTCACAGGAATATCTAAAAAATAAACTGAAAGAAGAGTCAGTCTTCTTGTACTTAAGTCGGCATTGTGCCCTTTGTACTTAATTCCGATGATATTTCTGTGTTTCATCGTCAATAAGAAGATCAGAGGGATACAGTAAACCTGAAGTGAATCATCGGAATCTATAACTAGTGTCACAGGAATGGTTCAAAACATAGACAGTAGGAAGAGTCAGTCTACATGTACTTAAGTCGGCATTGTGCCTTTTGTATTTAATTCTGATTTAATTTCTGTGTTTCATCGTCAATAAGAAGGTAAAAGTTATACGGTAAATCTGAAGTGAAGCATCGTAATCTATAACTATTGTCACAGGAATAGTTCAAAACATAGACAGTGAGAAGAGTCAGTCTTCTTGTACTTAAGTCGGCATTGTGCCTTTTGTATTTAATTCCGATGCAATTTCTGTGTTTCATCGTCAATAAGAAAGTCAGAGGGATACAGTAAACCTGAAGTGAAGCATCGGAATCTATAACTAGTGTAACAGAAATGGTTCAAACATAGTCAATAAGAAGAGTCAGTCTTCCTGTACTGAAGACGGCATTGTGCCTTTCGTATTTAATTCCGATGCAATTTCTGTGTTTCATCGTCAATAAGAAGCTCAGAGGGATACAATAAACCTGAAGTGAAGCATCGGAATCTATAACTAGTGTCACAGGAATGGTTCAAAACATAGAGAGTGGGAAGGGTCAGTCTTTTTGTACCTAAGTCGGAATTGTGCCTTTTGTATTTAATTCCGATGCAATTTCTGTGTTTCATCGTCAATAAGAAGGTCAGAGGGATGCAGTAAACGTTAAGTGAAGAATCGGAATCTACAACTAGTGTCACAGGAATGGCTCAAAACATAGTCAGTAACAAGAGTCAGTCTTCTTCTACTTAATTCGGCATTGTGCCTTTTTATTTAATTCCGAAGCAATTTCTCTGTTTCATCGTCAATAAGAAGGTCAGAGAGATACAGTAAACCTCAAGTGAAGCATCGGAATGTATAACTAGTGTCACAGGAATTGTTCAAAACATAGACAGTAGGAAGAGTCAGTCTCCTTCTACTTAATTCGGCACTGTTCCTTTTGTATTTATATCCGATGCAATTTCTGTGTTTCATCGTCATATAAGAAGGTCAGAGGGTACAGTAAACCTGAAGTAAAGCATCGGAATCTATAACTAGTGTCACAGGAACGGTTCAATTCATGGACAGTAGGAAGAGTCAGTCTTCTTGTACATAAGTCGGCATTGTGCCTTTTGTATTTAATTCCGATGCAATCTCTGTGTTTCATCGTCAATAATAAGGTCCAAGGGATACAGTACACCTGAAGTGAAGCATCGGAATCTATAACTAGTGTCACAGGAATGCTTCAAGTATAGACAGTAAGAAGCGTCAGATCTCTTGTACTTAAGTCGGCATTGTGCCTTTTGTATCTAATTCCGATGCAATTTCTGTGCTTCATTGTCAATACGAAGGTCAGAGGGATACAGTAAACCTGAAGGGAAGCATCGGAATGTATAACTAGTGTCACAGGAGTGATTCAAAAAAAATACAGTAGGAAGAATCACTCTTCATGTACTTTAGTCGGCATTGTGCCTTTTCTATTTAATTCCGATGCAATTTCTGTGTTTCATCGTCCATAAGAAGGTCCAAGGGATACAGAAAACCTAAAGTGAAGCATCGAAATCTATAACTAGTGTCACAGGAATGGTTCAAAACATAGACAGTAATAAGAGTCAGTCTTCTTGAACATAAGTCGGCATTGTGAATTTTGTATTTAATTCCGACTCAATTTCTGTGTTTCATCGTCAATAAGAAGGTCACAGGAATACAGTAAACCTGAAGTGCAGCATCGGAATGTATAACTAGTGTCACAGGAAACGTTCAAAGCATAGACAGTAGGAAGAGTCAGTCCTCTTGTACTCAAGTCGGCATTGTGCCTTTTCTATTTAATTCCGATGCAATTTCTGTGTTTCATCGTCAATAAGAAGGTCAGAGGGATGCAGTAAACCTGAAGTAAAGCAGCGCAATGTATAACTAGTGTCACAGGAATGGTTCAAAGCATACACAGTAAGTAGAGTCAGTCTTCTTGTACTTACGGCGCATTGTGCCTTTTATATTTAATTCCGATGCAATTTCCGTGTTTCATCGTCAATAAGAAGGTCAAAGGGATACAGTAAACCTGAAGCATCGGAATCTATAACTAGTGACACAGAAATGGTTCAAAACATAGTCAGTAAGAAGAGTCATTCTTCTTGTACTTAAGTCGGCATTGTGCCTTTTCTATTTAATTCCGATGCAGTTTCTGTGTCTCATCGTCAATAAGAAGGTCCAAGGGATACAGTAAAACTGAAGTGAAGAATCGGTATCTATAACTAGTGTCACAGGATCGGTTCAAAACATAGTCAGTAAGAAGAGTCAGTCTCCTTGTACTTAAGTCGGCAATGTGCCTTTTCTATCTACTTCCGATGCAATTTCTGTGTTTCATCGTCAATAAGAAGGACAGAGAGATACAGTAAACCTGAAGTGATGCATCAGAATCTATAACTAGTGTCACAGGAATGGTTCAAAATATAGACAGTAAGAAGAGTCAGTCTACTTGTACTTAAGTCGGCATTGTGCCTTTTGTATTCAATTCCGATGCAATTTCTGTGTTTCATCGTCAATAAGAAAGTCAGAGGGATACAGTAAACCTGAAGTGAAGCATCGGAATCTATAACTAGTGTAACAGAAATGGTTCAAACATAGTCAATAAGAAGAGTCAGTCTTCCTGTACTGAAGACGGCATTGTGCCTTTCGTATTTAATTCCGATGCAACTTCTGTGTTTCGTCGTCAATAAGAAGCTCAGAGGGATACAATAACCTGAAGTGAAGCATCGGAATCTATAACTAGTGTCACAGGAATGGTTCAAAACATAGAGAGTGGGAAGGGTCAGTCTTTTTGTACCTAAGTCGGAATTGTGCCTTTTGTATTTAATTCCGATGCAATTTCTGTGTTTCATCGTCAATAAGAAGGTCAGAGGGATGCAGTAAACGTTAAGTGAAGAATCGGAATCTATAACTAGTGTCACAGGAATGGCACAAAACATAGTCAGTAAGAAGAGTCAGTCTTCTTATACTTAAGTCGGCATTGTGCCTTTTGTATTAATTTCCGATGCAATTTCTGTGTTTCATCGTCAATAAGAAGGTCCAAGGGATGCAGTACACCTGAAGTGAAGCATCGGAATCTATAACTAGTGTCACAGGAATGGTTCAAAGCATACACAGTAAGTAGAGTCAGTCTTCTTGTACTTACGGCGCATTGTGCCTTTTATATTTAATTCCGATGCAATTTCCGTGTTTCATCGTCAATAAGAAGGTCAAAGGGATACAGTAAACCTGAAGTGAAGCTCAGGATAGTATAACTAGTGTCACAGGAGTGATTCAAACGTAGTTAGTAGGAAGAATCAGTCTTCATGTACTTAAGTCAGGAATGTGCCTTTTCTATTTAATTCCGAAGCAATTTCTGTGTTTCATCGTCAATAACAAGGTCAGAGGGATACAGTAAACCTGAAGTGAAGCATCGGAATCTATAACTAGTGTCACAGGAATGGTTCAAATCATAGACAGTAGGAAGAGTCAGTCTTCTTATACTTAAGTCGGCATTGTGCCTTTTGTATTAATTTCCGATGCAATTTCTGTGTTTCATCGTCAATAAGAAGGTCCAAGGGATGCAGTACACCTGAAGTGAAGCATCGGAATCTATAACTAGTGTCACAGGAATGGTTCAAAGCATACACAGTAAGTAGAGTCAGTCTTCTTGTACTTACGGCGCATTGTGCCTTTTATATTTAATTCCGATGCAATTTCCGTGTTTCATCGTCAATAAGAAGGTCAAAGGGATACAGTAAACCTGAAGCATCGGAATCTATAACTAGTGACACAGAAATGGTTCAAAACATAGTCAGTAAGAAGAGTCATTCTTCTTGTACTTAAGTCGGCATTGTGCCTTTTCTATTTAATTCCGATGCAGTTTCTGTGTCTCATCGTCAATAAGAAGGTCCAAGGGATACAGTAAAACTGAAGTGAAGAATCGGTATCTATAACTAGTGTCACAGGATCGGTTCAAAACATAGTCAGTAAGAAGAGTCAGTCTCCTTGTACTTAAGTCGGCAATGTGCCTTTTCTATCTACTTCCGATGCAATTTCTGTGTTTCATCGTCAATAAGAAGGACAGAGAGATACAGTAAACCTGAAGTGATGCATCAGAATCTATAACTAGTGTCACAGGAATGGTTCAAAATATAGACAGTAAGAAGAGTCAGTCTACTTGTACTTAAGTCGGCATTGTGCCTTTTGTATTCAATTCCGATGCAATTTCTGTGTTTCATCGTCAATAAGAAAGTCAGAGGGATACAGTAAACCTGAAGTGAAGCATCGGAATCTATAACTAGTGTAACAGAAATGGTTCAAACATAGTCAATAAGAAGAGTCAGTCTTCCTGTACTGAAGACGGCATTGTGCCTTTCGTATTTAATTCCGATGCAACTTCTGTGTTTCGTCGTCAATAAGAAGCTCAGAGGGATACAATAACCTGAAGTGAAGCATCGGAATCTATAACTAGTGTCACAGGAATGGTTCAAAACATAGAGAGTGGGAAGGGTCAGTCTTTTTGTACCTAAGTCGGAATTGTGCCTTTTGTATTTAATTCCGATGCAATTTCTGTGTTTCATCGTCAATAAGAAGGTCAGAGGGATGCAGTAAACGTTAAGTGAAGAATCGGAATCTATAACTAGTGTCACAGGAATGGCACAAAACATAGTCAGTAAGAAGAGTCAGTCTTCTTCTACTTAATTCGGCATTGTGCCTTTTTATTTAATTCCGATGCAATTTCTGTGTTTCATCGTCAATAAGAAGGTCAGAGGGATACAGTAAACCTCGTGTGAAGCATCGGAATGTATAACTAGTGTCACAGGAATTGTTCAGAACATAGACAGTAGGAAGAGTCAGTCTCCTTCTACTTAATTCGGCACTGTTCCTTTTGTATTTATATCCGATGCAATTTCTGTGTTTCATCGTCATATAAGAAGGTCAGAGGGTACAGTAAACCTGAAGTAAAGCATCGGAATCTATAACTAGTGTCACAGGAACGGTTCAATTCATAGACAGTAGGAAGAGTCAGTCTTCTTGTACATAAGTCGGCATTGTGCCTTTTGTATTTAATTCCGATGCAATCTCTGTGTTTCATCGTCAATAATAAGGTCCAAGGGATACAGTACACCTGAAGTGAAGCATCGGAATCTATAACTAGTGTCACAGGAATGCTTCAAGTATAGACAGTGAGAAGCGTCAGATCTCTTGTACTTAAGTCGGCATTGTGCCTTTTGTATCTAATTCCGATGCAATTTCTGTGCTTCATTGTCAATACGAAGGTCAGAGGGATACAGTAAACCTGAAGGGAAGCATCGGAATGTATAACTAGTGTCACAGGAGTGATTCAAAAAAAATACAGTAGGAAGAATCACTCTTCATGTACTTAAGTCGGCATTGTGCCTTTTCTATTTAATTCCGATGCAATTTCTGTGTTTCATCGTCCATAAGAAGGTCCAAGGGATACAGAAAACCTAAAGTGAAGCATCGAAATCTATAACTAGTGTCACAGGAATGGTTCAAAACATAGACAGTAATAAGAGTCAGTCTTCTTGAACATAAGTCGGCATTGTGAATTTTGTATTTAATTCCGACTCAATTTCTGTGTTTCATCGTCAATAAGAAGGTCAGAGGGATACAGTAAACCTGAAGTGAAGCATCGGAATCTATAACTAGTGTCACAGGAATGTTTCCAAACATAGACAGTAAGAAGAGTCAGTCCTCTTGTACTTGAGTCGGCATTGTGCTTTTTGTATCTAATTCCGAAGCAATTTCTGTATTTCATCGTCAATAAGAAGGTCAGAGGGATACAGTAAACCTGAAGTGAAGCATCGGAATCTATAACTAGTGTCACAGAAATAGTTCTTAACATAGTCAGTAAGAAGAGTCAGTCTTCTTGTACTTAAGTCGGCATTGTGAGTTTTCTATTTAATTCCGATGCAATTTCTGTGTTTCATCGTCAATAAGAAGGTCACAGGAATACAGTAAACCTGAAGTGCAGCATCGGAATGTATAACTAGTGTCACAGGAAACGTTCAAAGCATAGACAGTAGGAAGAGTCAGTCCTCTTGTACTCAAGTCGGCATTGTGCCTTTTCTATTTAATTCCGATGCAATTTCTGTGTTTCATCGTCAATAAGAAGGTCAGAGGGATGCAGTAAACCTGAAGTAAAGCAGCGCAATGTATAACTAGTGTCAAAGGAATGGTTCATAACATAGACAGTAGGAAGAGTCAGTCTTCTTGTACTTCAGTCGGCATTGTGCCTTTTTTATTTAATTCCGATGCAGTTTCTGTGTTTCATGGTCAATAACAAGGTCCGAGGGATACAGTAAACCTGAAGTGTAGCATCAGAATCTATAACTAGCGTAACAGGAGTGGTTCAAATCATAGACAGTAGGAAGAGTCTGTCTACTTGTACTTAAGTCGGCATTGTGCCTTTTGTATTTAATTCCGTTGCAATTTCTGTGTTTCATCGTCAATAAGACGGTCAAAGGGATACAGTACAACTGAAGTGAAGCATCGGAATCTACAACTAGTGTCACAGGAATGCTTCAAATACAGACAGTAAGAAGAGTCAGACTTCTTGTACTTAAGTCGGCATTGTGCCTTTTGTATTTAATTCCGATGCAATTTCTGTGTTTCATTGTCAATACGAAGGTCAGAGTTATACAGTAAACCTGAAGTGAAGCTCAGGATAGTATAACTAGTGTCACAGGAGTGATTCAAAACGTAGACAGTAGGAAGAATCAGTCTTCATGTACTTAAGTCAGGAATGTGCCTTTTCTATTTAATTCCGAAGCAATTTCTGTGTTTCATCGTCAACAACAAGGTCAGAGGGATACAGTAAACCTGAAGTGAAGCATCGGAATCTATAACTAGTGTCACAGGAATGGTTCAAATCATAGACAGTAGGAAGAGTCAGTCTTCTTATACTTAAGTCGGCATTGTGCCTTTTGTATTAATTTCCGATGCAATTTCTGTGTTTCATCGTCAATAAGAAGGTCCAAGGGATGCAGTACACCTGAAGTGAAGCATCGGAATCTATAACTAGTGTCACAGGAATGGTTCAAAGCATACACAGTAAGTAGAGTCAGTCTTCTTGTACTTACGGCGCATTGTGCCTTTTATATTTAATTCCGATGCAATTTCCGTGTTACATCGTCAATAAGAAGGTCAAAGGGATACAGTAAACCTGAAGCATCGGAATCTATAACTAGTGACACAGAAATAGTTCAAAACATAGTCAGTAAGAAGAGCCAGTCCTCTTGTATTTGAGTCGGCATTGTGCCTTTTGTATTTTATTCCGATGCAGTTTCTGTGTTTCATCGTCAGTAAGAAGGTCAGAGGGAATCAGTAAACCTGAAGTGAAGCATCGGAATCTATAACTGGTGTCACAGGAATGGTTCAAAACATAGACAGTAGGAAGAGTCAGTCTTCTTGTACTTAAGTCTGCATTGTGCCTTTTGTATTTAATTCCGATGCAAATTCTGTGTTTCATCGTCAATAAGAATGTCAGAGGGATACAGTAAACCTGAAGTGATGCGTCAGAATCTATAACTAGTGTCACAGGAATGGTTCAAAACATAGACAGTTAGAAGAGTCAGTCTACTTGTACATAAGTCGGCATTGTGCCTTTTGTATTTAATTCCGATGCAATTTCTGTGTTTCATCGTCTATAAGAAGGTCCAAGGGATACAGTAAACATATAGTGAAGCATCGGAATCTAAAACTGGACTCACAGGATATGTTCATTACATAGTCAGTAAGAAGATTCAGTCTTCTTGTACTTAAGTCGCAATTGTGCCTTTCGTATTTATTTCCGATGCATTTTCTGTGTTTCATCGTCAATAAGAAGGTCAGAGGGTTACAGTAAACCTGAAGTGAAGCATCGGAAACTATAACTAGAGTCACAGGAATGGTTCAAAGCATAGTCATTAGGTAGAGTCAGTCTTCTTGTACTTAAGTCGGCATTGTGTCTTTTGTAATTTAATCCGATGCAATCTATGTGTTTCATCGTTGATAAGAAGGTCCAAGGGATACAGTGAACCTGAAGTGAAGCATCGGTATCTATAACTAGTGACACAGGAATTGTTCAAACATAGACAGTAAGAAGAGTCAGTTTTCTTGTACTTAAGTCTGCATTGTGCCTTTTGTATTTAATTCCGATGATATTTCTTTGTTTCATCGTCAATAAGAAGGTCCAAGGGATACAGTAAAACTGAAGTGAATCATCGGAATCTATAACTAGTGTCACAGGAATGGTTCAAAACATAGATAGTAAGAAGAGTAATTCTTCTTGTACTTAATTCGGCATTGTGCCTTTTGTACTTAATTCCGATGCAATTTCTGTGTTTCATCGTCAATAAAAAGGTCAGAGGGATACAGTAAACCTGAAGTGAAGCATCGGAATCAATAACTAGTGTCACAGGAATGGTTCAAAACGTAGACAGTAAGATGAGTCAGTCTTTTTGTACATAAGTCGGCATTGTGCCTTTTCCACTTAATTCCGATGCAATTTATGTGATTCATCGTCAATTAGAAGGTCAAAGGGATACAGTAAACCTGAAGTGAAGCATCGGAATCTATAAGTAGTGTCACATGAATGGTTCAAAACACAGACAGTAAGAAGCGTCAGTCTTCTTGTACTTAAGTCGGCATTGTGCCTTTTCTATTTAATTACGATGCAGTTTCTGTGTTTCATCGTCAATAAGAAGGTCAGAGGGATACAGTAAACCTGAAGTGAAGCATCGGAATGTATAACTAGAGTCACATGAATGATTCAAACATAGACAGCAGGCAGAGTCAGTCTTCATGTACTTAAGTCGGCATTCTGCCTTCTCTATTTAATTCCGATGCAATTTCTGTGTTTCATCGTCAACAAGAAGGTCAGATGGATACAGTACACCTGAAGTGAAGCATCGGAATCTATAACTAGTGTCACAGGAATGCTTCAAGTATAGACAGTGAGAAGCGTCAGATCTCTTGTACTTAAGTCGGCATTGTGCCTTTTGTATCTAATTCCGATGCAATTTCTGTGCTTCATTGTCAATACGAAGGTCAGAGGGATACAGTAAACCTGAAGGGAAGCATCGGAATGTATAACTAGTGTCACAGGAGTGATTCAAAAAAAATACAGTAGGAAGAATCACTCTTCATGTACTTAAGTCGGCATTGTGCCTTTTCTATTTAATTCCGATGCAATTTCTGTGTTTCATCGTCCATAAGAAGGTCCAAGGGATACAGAAAACCTAAAGTGAAGCATCGAAATCTATAACTAGTGTCACAGGAATGGTTCAAAACATAGACAGTAATAAGAGTCAGTCTTCTTGAACATAAGTCGGCATTGTGAATTTTGTATTTAATTCCGACTCAATTTCTGTGTTTCATCGTCAATAAGAAGGTCAGAGGGATACAGTAAACCTGAAGTGAAGCATCGGAATCTATAACTAGTGTCACAGGAATGTTTCCAAACATAGACAGTAAGAAGAGTCAGTCCTCTTGTACTTGAGTCGGCATTGTGCTTTTTGTATCTAATTCCGAAGCAATTTCTGTATTTCATCGTCAATTAGAAGGTCAGAGGGATACAGGAATCCTGAAGTGATGCATCGGAATCTATAACTAGTGTCACAGGAATGGTTCAAAACATACTCAGTAAGAAGAGTCAGTCTTCTTCTACGTAATTCGGCATTGTGCCTTTTCATTTTATTACGATGCAATATCTGTGTTTCATCGTCAATAAGAAGGTCAGAGGGATACAGTAAACCTGAAGTGAAGCATCGGAATCTATAACTAGTGTCACAGAAATAGTTCTTAACATAGTCAGTAAGAAGAGTCAGTCTTCTTGTACTTAAGTCGGCATTGTGAGTTTTCTATTTAATTCCGATGCAATTTCTGTGTTTCATCGTCAATAAGAAGGTCACAGGAATACAGTAAACCTGAAGTGCAGCATCGGAATGTATAACTAGTGTCACAGGAAACGTTCAAAGCATAGACAGTAGGAAGAGTCAGTCCTCTTGTACTCAAGTCGGCATTGTGCCTTTTCTATTTAATTCCGATGCAATTTCTGTGTTTCATCGTCAATAAGAAGGTCAGAGGGATGCAGTAAACCTGAAGTAAAGCAGCGCAATGTATAACTAGTGTCAAAGGAATGGTTCATAACATAGACAGTAGGAAGAGTCAGTCTTCTTGTACTTCAGTCGGCATTGTGCCTTTTTTATTTAATTCCGATGCAGTTTCTGTGTTTCATGGTCAATAACAAGGTCCGAGGGATACAGTAAACCTGAAGTGAAGCATCAGAATCTATAACTAGCGTAACAGGAGTGGTTCAAATCATAGACAGTAGGAAGAGTCTGTCTACTTGTACTTAAGTCGGCATTGTGCCTTTTGTATTTAATTCCGTTGCAATTTCTGTGTTTCATCGTCAATAAGACGGTCAAAGGGATACAGTACAACTGAAGTGAAGCATCGGAATCTACAACTAGTGTCACAGGAATGCTTCAAATACAGACAGTAAGAAGAGTCAGACTTCTTGTACTTAAGTCGGCATTGTGCCTTTTGTATTTAATTCCGATGCAATTTCTGTGTTTCATTGTCAATACGAAGGTCAGAGGGATACAGTAAATCTGAAGTGAAGCTCAGGATAGTATAACTAGTGTCACAGGAGTGATTCAAAACGTAGACAGTAGGAAGAATCAGTCTTCATGTACTTAAGTCAGGAATGTGCCTTTTCTATTTAATTCCGAAGCAATTTCTGTGTTTCATCGTCAATAACAAGGTCAGAGGGATACAGTAAACCTGAAGTGAAGCATCGGAATCTATAACTAGTGTCACAGGAATGGTTCAAATCATAGACAGTAGGAAGAGTCAGTCTTCTTATACTTAAGTCGGCATTGTGCCTTTTGTATTAATTTCCGATGCAATTTCTGTGTTTCATCGTCAATAAGAAGGTCCAAGGGATGCAGTACACCTGAAGTGAAGCATCGGAATCTATAACTAGTGTCACAGGAATGGTTCAAAGCATACACAGTAAGTAGAGTCAGTCTTCTTGTACTTACGGCGCATTGTGCCTTTTATATTTAATTCCGATGCAATTTCCGTGTTTCATCGTCAATAAGAAGGTCAAAGGGATACAGTAAACCTGAAGCATCGGAATCTATAACTAGTGACACAGAAATGGTTCAAAACATAGTCAGTAAGAAGAGCCAGTCCTCTTGTATTTGAGTCGGCATTGTGCCTTTTGTATTTTATTCCGATGCAGTTTCTGTGTTTCATCGTCAGTAAGAAGGTCAGAGGGAATCAGTAAACCTGAAGTGAAGCATCGGAATCTATAACTGGTGTCACAGGAATGGTTCAAAACATAGACAGTAGGAAGAGTCAGTCTTCTTGTACTTAAGTCTGCATTGTGCCTTTTGTATTTAATTCCGATGCAAATTCTGTGTTTCATCGTCAATAAGAAGGTCAGAGGGATACAGTAAACCTGAAGTGATGCGTCAGAATCTATAACTAGTGTCACAGGAATGGTTCAAAACATAGACAGTAAGAAGAGTCAGTCTACTTGTACATAAGTCGGCATCGTGCCTTTTGTATTTAATTCCGATGCAATTTCTGTGTTTCATCGTCTATAAGAAGGTCCAAGGGATACAGTAAACATATAGTGAAGCATCGGAATCTAAAACTGGACTCACAGGATATGTTCATTACATAGTCAGTAAGAAGATTCAGTCTTCTTGTACTTAAGTCGCCATTGTGCCTTTCGTATTTATTTCCGATGCATTTTCTGTGTTTCATCGTCAATAAGAAGGTCAGAGGGTTACAGTAAACCTGAAGTGAAGCATCGGAAACTATAACTAGAGTCACAGGAATGGTTCAAAGCATAGTCATTAGGTAGAGTCAGTCTTCTTGTACTTAAGTCGGCATTGTGTCTTTTGTAATTTGATCCGATGCAATCTATGTGTTTCATCGTTGATAAGAAGGTCCAAGGGATACAGTAAACCTGAAGTGAAGCATCGGAATCTATAACTAGTGACACAGGAATTGTTCAAACATAGACAGTAAGAAGAGTCAGTTTTCTTGTACTTAAGTCTGCATTGTGCCTTTTGTATTTAATTCCGATGATATTTCTTTGTTTCATCGTCAATAAGAAGGTCCAAGGGATACAGTAAAACTGAAGTGAATCATCGGAATCTATAACTAGTGTCACAGGAATGGTTCAAAACATAGATAGTAAGAAGAGTAATTCTTCTTGTACTTAATTCGGCATTGTGCCTTTTGTACTTAATTCCGATGCAATTTCTGTGTTTCATCGTCAATAAAAAGGTCAGAGGGATACAGTAAACCTGAAGTGAAGCATCGGAATCTATAACTAGTGTCACAGGAATGGTTCAAAACGTAGACAGTAAGATGAGTCAGTCTTTTTGTACATAAGTCGGCATTGTGCCTTTTCCACTTAATTCCGATGCAATTTATGTGATTCATCGTCAATTAGAAGGTCAAAGGGATACAGTAAACCTGAAGTGAAGCATCGGAATCTATAAGTAGTGTCACATGAATGGTTCAAAACACAGACAGTAAGAAGCGTCAGTCTTCTTGTACTTAAGTCGGCATTGTGCCTTTTCTATTTAATTACGATGCAGTTTCTGTGTTTCATCGTCAATAAGAAGGTCAGAGGGATACAGTAAACCTGAAGTGAAGCATCGGAATGTATAACTAGAGTCACATGAATGATTCAAACATAGACAGCAGGCAGAGTCAGTCTTCATGTACTTAAGTCGGCATTCTGCCTTCTCTATTTAATTCCGATGCAATTTCTGTGTTTCATCGTCAACAAGAAGGTCAGATGGATACATTAAACCTGAAGTGAAGCATCGGAATCTATAACTAGTGTCACAGGAATGGTTCAAAACATAGACAGCAATAAGAGTAAGTCTTCTTGTACTTAAGTCGGCATGGTGCCTTTTGTATTTAATTCCGATGCAATTTCTGTGTTTCAACGTGAATAAGAACGTGAAAGGGATACAGTTCACCCGAAGTGAAGCATCGGAATCTGTAACTAGTGTCACAGGAATGGTTTAAATCACAGACAGTAAGAAGAGTCAGTCTTCTTGTACTTAAGTCAGCATTGTGCCTTTTCTATTTATTTCCGATGCAATTTCTGTATTTCATCGTCAATATGAAGGTCAGAGGGATACTGTAAACCTGAAGTGAAGCATCGGAATCCACAACTAGTTTCACAGGAATATTTAAAAAGTAGACTGTAAGAAGAGTCAGTCTTCTTGTACTTAAGTCGGCATCGTGCCTTTTGTATTTATTTCCGATGCAATTTCTGTGTTTCATCGCTAATAAGAAAGTCAGAGGGTTACAGTAAACCTGAAGTGAAGCATCGGAATCTATAACTAGTGTCACAGGAATGGTTAAAAGCATAGACATTAGGTAGAGTCAGTCTTCTTGTACTTATGTCGGCATTGTGCCTTTTCTATTTAATTCCGAAGCAATTTCTGACTTTCGTCGTCAATAAGAAGGTCGAAGGGATACAGTAAACCTGAAGAGGACCATCGGAAACTATAACTAGTGTCACAGGAATGGTTCAAAACATTGACAGTAAGAAGAGTCTGTCTTCTTGTACTTAAGTCGGCATTGTGCCTTTTCTATTTAATTCCGATGCAATTTCTGTGTTTCATCGACAATAAGAAGGTCCAAGGGATGCAGTACACCTGAAACGAAACATCGGAATCTATAACTAGTGTAACAGGAATGGTTCAAATCATAGACAGTAAGAAGAGTCAGTCTTCTTGTACTTATGTCGGCATTGTGCCTTTTCAATTTAATTCCCATGCAATTTCTGTGTTTCATCTCAATAAGAAGATCAGAGGGATACAGTAAACCTGAAGTGAATCATCGGAATCTATAACTAGTGTCACAGGAATTGTTCAAAACATAGACAGTAGGAAGAGTCAGTCTACATGTACTTAAGTCGGCATTGTGCCTTTTGTATTTAATTCTGATTTAATTTCTGTGTTTCAACGTCAATAAGAAGGTCAGAGGGATACAGTGAACCTGAAGTGAAGCATCATAATCTATAACTAGTGTCACAGAAATGGTTCAAACATAGACAGTAAGAAGAGTCAGTCTACTTGTACATACGTCGGCATAGTGCCTTTTGTATTTAATTCCGATGCAATTTCTGTTTTTCATCGTCAATAAGAAGGTCCAAGGGATACAGTACACCTGAAGTGAACCATCGGAATCTATAACTAGTGTCACAGGAATGGTTTAAATCATAGACAGTAAGAAGAGTCAGTCTTCTTGTACTTAAGTCAGCATTGTGCCTTTTCTATTTATTTCCGATGCAATTTCTGTGTCCCATCGTCAATAAGAAGGTCAGAGGGATACAGTAAACCTGAAGTGAAGCATCGGAATCTATAACTAGTGTCACAGGAATGGTAAAAAATAGACAGTAATAAGAGTCAGTCTTCTTGTACTTAAGTCGGCATTGTGCCTTTTGTATTTAATTCCCATGCAATTTCTGTGTTTCATCGTCAATAAGAAGGTCCAAGGAATACAGTAAACATATAGTGGAGCATCGGAATCTAAAACTGGACTCACACGATATGTTCATTACATAGTCATTAAGAAGAGTCAGTCTTCCTGTACTTCAGTCGGCATTGTGCATTTCGTATTTATTTCCGATGCTATTTCTGTGTTTCATCGTCAATAAGAAGGTCAGAGGGTTACAGAAAACCTTGAGTGAAGCATCGGAATCTATAACTAGTGTCACAGGAATGGTTCAAAGCATAGACAGAAGGAAGCGTCAGTCTTCTTGTACTTAAGTCGGCATTGTGCCTTTCCTATTTAATTCCGATGCAATTTCTGTGTTTCGTCGTCAATAAGAAGCTCAGAGGGATACAATAAACCTTAAGTGAAGCATCGGAAATTATAACTAGTGTCACAGGAATGGTTCAAAACATAGAGAGTAGGAAGGGTCAGTCGTTTTGTACTTAAGTCGGAATTGTGCCTTTTGTATTTAATTCCGATGCAATTACTGTGTTTCATCGTCAATAAGGACACAGGGATGCAGTAAACGTTAATAGAAGAATCGGAATCTATAACTAGTGTCACAGGAATGGCTCAAAACATAGTCAGTAAGAAGAGTCAGTCTTCTTCTACTTAATTCGGCATTGTGCCTTTTTATTTAATTCCGATGCATTTTCTGTGTTACATCGTCAGTACGAAGGTCGGAGGGATACAGAAAACCTGAAGTGAAGCATCGGAATCTATAACTAGTGTCTCAGAAATGGTTCAAACATAGTCAGTAAGATGAGTCAGTCTTCTTGTACTTAAGTCGGCATTGTCCCTTTTCTATTTAATTCCGATGCAATTTCTGTGTTTCATCGTCAATAAGAAGGTCAGAGGAATACAGTAAACCTGAAGTGAAGCATCGGAATGTATAACTAGTGTCACAGGAACGGTTCAATTCGTAGACAGTAGGAAGAGTCAGTCTTCTTGTACTTAAGTCGGCATTGTGCCTTTTGTATTTAATTCCGATGCAATCTCTGTGTTTCATCGTCAATAATAAGTTCCAAGGGATACAGCACACCTGAAGTGAGGCATCGGAATCTATAACTAGTGTCACAGGAATGCTTCAAGTATAGACAGTAAGAAGAGTCAGACCTCTTGTACTTAAGTCGGCATTGTGCCTTTTGTATTTAATTCCGATGCAATTTCTGTGCTTCAATGTCAATACGAAGGTCAGAGGGATACAGTATACCTGAAGGGAAGCATCGGAATGTATAACTAGTGTCACAGGAATGTTTCCAAACATAGACAGTAGGAAGAGTCATTCCTCTTGTACTTGAGTCGGCATTGTGCTTTTTGTATCTAATTCCGAAGCAATTTCTGTGTTTCATCGTCAATTAGAAGGTCAGAGGGAAACAGTAATCCTGAAGTGATGCATCGGAATCTATAACTAGTGTCACAGGAATGGTTCAAAACATACTCAGTAAGAAGAGTCAGTCTTCTTCTACGTAATTCGGCATTGTGCCTTTTTATTTTATTACGATGCAATTTCTGTGTTTCATCGTCAATACTAAGGTCAGAGGGATACAGTAAACCTGAAGTGAAGCATCGGAATCTATAACTAGTGTCACAGAAATGGTTCAAAACATATTCAGTAAGATGAGTCAGTCTTCTTGTACTTAAGTCGGCATTGTGCGTTTTCTATATAATTCCAATGCAATTTCTGTGTTTCAACGTCAATAAGAAGGTTCACAGGGATACAGTAAACCTGAAGTGCTGCATCGGAATGTATAACTAGTGTCACAGGAATCGTTCAAAGCATAGACAGTAGGAAGAGTCAGTCTTCTTATACTCAAGTCGGCATTGTGCCATTTCTATTTAATTCCGATGCTATTTCTGTGTTTCATCGTCAATAAGAAGGTCAGAGGGATACAGTAAACCTGAAGTGAAGCAGCGCAATGTATAACTAGTGTCAAAGGAATGATTCAAAACATAGACAGTAGGAAGAGTCAGTCTTCTTGTACTTCAGTCGGCATTGTGCCTTTCTTAATTAATTCCGATGCAATTTCTGTGTTTCATCGTCAATAAGAAGGTCAGAGAAATACAGTAAACCTGAAGTGAAGCATCGGAATGTATTACTAGTGTCATAGGAATGGTTCAAAACATACACATTAAGAAGAGTCAGTCTTCTTGTACTTGCGGCGGCATTGTGCCTTTTGTATTTAATTCCGATGCAATTTCCGTGTTTCATCGTCAATAAGAAGGTCAAAGGGATACAGTAAACCTGAAGCATCGGAATCTATAACTAGTGACACAGAAATGGTTTAAAACATAGTCAGTAAGAAGAGTCATTCTTCTTGTACTTAAGTCGGCATTGTGCTTTTTCTATTTAATTCCGATGCAATTTCTCTGCTTCATCGTCAATAAGAAGGTCAGAGGGTTACAGTAAACCTGAAGTGAAGCATCGGAATCTATAACTAGTGTCACAGGAATGGTTCAAAACATAGACAGTAGAAAGAGTCAGTCTTCTTGTACTTAAGTCGGCATTGTGCCTTTTGTACTTAATGCCGATGCAATTTCTGTGTTTCATCGTCAATAAGAAGGTCAGAGGGATACAGTAAACCTGAAGTGAAGCATCAGAATCTATAACTAGTGTCACAGGAATGGTTCAAAACATAGAAAGTAGGAAGAGTCAGTCTACATGTACTTAAGTCGGCATTGTGCCTTTTGTATTTAATTCCGATTCAATTTCTTGTATTTCATCGTCGATAAGAAGGTCCAAGGGATACAGTAAAACTGAAGTGAAGAATCGGAATCTATAACTAGTGTCACAGAATCGGTTCAAAACATAGACAGTAAGAAGCGTCAGTCTTCTTGTTTTTAAGTCGGCAATGTGCCTGTTCTATGTACTTCCGATGCAATTTCTGTGTTTCATCGTCAATAAGAAGGACCAAGGGATACAGTAAAACTGAAGTGAAGAATCGGAATCTATAACTAGTGTCACAGGATCGGTTCAAAACATAGTCAGTACGAAGAGTCAGTCTTCTTGTACTTACGTCGGCAATGTGCCTTTTTTATCTACTTCCGATGCAATTTCTGTGTTTCATCGTCAATAAGAAGGTCAGAGGGATTCAGTAATCCTGAAGTGATGCATCAGAATCTATAACTAGTGTCACAGGAATGGTTCAAAACATAGACAGTAAGAAGAGTCAGTCTACTTGTACATAAGTCGGCATTGTGCCTTTTGTATTTAATTCCGATGCAATTTCTGTGTTTCATCGTCAATAAGAAGGTCCAAGGGATACAGTAAACTTGAAGTGAAACACCGGAATCTAAAAACGGTCTCTCAGGAAAGGTTCGAACCATAGAGAGTAAGAAGAGCCAGTCCTCTTGTATTTGAGTCGGCGTTGTGCCTTTTGTATTTTATTCCGATGCAGTTTCTGTGTTTCATCGACAATAAGAAGGTCACAGGGAATCAGTAAACCTGAAGTGAAGCATCGGAATCTATAACTGGTGTCACAGGAATGGTTCAAAGCATAGACAGTAGGAAGAGTCAGTCTTCTTGTACTTAAGTCTGCATTGTGCCTTTTGTATTTAATTCCGATGCAATTTCTGTGTTTCATCGTCAATAAGAAGGTCAGAGGGATACAGTAAACCTGAAGTGAT
The DNA here is from genome assembly GCF_021461395.2 of Schistocerca americana. Classification (NCBI taxonomy): domain Eukaryota; kingdom Metazoa; phylum Arthropoda; class Insecta; order Orthoptera; family Acrididae; genus Schistocerca; species Schistocerca americana. Next base: position 643,639,283 of record NC_060124.1, read on the forward strand.
GCATCAGAATCTTTAGCTAGTGTCACAGGAATGGTTCAAAACATAGACAGTAAGAAGAGTCAGTCTACTTGTACATAAGTCGACATTGTGCCTTTTGTATTTAATTCCGATGCAATTTCTGTTTCATCGTCAATAAGAAGGTCCAAGGGATATAGTACATCTGAAGTGAACCATTGGAATGTATAACTAGTGTCACAGGAATGGTTCAAATCATAGACAGTAAGAAGAGTCAGCCCTCTTGTACTTAAGTCAGCATTGTGCCTTTCCTATTTAATTCCGATGCAACTTCTGTGTTTCATCGTCAATAAGGTCAGAGGGATACACTAAACCTGAAGTGAAGCATCGGAATCTATAACTAGTGTCACAGGAATGGTTCAAATCATAGACAGTAGGAAGAGTCGGTTTTCTTGTACTTAAGTCGGCATTGTGTCTTTTGTATTTAATTCCGATGCAATTTCTGTGTTTCATCGTCAATAAGAAGGTCTGATGGATACAGTAAACCTGAGGTGAAGCATCGGAATCTATATCTAGTGTCACAGGAATGGTTCAAATCATAGACAGTGGGAAGAGTCAGTCTTCTTGTACGTAAGTCGGCATTGTGCCTTTTGTATTTAATTCCGATGCAATTTCTGAGTTTCATCCTCAATAACAAGGTCAGAGGGATACAGTAAACCTGAAGTGAAGCGTCGGAATGTATTACTAGTGTCACAGGAATGGTTCAAAACATACACATTAAGAAGAGTCAGTCTTCTTGTACTTAAGTCGGCATTGTGCCTTTTGTATTTAATTCCGATTTAATTTCTGTGTTTCATCGTCAATAAGTAGGTCAGAGGGATACAGTAAACCTGAATTGAAGCATCGGAATCAATACCTAGTGTCACAGGAATGGTTCAAAACATGGTCAGTAAGAAGAGTCAGTCATCTTGTTCTTAATTCGGCATTGTGCCTTGTTATTTAATTGTAATGCAATTTCTGTGTTACATCGACAATAAGAAGGTCCAAGGGATGCTGTACACCTGAAACGAAGCATCGGAATCTATAACTAGTGTCACAGGAATGGTTCAAATCATAGACAGTAAGAAGAGTCAGTCTTCTTGTATTTAAGTCGGCATTGTGCCTTTTGTATTTAATTCCGATGCAATTTCTGTGTTTCATCGTCAATAAGAAGGTCAGAGGGATACAGGAAACCTGATGTGAAGCATCAGAATGTATAATTAGAGTCACAGGAATGATTCAGACATAGACAGCAGGAAGAGTCAGTCTTCATGTACTTAAGTCGGCATTGTGCCTTCTCTATTTTATTCCGATGCAATTTCAGTGTTTCATCGTCAATAAGAAGGTCAGACGGATACAGTAAACCTGAAGTGAAGCATCGGAATCTATAACTAGTGTCACAGGAATGGTTCAAAACATAGACAGCAGTAAGAGTCAGTCTTCTTGTACTTAAGTCCGCATTGTGCCTGTTGTATTTAATTCCAATGCAATATCTGTGTTTCATCCTCAATACGAACGTGAAAGGGATACAGTAAACATGAAATGAGGCATCGGAATCTATAACTAGTGTCACAGGAATGGTTCAAAACATAGTTAGTAAGAAGAGTCAGTCTTCTTGTACATAAGTCGGCATTGTGCCTTTTCTATTTAATTCCGATGCAATTTCTGTGTGTCATCGACAATAAGAAGGTCCAAGTGATGCCGTACACCTGAAACGAAGCATCGGAATCTATAACTAGTGTAACAGGAATGGTTCAATACATAGACAGTAAGAAGAGTCAGTCTTCTTGTACTTAAGTCTGCATTGTGCCTTTTCCATTTAATTCCGATGCATTTTCTGTGTTTCAACGTCAATAAGAAGGTCACAGGGATACTGTAAACCTGAAACGAAGCATCGGAATCTATAACTAGTGTCACAGAAATGGTTCAAACATAGACAGTAAGAAGATACAGTCTACTCTTACTTATGTCGGCATTGTGCCTTTTGTATTTAATTCCGATGCCATTTCTGTGTTTCATCGTCAATAAGAAGGTCCAAGGGATACAGTAAACATATAGTGATGCATCGGAATGTAAAACTGGTCTCACAGGATATGTTCACAACATAGTCAGTAAGAAGAGTCAGTCTTCTTGTACTTAAGTCGTCATTGTGCCTTTTGTATTTATTTCCGATGCAATTTCTGTGTTTCATCGTCAATAAGAAGGTCAGTGGGTTACAGTAAACCTGAAGTGAAGCATCGGAATCTATAACTAGTGTAACAGGAATGGTTCAAAACATAGACAGTGAGATGAGTCAGTTTATTGTACTTAAATCGGCATTGTGCCTTTTCAATTTAATTCCGATGCAATTTCTGTGTTTCATCGTCAATAAGAAGATCAGAGGGATACAGTAAACCTGAAGTGAATCATCGGAATCTATAACTAGTGTCACAGGAATGGTTCAAAACATAAACTGTAGGAAGAGTCAGTCTACATGTACATAAGTCGGCATTGTGCCTTTTGTATTTAATTCTGATGTAATTTCTGTGTGTCCCCGTCAATAAGAAGGTCAGAGGGATACAGTGCACCTGAAGTGAGGCATCAGAATCTGTAAGTAGTGTCACAGAAATGGTTCAAACATAGACAGTAAGAAGAGTCATTCTACTTGTACTTAAGTCGGCACCGTGCTTTTGTATTTAATTCCGATGCAAATTCTGTGTTACATCGTCAATAAGAAGGTCCAAGGGATACAGTACAGCTGAAGTGAACCATCGGAATCTATAACTAGTGTCACAGGAATGGTTTAAATCATAGACAGTAAGAAGAGTCAGTCTTCTTGTACTTAAGTCAGCATTGTGCCTTTTCTATTTATTTCTGATGCAATTTCTGTGTTCCATCGTCAATAAGAAAGTCGGAGGGATACAGTAAACCTGAAGTGAAGCATCGGAATCTATAACTAGTGTCACAGGAATCGTTAAAAAATTGACAGTAAGAAGAGTCAGTCTTCTTGTACTTAAGTCGGCATTGTGCCTTTTGTACTTAATTCCGATGCAATTTCTGTGTTTCATCGTCTATAAGTAGGTCCAAGGGATACATTAAACATTTAGTGAAGCATCGCAATCTAAAACTGGACGCACAGGATATGTTCATTACATAGTCAGTAAGAAGCGTCAGTCATCTTGTACTTAAGTCGGCATTGTGCCTTTCGTATTTATTTCCGATGCATTTTCTGTGTTTCATTGTCAATAAGAAGGTCAGAGGGTTACAGTAAACCTGAAGTGAAGCATCGGAATCTATAACTAGTGTCACAGGAATGATTCAAACATAGTCATTAGGTAGAGTCAGTCTTCTTGTACTGAAGTCGGCATTGTGCCTTTTCCATTTAATTCCGATGCAATTTCTGTGATTCATCGTCAATTAGAAGGTCAAAGGGATACAGTGAACCTGAAGTGACGCATCGGAATCTATAACTAGTGTCACATGAATGGTTCAAAACATAGACAGTAAGAAGAGTCAGTCTTCTTGTACTTAAGTCGGCATTGTGCCTTTTCTATTTAATTACGATGCAATTTCTGTGTTTCATCGTCAATAAGAAGGTCAGAGGGATACAGTAAACCAGAAGTGAAGCATCGGAATGTATAACTAGAGTCACAGGAATGATTTAAACATAGATAGCAGGCAGAGTCAGTCTTCATGTACTTAAGTCGGCATTGTGCCTTCTCTATTTAATTCCGATGCAATGTCTGTGTTTCATCGACAACAAGAAGGTCAGATGGATACATTTAACCTGAAGTGAAGCATTGGATTCTATAACTAGTGTCACAGGAATGGTTCAAAACATAGACAGCAATAAGAGTAAGTCTTCTTGTACTTAAGTCGGCATGGTGCCTTTTGTATTTAATTCCGATGCAATTTCTGTGTTTCATCGTGAATAAGAACGTGAAAGGGATACAGTACACCTGAAGTGAAGCATCGGAATCTGTAACTAGTGTCACAGGAATGGTTTAAATCATAGATAGTAAGAAGAGTCAGTCTTCTTGTACTTAAGTCAGCATTGTGCCTTTTCTATTTATTTCCGATGCAATTTCTGTGTTTCATCGTCAATATGAAGGTCAGAGGGATACAGTAAACCTGAAGTGAAGCATCGGAATCTACAACTAGTGTCACAGGAATATTTAAAAAGTAGACTGTAAGAAGTGTCAGTCTTCTTGTACTTAAGTCGGCTTTGTGCCTTTTGTATTTAATTCCGATGCCATTTCTGTGTTTCATCGTCAAATAGAAGGTCCAAGGAATACAGTAAACATATAGTGATGCATCGGAATGTAAAACTGGTCTCACAGGACATGTTCACAAAATAGTCAGTAAGAAGAGTCAGTCTTCTTGTACTTAAGTCGGCATTGTGCCTTTTGTATTTATTTCCTATGCAATTTCTGTGTTTCATCGTCAATAAGAAAGTCAGAGGGTTACAGTAAACCTGAAGTGAAGCATCGGAATCTATAACTAGTGTCACAGGAATGGTTCAAAACATAGACATTAAGTAGAGTCAGTCTTCCTGTACTTATGTCGGCATTGTGCCTTTTCTATTTAATTCCGATGCAATTTCTGTCCTTCGTCGTCAATAAGAAGGTCCAAGGGATACACTAAATCTGAAGTGAAGCATCGGAATCTATAACTAGTGTCACAGGAATTGTTCAAACATAGACTGTAAGATGAGTCAGTCTTCTTGTACTTAAGTCGGCATTGTGCCTTTTGTATTTAATTCCGATGAAATTTCTTTGTTTCATCGTCAATAAGAAGGTCCAAGGGATACAGTAAACCTGAAGTGAAGCATCGGAATCTATAACTAGTGTCACAGGAATGGTTCAAAACTTTTACAGTAAGAAGAGTCAGTCTTCTTGTACTTAAGTCGGCATTGTGCCTTTTCTATTTAATTCCGATGCAATTTCTGTGTTTCATCGACAATAAGAAGGTCCAAGGGATGCACTACACCTGAAACGAAGCATCGGAATCTATAACTAGTGTAACAGGAATGGTTCAAAACATAGACAGCAAGAAGAGTCAGTCTTCTTGTACTTAAGTCGGCATTGTGCCTTTTCAATTTAATTCCGATGCAATTTCTGTGTTTCATCGTCAATAAGAAGATCAGAGGGATACAGTAAACCTGAAGTGATTCATCGGAATCTATAACTAGTGTCACAGGAATGGTTCAAAACATAGACAGTAGGAAGAGTCAGTCTACATGTACTTAAGTCGGCATTGTGCCTTTTGTATTTAATTCTGATTTAATTTCTGTGTTTCAACGACAATAAGAAGGTCAGATGGATACATTTAACCTGAAGTGAAGCATCGGAATCTATAACTAGTGTCACAGGAATGGTTCAAAACATAGACAGTAAGAAGAGTCAGTCTTCTTGTACTTAAGTCAGCATTGTGCCTTTTGGATTTAATTCCGATGCAATTTCTGTGATTCATCGTCAATAAGAAGGTCCAAGGAATACAGTAAACATATAGTGAAGCATCGGAATCAAAAACTTTACTCCCAGGATATGTTCATTACATAGTCAATAAGAAGAGTCAGTCTTCCTGTACTTAAGTCGGCATTGTGCCTTTCGTATTTATTTCCGATTCTATTTCTGTGTTTCATCGTCAATAAGAAGGGCAGAGGGTTACAGTAAACCTGAAGTGAAGCATCGGAATCTATAACTAGTGTCACAGGATTGGTTCAAAGCATAGACATTAGGTAGAATCAGTCTTCTTGTACTTAAGTCGGCATTGTGCCTCTTCTATGTAATTCCGATGCAATTTCTGTCTTTCGTCGTCAATTAGAAGGTCCAAGTTATACAGTAAATCTGAAGTGAAGCATCGTAATCTATAACTATTGTCACAGGAATAGTTCAAAACATAGACAGTAAGAAGAGTCAGTCTTCTTGTACTTAAGTCGGCATTGTGCCTTTTGTATTTAATTCCGATGAAATTTCTTTGTTTCATCGTCAATAAGAAGGTCCAAGGAATACAGTAAACCTAAAGTGAATCATCGGAATCTATAACTAGTGTCACAGGAATGGTTCAAAACATAGACAGTAAGAAGAGTCATTCTTCTTGTACTTAATTCGGAATTGTGCCTTTTGTACTTAATTCCGATGCAATTTCTGTGTTTCATCGTCAATAAGAAGGTCAGAGGAATACAGTAATCCTGAAGTGAAGCATCGGAATCTATAACTAGTGTCACATGAATGGCTCAAAACATAGACAGTAAGAAGAGGCAGTCTTCTTGTACTTAAGTCGGCATTGTGCCTTTTCTATTTAATTACGATGCAATTTCTGTGTTTCATTTGTCAATGAGAAGGTCAGAGGGATACAGTATACCTGAAGTGAAGCATCGGAATGTATAACTAGAGTCACAGGAATGATTCAAACATAGATAGCAGGCAGAGTCAGTCTTCATGTACTTAAATCGGCATTGTGCCTTCTCTATTTAATTACGATGCAATGTCTGTGTTTCATCGACAACAAGAAGGTCAGATGGATACATTTAACCTGAAGTGAAGCATCGGAATCTATAACTAGTGTCACAGGAATGGTTCAAAACATAGACAGCAATAAGAGTAAGTCTTCTTGTACTTAAGTCGGCATGGTGCCTTTTGTATTTAATTCCGATGCAAATTCTGTGTTTCATCGTGAATAAGAACGTGAAAGGGATACAGTACACCTTAAGTGAAGCATCGGAATCTGTAACTAGTGTCACAGGAATGGTTTAAATCATAGACAGTAAGAAGAGTCAGGCTTCTTGTCCTTAAGTCAGCATTGTGCCTTTTCTATTTATTTCCGATGCAATTTCTGTGTTTCATCGTCAATATGAAGGTCAGAGGGATACAGTAAACCTGAAGTGAAGCATCGGAATCTACAACTAGTGTCACAGGAATATTTAAAAAATAGACTGTAAGAAGTGTCGGTCTTCTTGTACTGAAGTCGGCATTGTGCCTTTTGTATTTAATTCCGATGCCATTTCTGTGTTTCATCGTCAAGTAGAAGGTCCAAGGAATACAGTAAACTTATAGTGATGCATCGGAATGTAAAACTGGTCTCACAGGACATGTTCACAAAATAGTCAGTAAGAAGAGTCAGTCTTCTTGTACTTAAGTCGGCATTGTGCCTTTTGTATTTATTTCCGATGCAATTTCTGTGTTTCATCGTCAATAAGAAGATCAGAGGGATACAGTAAACCTGAAGTGAATCATCGGAATCTATAACTAGTGTCACAGGAATGGTTCAAAACATAGACAGTAGGAAGAGTCAGTGTACTTGTACATAAGTCGGCATAGTGTCTTTCGTATTTAATTCCGATGCAATTTCTGTTTTTCATCGTCAATAAGAAGGTCCAAGGGATACAGTACACCTGAAGTGACCCATCGGAATCTATAACTAGTGTCACAGGAATGGTTTAAATCATAGACAGTAAGAAGAGTCAGTCTTCTTGTACTTAAGTCGGCATTGTGCCTTTTGTATTTAATTCCGATGAAATTTCTTTGTTTCATCGTCAATAAGAAGGTCCAAGGGATACAGTAAACCTGAAGTGAAGCATCGGAATCTATAACTAGTGTCACAGGAATGGTTCAAAACTTTTACAGTAAGAAGAGTCAGTCTTCTTGTACTTAAGTCGGCATTGTGCCTTTTCTATTTAATTCCGATGCAATTTCTGTGTTTCATCGACAATAAGAAGGTCCAAGGGATGCACTACACCTGAAACGAAGCATCGGAATCTATAACTAGTGTAACAGGAATGGTTCAAAACATAGACAGCAAGAAGAGTCAGTCTTCTTGTACTTAAGTCGGCATTGTGCCTTTTCAATTTAATTCCGATGCAATTTCTGTGTTTCATCGTCAATAAGAAGATCAGAGGGATACAGTAAACCTGAAGTGATTCATCGGAATCTATAACTAGTGTCACAGGAGTGGTTCAAAACATAGACAGTAGGAAGAGTCAGTCTACATGTACTTAAGTCGGCATTGTGCCTTTTGTATTTAATTCTGATTTAATTTCTGTGTTTCAACGACAATAAGAAGGTCAGATGGATACATTTAACCTGAAGTGAAGCATCGGAATCTATAACTAGTGTCACAGGAATGGTTCAAAACATAGACAGTAAGAAGAGTCAGTCTTCTTGTACTTAAGTCAGCATTGTGCCTTTTGGATTTAATTCCGATGCAATTTCTGTGATTCATCGTCAATAAGAAGGTCCAAGGAATACAGTAAACATATAGTGAAGCATCGGAATCAAAAACTTTACTCCCAGGATATGTTCATTACATAGTCAATAAGAAGAGTCAGTCTTCCTGTACTTAAGTCGGCATTGTGCCTTTCGTATTTATTTCCGATTCTATTTCTGTGTTTCATCGTCAATAAGAAGGGCAGAGGGTTACAGTAAACCTGAAGTGAAGCATCGGAATCTATAACTAGTGTCACAGGATTGGTTCAAAGCATAGACATTAGGTAGAATCAGTCTTCTTGTACTTAAGTCGGCATTGTGCCTCTTCTATGTAATTCCGATGCAATTTCTGTCTTTCGTCGTCAATTAGAAGGTCCAAGTTATACAGTAAATCTGAAGTGAAGCATCGTAATCTATAACTATTGTCACAGGAATAGTTCAAAACATAGACAGTAAGAAGAGTCAGTCTTCTTGTACTTAAGTCGGCATTGTGCCTTTTGTATTTAATTCCGATGAAATTTCTTTGTTTCATCGTCAATAAGAAGGTCCAAGGAATACAGTAAACCTAAAGTGAATCATCGGAATCTATAACTAGTGTCACAGGAATGGTTCAAAACATAGACAGTAAGAAGAGTCATTCTTCTTGTACTTAATTCGGAATTGTGCCTTTTGTACTTAATTCCGATGCAATTTCTGTGTTTCATCGTCAATAAGAAGGTCAGAGGAATACAGTAATCCTGAAGTGAAGCATCGGAATCTATAACTAGTGTCACATGAATGGCTCAAAACATAGACAGTAAGAAGAGGCAGTCTTCTTGTACTTAAGTCGGCATTGTGCCTTTTCTATTTAATTACGATGCAATTTCTGTGTTTCATTTGTCAATGAGAAGGTCAGAGGGATACAGTATACCTGAAGTGAAGCATCGGAATGTATAACTAGAGTCACAGGAATGATTCAAACATAGATAGCAGGCAGAGTCAGTCTTCATGTACTTAAATCGGCATTGTGCCTTCTCTATTTAATTACGATGCAATGTCTGTGTTTCATCGACAACAAGAAGGTCAGATGGATACATTTAACCTGAAGTGAAGCATCGGAATCTATAACTAGTGTCACAGGAATGGTTCAAAACATAGACAGCAATAAGAGTAAGTCTTCTTGTACTTAAGTCGGCATGGTGCCTTTTGTATTAATTCCGATGCAAATTCTGTGTTTCATCGTGAATAAGAACGTGAAAGGGATACAGTACACCTTAAGTGAAGCATCGGAATCTGTAACTAGTGTCACAGGAATGGTTTAAATCATAGACAGTAAGAAGAGTCAGGCTTCTTGTCCTTAAGTCAGCATTGTGCCTTTTCTATTTATTTCCGATGCAATTTCTGTGTTTCATCGTCAATATGAAGGTCAGAGGGATACAGTAAACCTGAAGTGAAGCATCGGAATCTACAACTAGTGTCACAGGAATATTTAAAAAATAGACTGTAAGAAGTGTCGGTCTTCTTGTACTGAAGTCGGCATTGTGCCTTTTGTATTTAATTCCGATGCCATTTCTGTGTTTCATCGTCAAGTAGAAGGTCCAAGGAATACAGTAAACTTATAGTGATGCATCGGAATGTAAAACTGGTCTCACAGGACATGTTCACAAAATAGTCAGTAAGAAGAGTCAGTCTTCTTGTACTTAAGTCGGCATTGTGCCTTTTGTATTTATTTCCGATGCAATTTCTGTGTTTCATCGTCAATAAGAAGATCAGAGGGATACAGTAAACCTGAAGTGAATCATCGGAATCTATAACTAGTGTCACAGGAATGGTTCAAAACATAGACAGTAGGAAGAGTCAGTGTACTTGTACATAAGTCGGCATAGTGTCTTTCGTATTTAATTCCGATGCAATTTCTGTTTTTCATCGTCAATAAGAAGGTCCAAGGGATACAGTACACCTGAAGTGACCCATCGGAATCTATAACTAGTGTCACAGGAATGGTTTAAATCATAGACAGTAAGAAGAGTCAGTCTTCTTGAACTTAAGTCAGCATTGTGCCTTTTCTATTTACTTCCGATGCAATTTCTGTGTTCCATCGTCAATAAGAAGGTCAGAGGGATACAGTAAACCTGAAGTGAAGCATCGGAATCTATAACTAGTGTCACAGGATTGGTAAAAAATAGACAGTAAGAAGAGTCAGTCTTCTTGTACTTAAGTCAGCATTGTGCCTTTTGGATTTAATTCCGATGCAATTTCTGTGATTCATCGTCAATAAGAAGGTCCAAGGAATACAGTAAACATATAGTGAAGCATCGGAATCAAAATCTGGACTCCCAGGATATGTTCATTACATAGTCAATAAGAAGAGTCAGTCTTCCTGTACTTAAGTCGGCATTGTGCCTTTCGTATTTATTTCCGATTCTATTTCTGTGTTTCATCGTCAATAAGAAGGTCAGAGGGTTACAGTAAACCTGAAGTGAAGCATCGGAATCTATGACTAGTGTCACAGGAATGGTTCAAAGCATAGACATTAGGTAGAGTCAGTCTTCTTGTACTTAAGTCGGCATTGTGCCTCTTCTATAAAATTCCGATGCAATTTCTGTCTTTCGTCGTCAATTAGAAGGTCCAAGTTATACAGTAAATCTGAAGTGAAGCATCGTAATCTATAACTATTGTCACAGGAATAGTTCAAAACATAGACAGTAAGAAGAGTCAGTCTTCTTGTACTTAAGTCGGCATTGTGCCTTTTGTACTTAATTCCGATGCAATTTCTGTGTTTCATCGTCAATAAGAAGGTCGGAGGAATACAGTAATCCTGAAGTGAAGCATCGGAATCTATAACTAGTGTCACAGGAATGGTTCAAAACATAGACAGTAAGAAGAGTCAGTCTTCTTGTACTTAAGTCGGCATTGTGCCTTTTCTATTTAATTCCGATGCAATTTCTGTGTTTCATCGTCAATAAGAAGGTCAGAGGGATTCAGTGAACCTTAAGTGAAGCATCGGAATCTATAACTAGTGTCACAGGAATGGTTCAAAACATAGACAATAGGAAGGGTCAGTCTTCTTGTACTTAAGTCGGCATTGTGCCTTTTCTATTTAATTACGATCAATTTCTGTGTTTCGACGTCAATGAGAAGGTCCAAGGGATACAGTAAACCTGAAGTGAAGCAGCGGAATCTATAACTAGTGTCACAGAAATGGTTCAAACATAGTCAGTAAGATGAGTCAGTCTTCTTGTACTTAAGTAGGCATTGTCCCTTTTCTATTTAATTCCGATGCAATTTCTGTGATTCATCGTCAATAAGAAGGTCCAAGGGATACAGTAAACCTGAAGTGAAGCATCGGAATCTATAACTAGTGTCACAGGAATGGTTCAAAACATAGACAGTAAGAAGAGTCAGACCTCTTGTACTTAAGTCGGCATTGTGCCTTTTCTATCTAATTCCGATGCAATTTCTGTGCTTCATTGTCAATACGAAGGTCAGAGGGATACAGTAAACCTGAAGGGAAGCATCGGAATGTATAACTAGTGTCACAGGAGTGATTCAAAAAAAATAAAGTAGGAAGAATCACTCTTCATGTACTTAAGTCGGCATTGTGCCTTTTCTATTTAATTCCGATGCAATTTCTGTGTTTCATCGTCCATAAGAAGGTCCAAGGGATACAGAAAACCTAAAGTGAAGCATCGAAATCTATAACTAGTGTCACAGGAATGGTTCAAAACATAGACAGTAATAAGAGTCAGTCTTCTTGAACATAAGTCGGCATTGTGCCTTTTCTATTTAATTCCGATGCAATTTCTGTGTTTCATCGTCAATAACAAGGTCAGAGGGATACAGTAAACCTGAAGTGAAGCATCAGAATCTATAACTAGTGTAACAGGAGTGGTTCAAATCATAAACAGTAGGAAGAGTCTGCCTACTTGTACTTAAGTCGGCATTGAGCCTTTTGTATTTAATTCCGATGCAATTTCTGTGTTTCATCGTCAATAAGACGGTCCAATTGATACAGTACACCTGAACTGAAGCATCGGAATCTACAACTAGTGTCACAGGATTGCTTCAAATATAGACAGTAAGAAGAGTCAGACTTCTTGTACTTAAGTCGGCATTGTGCCTTTTGTATTTAATTCCGATGCAAATTCTGTGTTTCATTGTCAATACGAAGGTCAGAGGGATACAGTAAACCTGAAGTGAAGCATCGGAATGTATATCTAGTGTCACAGGAGTGATTCAAGACGTAGACAGTAGGAAGAATCAGTCTTCATGTACTTAAGTCGGCGTTGTGCCTTTTCTATTTAATTCCGAAGCAATTTCTGTGTTTCATCGTCAATAAGAAGGTCAGATGGATACAGTAAACCTGAAGTGAAGCATCGGAATCTGTAACTAGTGTCACAGGAATGGTTCAAATCATAGACAGTAGGACGAGTCAGTCTTCTTGTACTTAAGTCGGCATTGTGCCTTTTGTATTAATTTCCGATGCAATTTCTGTGTTTCATCGTCAATAAGAAGGTCCAAGGGATGCAGTACACCTGAAGTGAAGCATCGGAATCTATAACTAGTGTCACAGGAATGGTTCAACACATAGACAGTAAGAAGAGTCAGTCTTCATGTACTTAAGTCTTCATTGTGCCTTTTCTATTATATTCCGACGCAATTTCTGTGTTTCTTCGTCAGTAAGATGGTCAGCGGGATACAGTAAACCTGAATTGACGCATCGGAATCTATAACTATAGTCACAGGAATGGTTTAAAACATACACAGTAAGTAGAGTCAGTCTTCTTGTACTTACGGCGGCATTCTGCCTTTTGTATTTAATTCCGATGCAATTTCCGTGTTTCAGCGTCAATAAGAAGGTCAAAGGGATACAGTAAACCTGAAGATTCGGAATCTATAACTAGTGACACAGAAATGGTTCAAAACATAGTCAAGAAGAAGAGTCATTCTTCTTGTACTTAAGTCGGCATTGTGCCTTTTCTATTTAATTCCGATGCAATTTCTGAGTTTCATCGTCAATAAGAAGGTCAGAGGGATACAGTAAACCTGAAGTGAAGCATCGGAATCTATAACTAGTGTCACAGGAATATTTAAAAAATAGACTGTAAGAAGTGTCAGTCTTCTTGTACTTAAGTCGGCATTGTGCCTTTTGTATTTAATTCCGATGCCATTTCTGTGTTTCATCGTCAAATAGAAGGTCCAAGGAATACAGTAAACATATAGTGATGCATCGGAATGTAAAACTGGTCTCACAGGACATGTTCACAAAATAGTCAGTAAGAAGAGTCAGTCTTCTTGTACTTAAGTCGGCATTGTGCCTTTTGTATTTATTTCCGATGCAATTTCTGTGTTTCATCGTCAATAAGAAAGTAAGAGGGTTACGGTAAACCTGAAGTGAAGCATCGGAATCTATAACTAGTGTCACAGGAATGGTTCAAAACATAGACATTAGGTAGAGTCAGTCTTCTTGTACTTATGTCGGCATTGTGCCTTTTCTATTTAATTCCGTTGCAATTTCTGTCCTTCGTCGTCAATAAGAAGGTCCAAGGGATACACTAAATCTGAAGTGAAACATCGGAATCTATAACTAGTGTCACAGGAATTGTTCAAACATAGACTGTAAGATGAGTCAGTCTTCTTGTACTTAAGTCGGCATTGTGCCTTTTGTATTTAATTCCGATGAAATTTCTTTGTTTCATCGTCAATTAGAAGGTCCAAGCGATACAGTAAACCTGAAGTGAAGCATCTGAATCTATAACTAGTGTCACAGGAATGGTTCAAAACATTGACAGTAAGGAGAGTCAGTCTTCTTGTACTTAAGTCGGCATTGTGCCTTTTCAATTTAATTCCGATGCAATTTCTGTGTTTCATCGTCAATAAGAAGATCAGAGGGATACAGTAAACCTGAAGGGAATCATCGGAATCTATAACTAGTGTCACAGGAATCGTTCAAAACATAGACAGTAGGAAGAGTCAGTCTACATGTACTTAAGTCGGCATTGTGCCTTTTGTATTTAATTCTGATTTAATTTCTGTGTTTCAACGACAATAAGAAGGTCAGATGGATACTGTGAACCGGAAGTGAAGCATCAGAATCTATAACTAGTATCACAGATATGGTTCAAACATAGACAGTAAGAAGAGTCAGTCTACTTGTACATAAGTCGGCATAGTGCCTTTTGTATTTAATTCCGATGCAATTTCTGTTTTTCATCGTCAATAAGAAGGTCCAAGGGATACAGTACACCTGAAGTGAACCATCGGAATCTATAACTAGTGTCACAGAAATTGTTTAAATCATAGACAGTAAGAAGAGTCAGTCCTCTTGAACTTAAGTCAGCATTGTGCCTTTTCTATTTATTTCCGATGCAATTTCTGTGTTCCATCGTCAATAAGAAGGTCAGAGGGATACAGTAAACCTGAAGTGAAGCATCGGAATCTATAACTAGTGTCACAGGAATGGTAAAAAATAGACAGTAAGAAGAGTCAGTCTTCTTGTACTTAAGTCAGCATTGTGCCTTTTGGATTTAATTCAGATGCAATTTCTGTGATTCATCGTCAATAAGAAGGTCCAAGGAATACAGTAAACATATAGTGAAGCATCGGAATCAAAAACTGGACTCCCAGGATATGTTCATTACATAGTCAATAAGTAGAGTCAGCCTTCCTGTACTTAATTCGGCATTGTGCCTTTCGTATTTATTTCCGATTCTATTTCTGTGTTTCATCGTCAATAAGAAGGTCAGAGGGTTACAGTAAACCTGAAGTGAAGCATCGGAATCTATAACTAGTGTCACAGGAATGGTTCAAAGCATAGACATTAGGTAGAGTCATTCTTCTTGTACTTAAGTCGGCATTGTGAGTCTTCTATGTAATTCCGATGCAATTTCTGTCTTTCGTCGTCAATTAGAAGGTCAAAGTTATACAGTAAATCTGAAGTGAAGCATCGTAATCTATAACTATTGTCACAGGAATAGTTCAAAACATAGACAGTAAGAAGAGTCAGTCTTCTTGTACTTAAGTCGGCATTGTGCCTTTTGTATTTAATTCCGATGAAATTTCTTTGTTTCTTCGTCAATAAGAAGGTCCAAGGAATACAGTAAACCTGAAGTGAATCACCGGAATCTATAACTAGTGTCACAGGAATGGTTCAAAACATAGACAGTAAGAAGAGTCATTCTTCTTGTACTTAATTCGGCATTGTGCCTTTTGTACTTAATTCCGATGCAATTTCTGTGTTTCATCGTCAATACGAAGGTCAGAGGAATACAGTAATCCTGAAGTGAAGCATCGGAATCTATAACTAGTGTCACAGGAATGGTTCAAAACGTAGACAGTAAGATGAGTCAGTCTTTTGGTACATAAGTCGGCATTGTGCCTTTTCCATTTAATTCCGATGCAATTTCTGTGTTTCATCGTCAATAAGAAGGTCAGAGGGATTCAGTGAACCTGAAGTGAAGCATCGGAATCTATAACTAGTGTCACAGGAATGGTTCAAAACATAGACAATAGGAAGGGTCAGTCTTCTTGTACTTAAGTCGGCATTGTGCCTTTTCTGTTTAATTACGATCAATTTCTGTGTTTCGACGTCAATAAGAAGGTCCAAGGGATACAGTAAACCTGAAGTGAAGCAGCGGAATCTATAACTAGTGTCACAGAAATGGTTCAAACATAGTCAGTGAGATGAGTCAGTCTTCTTGTACTTAAGTCGGCATTGTCCCTTGTCTATTTAATTCCGATGCAATTTCTGTGATTCATCGTCAATAAGAAGGTCCAAGGGATACAGTAAACCTGAAGTGAAGCATCGGAATCTATAACTAGTGTCACAGGAATGGTTCAAAACATAGACAGTAAGAAGAGTCAGACCTCTTGTACTTAAGTCGGCATTGTGCCTTTTCTATCTAATTCCGATGCAATTTCTGTGCTTCATTGTCAATACGAAGGTCAGAGGGATACAGTAAACCTGAAGGGAAGCATCGGAATGTATAACTAGTGTCACAGGAGTGATTCAAAAAAATAAAGTAGGAAGAATCACTCTTCATGTACTTAAGTCGGCATTGTGCCTTTTCTATTTAATTCCGATGCAATTTCTGTGTTTCATCGTCCATAAGAAGGTCCAAGGGATACAGAAAACCTAAAGTGAAGCATCGAAATCTATAACTAGTGTCACAGGAATGGTTCAAATCATAGACAGTAATAAGAGTCAGTCTTCTCGAACATAAGTCGGCATTGTGCCTTTTCTATTTAATTCCGATGCAATTTCTGTGTTTCATCGTCAATAACAAGGTCAGAGGGATACAGTAAACCTGAAGTGAAGCATCAGAATCTATAACTAGTGTAACAGGAGTGGTTCAAATCATAAACAGTAGGAAGAGTCTGCCTACTTGTACTTAAGTCGGCATTGTGCCTTTTGTATTTAATTCCGATGCAATTTCTGTGTTTCATCGTCAATAAGACGGTCCAATTGATGCAGTACACCTGAAGTGAAACATCGGAATCTACAACTAGTGTCACAGGATTGCTTCAAATATAGACAGTAAGAAGAGTCAGACTTCTTGTACTTAAGTCGGCATTGTGCATTTTGTATTTCATTAAGATGCAAATTCTGTGTTTCATTGTCAATACGAAGGTCAGAGGGATACAGTAAACCTGAAGTGAAGCATCGGAATGTATATCTAGTGTCACAGGAGTGATTCAAAACGTAGACAGTAGGAAGAATCAGTCTTAATGTACTTAAGTCGGCGTCGTGCCTTTTCTATTTAATTCCGAAGCAATTTCTGTGTTTCATCGTCAATAAGAAGGTCAGATGGATACAGTAAACCTGAAGTGAAGCATCGGAATCTGTAACTAGTGTCACAGGAATGGTTCAATTCATAGACAGTAGGACGAAACAGTCTTCTTGTACTTAAGTCGGCATTGTGCCTTTTGAATTAATTTCCGATGCAATTTCTGTGTTTCATCGTCAATAAGAAGGTCCAAGGGATGCAGTACACCTGAAGTGAAGCATCGGAATCTATAACTAGTGTCACAGGAATGGTTCAACACATAGACAGTAAGAAGAGTCAGTCTTCATGTACTGAAGTCTTCATTGTGCCTTTTCTATTATATTCCGACGGAATTTCTGTGTTTCTTCGTCAATAAGATGGTCAGCGGGATACAGTAAACCTGAAGAGACGCATCGGAATCTATAACTAGAGTCACAGGAATAATTTAAAACATACACAGTAAGTACAGTCGGTCTTCTTGTACTTACGGCGGCATTGTGCCTTTTGTATTTAATTCCGATGCAATTTCCGTGTTTCATCGTCAATAAGAAGGTCAAAGGGATACAGTAAACCTGAAGCATCGGAATCTATAACTAGTGACACAGAAATGGTTCAAAACATAGTCAATAAGAAGAGTCATTCTTCTTGTACTTAAGTCGGCATTGTGCCTTTTCTATTTAATTCCGATGCAATTTCTGTGTTTCATCGTCAATAAGAAGGTCAGAGGGATACAGTAAACCTGAAGTGAAGCATCGGAATCTATAACTAGTGTCACAGGAATGGTTCAAAACATAGACAGTAGAAAGATTCAGTCTTCTTGTACTTAAGTCGGCATTGTGCCTTTTGTACTTAATTCCGATGCAATTTCTGTGTTTCATCGTCAATAAGAAGGTCAGAGGGATACAGTAAACCTGAAGTGAAGCATCGGAATCTATAACTAGTGTCACAGGAATGGTTCAAAACATAGAAAGTAGGAAGAGTCAGTCTACATGTACTTAAGTCGGCATTGTGCCTTTTGTATGAATTTCCGATGCAATTTCTGTGTTTCATCGTCAATAAGAAGGTCCAAGGGATGCAGTACACCTGAAGTGAAGCATCGGAATCTATAACTAGTGTCACAGGAATGGTTCAAAACATAGACAGTAAGAAGAGTCAGTCTTCATGTACTTAAGTCGGCATTGTGCCTTTTGTATTTAATTCCGATGCAATTTCCGCGTTTCATCGTCAATAAGAAGGTCAAAGGGATACAGTAAACCTGCAGCATCGGAATCTATAACTAGTGACACAGAAATGGTTCAAAACATAGTCAGTAAGAAGAGTCATTCTTCTTGTACTTAAGTCGGCATTGTGCTTTTTCTATTTAATGCCGATGCAATTTCTGTGTTTCATCGTCAATAAGAAGGTCAGAGGGATACAGTAAACCTGAAGTAAAGCATCGGAATCTATAACTAGTGTCACAGGAATGGTTCAAAACATGGACAGTAGAAAGAGTCAGTCTTCTTGTACTTAAGTCGGCATTGTGCCTTTTGTACTTAATTCCGATGCAATTTCTGTGTTTCATCGTCAATAAGAAGGTCAGAGGGATACAGTAAACCTGAAGTGATGCATCAGTATCTATAACTAGTGTCACAGGAATGGTTCAAAACATAGACAGTAAGAAGAGTCAGTCTACTTGTACATAAGTCGGCATTGTGCCTTATGTATTTAATTCCGATGCAATTTCTATGTTTCATCGTCAATAAGAAGGTCCAAGGGATACAGTAAACCTGAAGTGAAACACCGGAATCTAAAAACGGTCTCTCAGGAAAGGTTCAAACCATAGAGAGTAAGAAGAGCCGGTCCTCTTGTATTTGAGTGGGCATTGTGCCTTTTGTATTTTATTCCGACGCAGTTTCTGTGTTTCATCGTCAATAAGAAGTTCAGAGGGAATCAGTAAACCTGAAGTGAAGCATCGGAATCTATAACTGGTGCCACAGGAATGGTTCAAATCATAGACAGTAGGAAGAGTCAGTCTTCTTGTACTTAAATCTGCATTGTGCCTTTTGTATTTAATTCCGATGCAATTTCTGTGTTTCATCGTCAATTAGAAGGTCAGAGGGATACAGTAAACCTGAAGTGTTGCATGAGAATCTATAACTAGTGTCACAGGAATGGTTCAAAACATAGACAGTAAGAAGAGTCAGTCTACTTGTACATAAGTCGGCATTGTGCCTTTTGTATTTAATTCCGATGCAATTTCTGTGTTTCATCGTCTATAAGAAGGTCCAATTGATACAGTAAACATATAGTGAAGCATCGGAATCTAAAACTGGACTCACAGGATATGTTCATATCATAGTCAGTAAGAAGAGTCAGTCTTCTTGTACTTAAGTCGGCATTGTGCCTTTCGTATTTATTTCCGATGCATTTTCTGTGTTTCATCGTCAATAAGAAGGTCAGAGGGTTACAGTAAACCTGAAGTGAAGCACCGGAATCTATAACTAGTGTCACAGGAATGGTTCAAAGCATAGTCATTAGGTAGAGTCAGTCTTCTTGTACTTAAGTCGGCATTGCGCCTTTTCTATTTAATTCCGATGCAATTTCTGTCTTTCGTCATCAATAAGAAGGTCCAAGTTATACAGTAAATCTGAAGTGAAGCATCGGAATCTATAACTATTGTCTCAGGAATGGTTCAAATCATAGACAGTATGAAGAGTCAGTCTTCTTGTACTTAAGTCGGCATTGTGCCTTATGTATTTAATCCGATGCAATTTATGTGTTTCATCGTCAATAAGAAGGTCAGAGGGATACAGTAAACCTGAAGTGAAGCATCGGAATGTATAACTAAAGTCACAGGAATGATTCAAACATAGACAGCAGGCAGAGTCAGTCTTCATGTACTTAAGTCGGCATTGTGCCTTCTCTATTTAATTCCGATGCAATTTCTGTGTTTCATCGTCAATAAGAAGGTCAGATGGATACATTAAACCTGAAGTGAAGCATCGGAATCTATAACTAGTGTCACAGGAATGGTTCGAAACATAGACAGCAATAAGAGTAAGTCTTATTGTACTTAAGTCGGCATAGTGCCTTTTGTATTTAATTCCGATGCAATTTCCGTGTTTCATCGTGAATAAGAACGTGAAAGGGATACAGTACATCTGAAGTGAAGCATCGGAATCTGTAACTAGTGTCACAGGAATGGTTTAAATCATAGACAGAAAGAAGAGTCAGTCTTCTTGTACTTAAGTCAGCATTGTGCCTTTTCTATTTATTTCCGATGCAATTTCTGTGTTTCATCGTCAATATGAAGGTCCAAGGGATGCAGTACACCTGAAACGAAGCATCGGAATCTATAACTAGTGTAACAGGAATGGTTCAAAACATAGACAGTAAGAAGAGTCAGTCTTCTTGTACTTAAGTCGGCATTGTGCCTTTTCAATTTAATTCCGATGCAATTTCTGTGTTTCATCGTCAATAAGAAGATCAGAGGGATACAGTAAAACTGAAGTGAATCATCGGAATCTATAACTAGTGTCACAGGAATTGTTCAAAACATAGACAGTAGGAAGAGTCAGTCTACATGTACTTATGTCGGCATTGTGCCTTTTGTATTTAATTCTGATTTAATTTCTGTGTTTCAACGTCAATAAGAAGGTCAGAGGGATACAGTGAACCTGAAGTGAAGCATCAGAATCTATAACTAGTGTCACAGAAATGGTTCAAACATAGACAGTAAGAAGAGTCACTCTACTTGTACATAAGTCGGCATAGTGCCTTTTGTATTTAATTCCGATGCGATTTCTGTTTTTCATCGTCAATAAGAAGGTCCAACGGATACAGTACACCTGAAGTGAACCATCGGAATCTATAACTAGTGTCACAGGAATGGTTTAAATCATAGACAGTAAGAAGAGTCAGTCTTCTTGTACTTAAGTCAGCATTGTGAATTTTCTATTTATTTCCGATGCAATTTCTGTGTTCCATCGTCAATAAGAAGGTCAGAGGGATACAGTAAACCTGAAGTGAAGCATCGGAATCTATAACTAGTGTCACAGGAATGGTAAAAAATAGACAGTAAGAAGAGTCAGTCTTCTTGTACTTAAGTCGGCATTGTGCCTTTTGTATTTAATTCCGATGCAATTTCTGTGTTTCATCGTCAATAAGAAGGTCCAAGGAATACAGTAAACATATAGTGAAGCATCGGAATCTAAAACTGGACTCACAGGATATGTTCATTACATAGTCATTAAGAAGAGTCAGTCTTCCTGTACTTAAGTCGGCATTGTGCCTTTCGTATTTATTTCCGATGCTATTTCTGTGTTTCATCGTCAATAAGAAGGTCAGAGGGTTACAGTAAACCTGAAGTGAAGCATCGGAATCTATAACTAGTGTCACAGGAATGGTTCAAAGCATAGACATTAGGTAGAGTCAGTCTTCTTGTACTTAAGTCGGCATAGTGCCTTTTCTATGTAATTCCGATGCAATTTCTGTCTTTCGTCGTCAATTAGAAGGTCCAAGTTATACAGTAAATCTGAAGTGAAGCATCGTAATCTATAACTATTGTCACAGGAATAGTTCAAAACATAGACAGTAAGAAGAGTCAGTCTTCTTGTACTTAAGTCGGCATTGTGCCTTTTGTATTTAATTCCGATGAAATTTCTTTGTTTCATCGTCAATAAGAAGGTCCAAGGAATACAGTAAACCTAAAGTGAATCATCGGAATCTATAACTAGTGTCACAGGAATGGTTCAAAACATAGACAGTAAGAAGGTTCATTCTCCTTGTACTTAATTCGGAATTGTGCCTTTTGTACTTAATTCCGATGCAATTCTGTGTTTCATCGTCAATAAGAAGGTCAGAGGAATACAGTAAACCTGAAGTGAAGCATCGGAATCAATAACTAGTGTCACATGAATGGTTCAAAACGTAGACAGTAAGATGAGTCAGTCTTTTGGTACATAAGTCGGCATTGTGTCTTTTCCATTTAATTCCGATGCAATTTCTGTGATTCATCGTCAATACGAAGGTCCAAGGGATACAGTAAACCTGAAGTGAAGCATCGGAATCTATAACTAGTGTCACAGGAATGGTTCAAAACATAGACAGTAAGAAGAGTCAGTCTTCTTGTACTTAAGTCGGCATTGTGCCTTCTCTATTTAATTCCGATGCAATTTCTGTGTTTCATCGTCAATAAGAAGGTCAGAGGGATTCAGTGAAGATGAAGTGAAGCATCGGAATCTATAACTAGTGTCACAGGAATGGTTCAAAACATAGACAGTAGGAAGGGTCAGTCTTCTTGTACTTAAGTCGGCATTGTGCCTTTTCTATTTAATTACGATGCAGTTTCTGTGTTTCGACGTCAATAAGAAGGTCCAAGGGATGCAGTAAACTTGAAGTGAAACAGCGGAATCTATAACTAGTGTCATAGGAATGGTTCAAAGCATAGACAGAAGGAAGCGTCAGTCTTCTTGTACTTAAGTCGGCATTGTGCCTTTTCCATTTAATTCCGATGCAATTTCTGTGTTTCGTCGTCAATAAGAAGCTCAGAGGGATACAATAAACCAGAAGTGAAGCATCGGAATCTATAACTAGGGTCACAGGAATGGTTCAAAACATACAGAGTAGGAAGGATCAGTCTTTTTGTACTTCAGTCGGAATTGTGCCTTTTGTATTTAATTCCGATGCAATTTCTGTGTTTCATCGTCAATAAGAAGGCCAGAGGGATGCAGTAAACGTTAAGTGAAGAAACGGAATCTATAACTAGTGTCACAGGAATGGCTCAAAACATAGTCAGTAAGAAGAGCCAGTCTTCTTCCACTTAATTCGGCATTGATCCTTTTTATTTAATTCCGATGCAATTTCTGTGTTTCATCGTCAATAAGAAGGTCAGAGGAATACAGTAAACCTGAAGTGAAGCATCGGAATCTATAACTAGTGTCACAGAAATGGTTAAAAGTAGTCAGTAAGATGAGGTAGTCTTCTTGTAGTTAAGTCGGCATTGTCCCATTTCTATTTAATTCCGATGCAATTTCTGTGTTTCATCGTCAATAAGAAGGTCAGAGGGATACAGTAAACCTGAAGTGAAGCATCGGAATGTATAACTAGTGTCACAGGAATCGTTCAAAACATAGACAGTAGGAAGAGTCAGTCTCCTTCTACTTAATTCGGCATTGTGCCTTTTTTATTTAATTCCGATGCAACTTCTGTGTTTCATCGTCAATAACAAGGTCAGAGGGATACAGTAAACGTGAAGTGGAGCATCAGAATCTATAACTAGTGTAACAGGAGTGGTTCAAATCATAGACAGTAGGAAGAGTCTGTCTACTTGTACTTAAGTCGGCATTGTGCCTTTTGTATTTAATTCCGATGCAATTTCTGTGTTTCATCGTCAATATGACGGTCCAAGGGATACAGTACACCTGAAGTGAAGCATCGGAATCTACTACTAGTGTCACAGGAATGCTTCAAATATAGACAGTAAGAAGAGTCAGACTTCTTGTACTTAAGTCGGCATTGTGCCTTTTGTACATAATTCCGATGCAATTTCTTTGTTTCATTGTCAATAAGAAGGTCAGAGGGATACAGTAAACCTGAAGTGAAGCATCAGAATCTATAACTAGTGTCACAGGAATGGTTCAAAACATAGAAAGTAGGAAGAGTCACTCTACATGAACTTAAGTCGGCATTGTGCCATTTGTATTTAATTCCGATGCAATTTTTTGTGTTTCGTCGTCGATACGAAGGTCCAAGGGATACAGTAAAACTGAAGTGAAGAATCGGAATCTATAACAAGTGTCACAGAATCGGTTCAAAACATAATCAGTAAGAAGAGTCAGTCTTCTTGTCTTTAAGTCGGCAATGTGCCTGTTCTATCTACTTCCGATGCAATTTCTGTGTTTCATCGTCAATAAGAAGGTCCAAGGGATACCGTAAAACTGAAGTGAAGAATCGGAATCTATAACTAGTGTCACAGGATCGGTTCAAAACATAGTCAGTAGGAAGAGTCAGTCTTCTTGTACTTAAGTCGGCAATGTGCCTTTTCTATCTACTTCCGATGCAATTTCTGTGTTTCATCGTCAATAAGAAGGTCAGAGGGATACAGTAAACCTGAAGTGATGCATCAGAATCTATAACTAGTGTCACAGGAATGGTTCAAAACATAGACAGTAAGAAGAGTCAGTCTACTTGTACATAAGTCGGCATTGTGCCTTTTGTATTTAATTCCGATGCAATTTCTGTGTTTCATCGTCAATAAGAAGGTCCAAGGGATACAGTAAACCTGAAGTGAAACACCGGAATCTAAAAACGGTCTCTCAGGAAAGGTTCAAACCATAGAGAGTAAGAAGAGCCAGTCCTCTTGTATTTGAGTCGGCATTGTGCCTTTTGTATTTTATTCCGATGCAGTTTCTGTGTTTCATCGTCACTAAGAAGGTCAGAGGGAATCAGTAAACCTGAAGTGAAGCATCGGAATCTATAACTGGTGTCACAGGAATGGTTCAAAACATAGACAGTAGGAAGAGTCAGTCTTCTTGTACTTAAGTCTGCATTGTGCCTTTTGTATTTAATTCCGATGCAATTTCTGTGTTTCATCGTCAATAAGAAGGTCAGAGGGATACAGTAAACCAGAAGTGATGCATCAGAATCTATAACTAGTGTCACAGGAATGGTTCAAAACATAGACAGTAAAAAGAGTCAGTCTACTTGTACATAAGTCGGCATTGTGCCTTTTGTATTTAATTCCGATGCAATTTCTGTGTTTCATCGTCAATAAGAAGGTCCAAGGGATATAGTACATCTGAAGTGAAGCATTGGAATGTATAACTAGTGTCACAGGAATGGTTCAAATCATAGACAGTAAGAAGAGTCAGCCCTCTTGTACTTAAGTCAGCATTGTGCCTTTTCTATTTAATTCCGATGCAATTTCTGTGTTTCATCGTCAATAAGAAGGTCAGAGGGATACACTAACCCTGAAGTGAAGCATCGGAATCTATAACTAGTGTCACAGGAATGGTTCAAATCATAGACAGTAGCAAGAGTCAGTTTTCCTGTACTTAAGTCGGCATTGTGCCTTTTGTATTAATTTCCGATGCAATTTCTGTGTTTCATCGTCAATAAGAAGGTCCAAGGGATGCAGTGCACCTAAAGTGAAGCATCGTTATCTATAACTAGTGACACAGAAATGGTTCAAAACATAGTCAGTAAGAAGAGTCATTCTTCTTGTACTTAAGTCGGCATTGTGCCTTTTCTATTTAATTCCGATGCAATTTCTGTGTTTCATCGTCAATAAGAAGGTCAGAGGGATACAGTAAACCTGAAGTGAAGCATCAGAATCTATAACTAGTGTCACAGGAATGGTTCAAAACATAGAAAGTAGGAAGAGTCAGTCTACATGTACTTAAGTCGGCATTGTGCCTTTTGTATTTAATTCCGATGCAATTTTTTGTGTTTCATCGTCGTTACGAAGGTCCAAGGGATACAGTAAAACTGAAGTGAAGAATCGGAATCTATAACTAGTGTCACAGAATCGGTTAAAAACATAGTCAGTAAGAAGAGTCAGTCTTCTTGTACTTAAGTCGGCAATGTCCCTGTTCTATCTACTTCCGATGCAATTTCTGTGTTTCATCGTCAATAAGAAGGTCCAAGGGATACAGTAAACCTGATGTGAAGAATCGGAATCTATGACTAGTGTCACAGGATCGGTTCAAAACATAGTCACTAAGAAGAGTCCGTCTTCTTGTACTTAAGTTGGCCATGTGCCTTTTCTATCTACTTCCGATGCAATTTCTGTGATTCATCGTCAATGAGAAGGTCAGAGGGAGACAGTAAACCTGAAGTGATGCATCAGAATCTATAACTAGTGTCACAGGAATGGTTCAAAACATAGACAGTAAGAAGAGTCAGTCTACTTGTACATAAATCGGCATTGTGCCTTTTGAATTTAATTCCGATGCAATTTCTGTGTTTCGTCGTCAATACGAAGGTAGAAGGGATACAGTAGACCTGAAGTGAAACACCGGAAACTAAAAACGGTCTCTCAGGAAAGGTTCAAACCATAGAGAGTAATAAGAGCCAGTCCTCTTGTATTTGAGTCGGCATTGTGCCTTTTGTATTTTATTCCGATGCAGTTACTGTGTTTCATCGTCAATAAGAAGGTCAGAGGGAATCAGTAAGCCTGAAGTGTAGCATCGGAATCTATAACTGGTGTCACAGGAATGGTTCAAATCATAGACAGTAGGAAGAGTCAGTCTTCTTGTACTTAAGTCTGCATTGTGCCTTTTGTATTTAATTCCGATGCAATTTCTGTGTTTCATCGTCAATAAGAAGGTCCAAGGGATATAGTACATCTGAAGTGAAGCATTGGAATCTATAACTAGTGTCACAGGAATGGTTCAAATCATAGACAGTAAGAAGAGTCAGCCCTCTTGTAGTTAAGTCAGCATTGTGCCTTTTCTATTTAATTCCGATGCAATTACTTTGTTTCATCGTCAATAAGAAGGTCAGAGGGATACACTAAACCTGAAGTGAAGCATCGGAATCTATATCTAGTGTCACAGGAATGGTTCAAAACATAGACAGTGGGAAGAGTCAGTCTTCTTGTACTTAAGTCGGCATTGTGCCTTTTGTATTTAATTCCGATGCAATTTCTGTGTTTCATCGTCAATAAGAAGGTCAGAGGGATACAGTAAACCTGAAGTGGAGTATTGGAATCTATAACTAGTGTCACAGAAATGGTTCAAAACATAGTAAGTAAGAAGAGTCAGTCTTCTTCTACTTGATTCGGCATTGTGCCTTTTGTAATTATTTCCGATGCAATTTCTGTGTTTCATCGTCAATAAGAAAGTCAGAGGGATACAGTAAACCTGAAGTGAAGCATCGGAATCTATAACTAGTGTCACAGGAATGGTTCAAAACATAGACAGTATCAAGAGTCAGTCTTCTTGTATTTAAGTGGGCATTGTGCCTTTTGTACTTAATTCCGAAGCAGTTTCTGTGTTTCATCGTCAATAAGAAGGTCAGAGGGATACAGTAAACCTGAAGTGAAGCATCAGAATCTATAACTAGTGTCACAGGAATGGTTCAAATTATAGAAAGTAGGAAGAGTCAGTCTACATGTACATAAGTCGGCATTGTGCCTTTTGTATTTAATACCGATGAGATTTCTGTGTTTCATCGTCAATTAGAAGGTCCAAGGGATACAGTAAACCTGAAGTGAAGCATCGGAATCTATAACTAGTGTCACAGGAATGGTTCAAAACATAGAGAGTAGGAAGAGTCACTCTTCTTGTACTTAATTCGGCATTGTGCCTTTTTATTTAATTCCGATGCAATTTCTGTGTTTCATCGTCTATAAGAAGGTCCAAGTGATACAGTAAACCTGAAGCACCGGAATCTATAACCAGTGTCACAGAAACGGTTCAAAATATAGTCAGTAAGAAGAGTCAGTCTTCTTGTACTCAAGTCGGCATTGTGCCGTTTCTATTTAATTCCGATGTAATTTCTGTGTTTCATCGTCAATAAAAAGGTCAGAGGGATACACTAAACCTGAAGTGAATCATCGGAATCTATAACTAGTGTCACAGGAACGGTTCAAAGCATAGACAGTAGGAAGAGTCAGTCTACATGTACTTAAGTCGGCATTGTGCCTTTTGTATTTAATTCCAATGCAATTTTTGTGTTCCATCGTCAATAAGAAGGTCCAAGGGATACAGTAAACCTGAAATGAAGAATCGGAATCTATAACTAGTGTCACAGAAATGGTTCAAAACATAGTCAGTAAGAAGTGTCAGTCTACTTGTACTTAAGTCGGCATTGTGCGTTTTTATTTAATTCCGATGCAATTTCTGTGTTTCATCGTCAATAAGAAGGTCAGAGGGATACAGTAAACCTAAAGTGAAGCTTCGGAATCTATAACTGGTATCACAGGAATGGTTCAAAACATAGACGGTAGGAAGAGTCAGTCTTCTTCTACTTGATTCGGCATTGTGCCTTTTGTATTTATTTCCGATGCAATTTCTGTGTTTCATCGTCAATACGAAGGTCACAGGGATACAGTAAACCTGAAGTGAAGCATCGGAATCTATAACTAGTGTCACAGGAATGGTTCAAAACATAGACAGTAAGGTGAGTCAGTCTTCTTGTACATAAGTCGGCATTGTGCCTTTTGTATTTAATTCCGATGCAATATCTGTGTTTCATCGTCAATAAGAAGGTCCAAGGGATACAGTAATCCTGAAGTGAAGCATCGGAAACTATAACTAGTCTCACAGGAATGGTCCAAAACATAGAGGGTAGGAAGAGTCAGTCTTCTTGTACTTAAGTCGGCATTGTGCCTCTTGTATTTAATTCCGATGCAATTTCTGTGTGTCATCGTCAATATGAAATAAAGAGGTATACAGTAAACCTGAAGTGAAGCATCAGAATCTATAACTAGTGTCACAGGAATGGTTCAAAACTCAGACAGTAGGAAGAGTCAGTCTACATGTACTTAAGTCGGCATTGTGCCTTTTGTATTTAATTCCGATGCAATTTTTGTGTTTCATCGTCAATAAGAAGGTCCAAGAGATAAAGCTAAGCTGAAGTGAAGAATCGGAATCTATAACTAGTGTCACAGGAATGGTTCAAATATAGTCAGTAAGAAGAGTCAGTGTTCTTGTACTTAAGTCGGCATTGTGCCTTTTCTATGTACTTCCGATGCAATTTCTGTGTTTCATCGTCAATAAGAAGGTGAGTGAGATACAGTAAACCTCAAGTGAAGCAACGGAATCTATAACTAGTGTCAGAGGAATCGTTCAAAACATAGACATTAGGAAGAGTCAGTCTTCTTGTACTTAAGTCGGCATTGGGCCTTTTGTATTTAATTCCGATGCAATTGCTGTGTTTCATCGTCAATATGAAGGTCAGAGGGATACAGTATACCTGAAGTCAAGCATCAAAATCTATAACTAGTGTCACAGGAATGGTTCAAAACATAGACAGTAGGAAGAGTCACTTTACATGTACCTAAGTCGGCATTGTGCTTTTTGTATTTAATTCCGATGGAATTTTTGTGTTTCATCGTCAATAAGAAGGTACAAGGGATACAGTAAACCTAAAGTGAAGAATCGGAATCTATAACTAGTGTCACAGGAATGGTTCAAAACATAGTCAGTAAGAAGAGTCAGTCCTCTTAAACTTAAGTCGGCATTGTGCCTATTCTATTTACTTCCGAAGCAATTTCTGTGTTTCATCGACAGTAAGAAGGTCAGAGGGATTCAGTAAACCTGAAGTAAAGCATCGCAATCTATAACTAGTGTCACAGGAATGGTTCAAAACATAGACAGTAGGAAGAGTCAGTCTACTTAAGTCGGCATTGTGCCTTTTGTATTTAATTCCGATGCAATTTCTGTGTTTCATCGTCAATAAGAAGGTCAGAGGGATACAGTAAACCTGAAGTGAAGCTTCGGAATCTATAACTGGTGTCACAGGAATGGTTCAAATCATAGACAGTAGGAAGAGTCAGTCTTCTTCTACTTGATTCGGCATTGTGCCTTTTGTATTTATTTCCGATGCAATTTCTGTGTTTCATCGTCAATAAGAAGGTCAGAGGGATAGAGTAAACCTGAAGTGAAGCATCGGAATCTGTAACTAGTGTCACAGGAATGGTTCAAAACATAGACAGTCAGGTGAGTCAGTCTTCTTGTACATAAGTCGGCATTGTGCGTTTTCTATTTAATTCCGATGCGATTTCTGTGTTTCATCGTCAATAAGAAGGTCCAAGGGATACAGTAATCCTGAAGTGAAGCATCGGAAACTATAACTAGTCTCACAGGAATGGTTCAAAACATAGACGGTAGGAAGAGTCAGTGTTCTTCTACTTGATTCGGCATTGTGCCTTTTGTATTTATTTCCGATGCAATTTCTGTGTTTCATCGTCAATAAGAAGGTCAGAGGGATACAGTAAACCTAAAGTGAAGCTTCGGAATCTATAACTGGTGTCACAGGAATGGTTCAAAACATAGACGGTAGGAAGAGCCAGTGTTCTTCTACTTGATTCGGCATTGTGCCTTTTGTATTTATTTCCGATGCAATTTCTGTGTTTCATCGTCAATACGAAGGTCAGAGGGATACAGTAAACCTGAAGTGAAGCATCGGAATCTATAACTATTGTCACAGGAATGGTTCAAAACATAGACAGTAAGGTGAGTCAGTCTTCTTGTACATAAGTCGGCATTGTGCCTTTTGTGTTTAATTCCGATGCAATTTCTGTGTTTCATCGTCAATAAGAAGGTCCAAGGGATACAGTAATCCTGAAGTGAAGGAATGGAAACTATAACTAGTCTCACAGGAATGGTCCAAAACATAGAGAGTAGGAAGAGTCAGTCTTCTTGTACTTAAGTCGGCATTGTGCTTTTGTATTTAATTCCGAAGCAATTTCTGTGTTTCATCGTCAATAAGGAGGTCAGAAGGATACAGTAAACGTGAAGTGAAGCATCGGAATCTATAACTGGTGTCACAGGAATGGTTCCAAATATAGTCAGTTAAAGTGTCAGTCTTCTTGTACTTAATTCGGCATTGTGCCTTTTTATTTAAATCCGATGCAATTTCTGTGTTTCATCGTCAATAAGGAGGTCAGAAGGATACAGTAAACGTGAAGTGAAGCATCGGAATCTATAACTGGTGTCACAGGAATGGTTCCAAATATAGTCAGTTAAAGTGTCAGTCTTCTTGTACTTAATTCGGCATTGTGCCTTTTTATTTAAATCCGATGCAATTTCTGTGTTTCATCGTCAATAAGAAGGTCCAAGTGATACAGTAAACCTGAAGCATCGGAATCTATAACGAGTGTCACAGAAATGGTTCAAAACATAGTCAGTAAGAAGAGTCAGTCTTCTTGTACTCATGTCGGCATTGTGACTTTTCTATTTAATTCCGATGCAATTTCTGTGTTTCATCGTCAATAAGAAGGTCAGAGGGATACAGTTAACCTGAAGTGAAGCATCGGAATGTACAACTAGTGTCAAAGAAATGGTTCAAAACATAGACAGTAGGAAGAGTCAGTCTTCTTGTACTTAAGTCGGCTTTGTGCCTTTTGTATTTAATTCCGATGCAATTTCTGTGTATCATCGTCAATATGAAATTCATAGGTATACAGTAAACCTGAAGTGAAGCATCAGAATCTATAACTAGTGTCACAGGAATGGTTCAAAACTTAGACAGTAGGAAGAGTCAGTCTACATGTACTTAAGTCGGCATTGTGCCTTTTGTATTTAATTCCGATGCAATTTTTGTGTTTCATTGTCAATAAGAAGGTCCAAGAGATACAGCAAAGCTGAAGAGAAGAATCGGAATCTATAACTAGTGTCACAGGAATGGATCAAATATAGTCAGTAAGAAGAGTCAGTCTTCTTGTACTTAAGTCGGCATTGTGCTTTTTCTATGTACTTCCGATGCAATTTCTGTGTTTCATCGTCTATAAGAAGGTCAGTGAGATACAGTAATTCTCAAGTGAAGCAACGGAATCTATAACTAGTGTCAGAGGAATCGTTCAAAACATAGACAGTAGGAAGAGTCAGTCTTCTTGTACTTAAGTCGGCATTGGGCCTTTTGTATTTAATTCCCACGCAATTTCTGTGTTTCATCGTCATTATGAAGGTCAGAGGGATACAGTATACCTGAAGTGAAGCATCAAAATCTGTAACTAGTGTCACAGGAATGGTTCAAAACATAGACAGTAGGAAGAGTCAGTCTACATGTACTTATGTCGGCATTGTCCCTTTTGTATTTAATTGCGATGGAATTTTTGTGTTTCATCGTCAATAAGAAGGTACAAGGGATACAGTAAACCTAGAGTGAAGAATCGGAATCTATAACTAGTGTCACAGGAATGGTTCAAAACATAGTCAGTAAGAAGAGTCAGTCCTCTTAAACTTAAGTCGGCATTGTGCCTGTTCTATTTACCTCCGATGCAATTTCTGTGTTTCATCGTCAATAAGAAGGCCAGAGGGATTCGGTAAACCTGAAGTAAAGCATCGCAATCTGTAACTAGTGTCACAGGAATGGTTCAAAACATAGACAGTAGGAAGAGTCAGTCTACGTGTACTTAAGTCGGCATTGTGCCTTTTGTATTTAATTCCGATGCAATTTCTGTGTTTCATCGTCAATAAGAAGGTCAGAGGGATACAGTAAACCTGAAGTGAAGCTTCGGAATCTATAACTGGTGTCACAGGAATGGTTCAAATCATAGACTGTAGGAAGAGTCAATCTTCTTCTACTTCATTCGGCATTGTGCCTTTTGTATTTATTTCCGATGCAATTTCTGTGTTTCATCGTCAATAAGAAGGTCAGAGGGATAGAGTAAACCTGAAGTGAAGCATCGGAATCTGTAACTAGTGTCACAGGAATGGTTCAAAACATAGACAGTAAGGTGAGTCAGTCTTCTTGTACATAAGTCGGCATTGTGCCTTTTGTATTTAATTCCGATGCAATTTCTGTGTTTCATCGTCAATAAGAAGGTCCAAGGGATACAGTAAACCTGAAGTGAAGAATCGGAATCTATAACTAGTGTCACAGAAATGGTTCAAAACATAGTCAGTAAGGAGAGTCAGTTTTCTTGTACTTAAGTCGGCATTGTGCCTTTTCTATTTACTTCCGATGCAATTTCTGTGTTTCATCGTCAATATGAAGGTCAGAGGGATACAGTAAACCTAAAGTGAGCTTCGGAATCTATAACTGGTGTCACAGGAATGGTTCAAAACATAGACGGTATTAAGAGTCAGTGTTCTTCTACTTGATTCGGCATTGTGCCTTTTGTATTTAATTCCGAAGCAATTTCTGTGTTTCATCGTCAATAAGGAGGTCCAAGGGATACAGTAAACGTGAAGTGAAGCATCGGAATCTATAACTAGTGTCACAGGATTGGTTCAAATCATAGTCAGTAAGACGTGTCAGTCTTCTTGTACTTAATTCGGCATTGTGCCTTTTTATTTAATTCCGATGCAATTTCTGTGTTTCATCGTCAATAAGAAGGTCCAAGTGATACAGTGAACCTGAAGCATCGGAATCTATAACGAGTGTCACAGAAATGGTTCAAAACATAGTCAGTAAGAAGAGTCAGTCTTCTTGTACTCATGTCGGCATTGTGACTTTTCTATTTAATTCCGATGCAATTTCTGTGTTTCATCGTCAATAAGAAGGTCAGAGGGATACAGTAAACCTGAAGTGAAGCATCGGAATGTATAACTAGTGTCAAAGAAATGGTTCAAAACACAGACAGTAGGAAGAGTCAGTCTTCTTGTACTTAAGTCGGCATTGTGCCTTTTGTATTTAATTCCGATGCAATTTCTGTGTATCATCGTCAATATGAAATTCATAGGTATACAGTAAACCTGAAGTGAAGCATCAGAATCTAAAACTAGTGTCACAGGAATGGTTCAAAACTTAGACAGTAGGAAGAGTCAGTCTACATGTACTTAAGTCGGCATTGTGCCTTTTGTATTTAATTCCGATGCAATTTTTGTGTTTCATTGTCAATAAGAAGGTCCAAGAGATACAGCAAAGCTGAAGTGAAGAATCGGAATCTATAACTAGTGTCACAGGAATGGATCAAATATAGTCAGTAAGAAGAGTCAGTCTTCTTGTACTTAAGTCGGCATTGTGCTTTTTCTATGTACTTCCGATGCAATTTCTGTGTTTCATCGTCTATAAGAAGGTCAGTGAGATACAGTAATTCTCAAGTGAAGCAACGGAATCTATAACTAGTGTCAGACGAATCGTTCAAAACATAGACAGTAGGAAGAGTCAGTCTTCTTGTACTTAAGTCGGCATTGGGCCTTTTGTATTTAATTCCCACGCAATTTCTGTGTTTCATCGTCATTATGAAGGTCAGAGGGATACAGTATACCTGAAGTGAAGCATCAAAATCTGTAACTAGTGTCACAGGAATGGTTCAAAACATAGACAGTAGGAAGAGTCAGTCTACATGTACTTATGTCGGCATTGTCCCTTTTGTATTTAATTCCGATGGAATTTTTGTGTTTCATCGTCAATAAGAAGGTACAAGGGATACAGTAAACCTAGAGTGAAGAATCGGAATCTATAACTAGTGTCACAGGAATGGTTCAAAACATAGTCAGTAAGAAGAGTCAGTCCTCTTAAACTTAAGTCGGCATTGTGCCTGTTCTATTTACCTCCGATGCAATTTCTGTGTTTCATCGTCAATAAGAAGGTCAGAGGGATTCAGTAAACCTGAAGTAAAGCATCGCAATCTATAACTAGTGTCACAGGAATGGTTCAAAACATAGACAGTAGGAAGAGTCAGTCTACTTGTACTTAAGTCGGCATTGTGCCTTTTGTATTTAATTCCGATGCAATTTCTGTGTTTCATCGTCAATAAGAAGGTCAGAGGGATACAGTAAACCTGAAGTGAAGCTTCGGAATCTATAACTGGTGTAACAGGAATGGTTCAAATCATAGACTGTAGGAAGAGTCAGTCTTCTTCTACTTCATTCGGCATTGTGCCTTTTGTATTTAATTCCGATGCAATTTCTGTGTTTCATCGTCAATAAGAAGGTCAGAGGGATACAGTAAACCTGAAGTGAAGCTTCGGAATCTATAACTGGTGTCACAGGAATGGTTCAAATCATAGACTGTAGGAAGAGTCAGTCTTCTTCTACTTCATTCGGCATTGTGCCTTTTGTATTTATTTCCGATGCAATTTCTGTGTTTCATCGTCAATGAGAAGGTCAGAGGGATAGAGTAAACCTTAAGTGAAGCATCGGAATCTGTAACTAGTGTCACAGGAATGGTTCAA
The DNA here is from genome assembly GCF_021461395.2 of Schistocerca americana. NCBI lineage: Eukaryota > Metazoa > Arthropoda > Insecta > Orthoptera > Acrididae > Schistocerca > Schistocerca americana. The sequence continues at coordinate 643,673,977 of NC_060124.1, forward strand.
AACATAGACAGTAAGGTGAGTCAGTCTTCTTGTACATAAGTCGGCATTGTGCCTTTTGTATTTAATTCCGATGCAATTTCTGTGTTTCATCGTCAATAAGAAGGTCCAAGGGATACAGTAAACCTGAAGTGAAGAATCGGAATCTATAACTAGTGTCACAGAAATGGTTCAAAACATAGTCAGTAAGAGGAGTCAGTCTTCTTGTACTTAATTCGGCATTGTGCCTTTTTATTTAATTCCGATGCAATTTCTGTGTTTCATCGTCAATAAGAAGGTCCAAGTGATACAGTAAACCTGAAGCATCGGAATCTATAACCAGTGTCACAGAAATGGTTCAAAACATAGTCAGTAAGAAGAGTCAGACTTCTTGTACTCAAGTCGGCATTGTGCCTTTTCTATTTAATTCCGATGCAATCTCTGTGTTTCATCGTCAATAGGAAGGTCAGAGGGATACAGTAAACCTAAGTGAATCATCGGAATCTATAACTAGTGTCACAGGAACGGTTCAAAACAAAGACAGTAGGAAGAGTCAGTCTACATGTACTTAAGTCGGCATTGTTCCTTTTGTATTTAATTCCCATGCAATTTTTGTGTTACATCGTCAATAAGAAGGTCCAAGAGATACAGCAAACCTGAAGTGAAGAATCGGAATCTATAACTAGTGTCACAGGAATGGTTCAAAACATAGTCAGTAAGAGGAGTCAGTCTTCTTGTACTTAAGTCGGCATTGTGCCTTTTCTATTTACTTCCGATGCAATTTCTGTGTTTCATCGTCAATAAGAAGGTCAGAGGGATACAGTAAACCTGAAGTCAAGGAACGGAATCTATAACTAGTGTCACAGGAATGGTTCAAAACATAGACAGTATGAAGAATCAGTCTTCTTGTACTTAAGTCGGAATTGTGCCTTTTGTATTTAATTCCGATGCAATTTCTGTGTTTCATCGTCAATATGAAATTCAGAGGTATGCAGTAAACCTGAAGTGAAGCATCAGAATCTATAACTAGTGTCACATTAATGGTTCAAAACTTAGACAGTAGGAAGAGTCAGTCTACATGTACTTAAGTCGGCATTGTGCCTTTTGTATTTAATTCCGATGCAATTTTTGTGTTTCATCGTCAATAAGAAGGTCCAAGAGATACAGCAAAGTTCACGTGAAGAATCGGAATCTATAACTAGTGTCACAGGAATGGTTCAAATATAGTCAGTAAGAAGAGTCAGTCTTCTTGTACTTAAGTCGGCATTGTGCCTTCTCTATGTACTTCCGATGCAATTTCTGTGTTTCATCGTCAATAAGAAGGTCAGTGAGATACAGTAAACCTCAAGTGAAGCAACGGAATCTATAACTAGTGTCAGAAGAATCGTTCAAAACATAGACAGTAGGAAGAGTCAGTCTTCTTGTACTTAAGTCGGCATTGGGCCTTTTGTATTTAATTCCGATGCAATTTCTGTGTTTCATCGTCAATATGAAGGTCAGAGGGATACAGTATACCTGAAGTGAAGCATCAAAATATATAACTAGTGTCACAGGAATGGTTCAAAACATAGACAGTAGGAAGAGTCAGTCTACATGTACTTAAGTCGGCATTGTGCCTTTTGTATTTAATTCCGATGGAACTTTTGTGTTTCATCGTCAATAAGAAGGTACAAGGGATACAGTAAACCTAAAGTGAAGAATCGGAATCTATAACTAGTGTCACAGGAATGGTTCAAAAAATAGTCAGTAAGAAGAGTCAGTCCTCTTGTACTTAAGTCGTCATTGTGGCTTTTCTATTTACTTCCGATGCAATTTCTGTGTTTCATCGTCAATAAGAAGGTCAGAGGGATTCAGTAAACCTGAAGTAAAGCATCGTAATCTATAACTAGTGTCACAGGAATGGTTCAAAACATACACAGTAGGAAGAGTCAGTCTACTTGTACTTAAGTCGGCATTGTGCCTTTTGTATTTAATTCCGATGGAATTTTTGTGTTTCACCGTCAATATGAAGGTACAATGGATACAGTAAACCTAATGTGAAGAATCGGAATCTATAACTAGTGTCACAGGAATGGTTCAAAACATAGTCAGTAAGAAGAGTCAGTCCTCTTGTACTTAAGTCGGCATTGTGACTTTTCTATTTACTTCCGATGCAATTTCTGTGTTTCATCGTCAATAAGAAGGTCCAAGTGATACAGTAAACCTGAAGCATCGGAATCTATAACGAGTGTCACAGAAATGGTTCAAAACATAGTCAGTAAGAAGAGTCAGTCTTCTTGTACTCATGTCGGCATTGTGACTTTTCTATTTAATTCCGATGCAATTTCTGTGTTTCATCGTCAATAAGAAGGTCAGAGGGATACAGTAAACCTGAAGTGAAGCATCGGAACGTATAACTAGTGTCAAAGAAATGGTTCAAAACATAGACAGTAGGAAGAGTCAGTCTTCTTGTACTTAAATCGGCATTGTGCCTTTTGTATTTAATTCCGATGCAATTTCTGTGTTTCATCGTCAATATGAAATTCAGAGGTATACAGTAAACCTGAAGTGAAGCATCAGAATCTATAACTAGTGTCACATTAATGGTTCAAAACTTAGACAGTAGGAAGAGTCAGTCTACATGTACTTAAGTCAGCATTGTGCCTTTTGTATTTAATTCCGATGCAATTTTTGTGTTTCATCGTCAATAAGAAGGTGCAAGAGATACAGCAAAGCTCAAGTGAAGAATCGGAATCTATAACTAGTGTCACAGGAATGGTTCAAATATAGTCAGTAAGAAGAGTCAGTCTTCTTGTACTTAAGTCGGCATTGTGCCTTTTCTATGTACTTCCGATGCAATTTCTGTGTTTCATCGTCAATACGAAGGTCAGTGGGATACAGTAAACCTCAAGTGAAGCAACGGAATCTATAACTAGTGTCAGAAGAATCGTTCAAAACATAGACAGTAGGAAGAGTCAGTCTTCTTGTACTTAAGTCGGCATTGTGCCTTTTGTATTTAATTCCGATGCAATTTCTGTGTTTCATCGTCAATAAGAAAGTCAGAGGGATACAGTAAACCTGAAGTGAAGCTTCGGAATCTATAACTGGTGTCACAGGAATGGTTCAAATCATAGACAGTAGGAAGAGTCAGTCTTCTTCTACTTGATTCGGCATTGTGCCTTTTGTATTTATTTCCGATGCAATTTCTGTGTTTCATCGTCAATAAGAAGGTCAGAGGGATAGAGCAAACCTGAAGTGAAGCATCGGAATCTGTAACTAGTGTCACAGGAATGGTTCAAAACATAGACAGTAAGGTGAGTCAGTCTTCTTGTACATAAGTCGGCATTGCGCCTTTTGTATTTAATTCCGATGCAATTTCTGTGTTTCATCGTCAATAAGAAGGTCCAAGGGATACAGTAAACCTGAAGTGAAGCATCGGAATCTATAACTAGTGTCACAGGAATGGTTCAAAACATAGAGAGTAGGAAGAGTCAGTCTTCTTGTACTTTAGTCGGCATTGTGCTTTTGTATTTAATTCCGAAGCAATTTCTGTGTTTCATCGGCAATAATTAGATCAGAGGGATACAGTAAACGTGAAGTGAAGCATCGGAATCTATAACTAGTGTCACAGGAATGGTTCGAAACATAGTCAGTAAGATGTGTCAGTCTTCTTGTACTTAATTCGGCATTGTGCCTTTTTATTTAATTCCGATGCAATTTCTGTGTTTCATCGTCTATAAGAAGGTCCAAGTGATACAGTAAACCTGAAGTGAAGCATCGGAATGTATAACTAGTGTCAAAGGAATGGTTCAAAACATAGACAGTAGGAAGAGTCAGTCTACATGTACTTAAGTCGACATTGTACCTTTTGTATTTAATTCCGATGCAATTTTTGTGTTTCATCGTCAATAAGAAGGTCCAAGAGATACAGTAAACCTGAAGTGAAGAATCGGAATCTATAACTAGTTTCAGAGGAATGGTTCAAAACATAGTCAGTAAGAAGAGTCAGTCTTCTTGTACTTAAATCGGCATTGTGCCTTTTCTATTTACTTCCGATGCAATTTCAGTGTTTCATCGTCAATAAGAAGGTCAGAGGGATACAGTAATCCTGAAGTGAAGCATCGGAATCTGTAACTGGTGTCACAGGAATGGTTCAAAACGTAGACAGTAGGAAGAGTCAGTCTTCTTGTACTTAAGTCGGCATTGTGCCTTTTGTATTTCATTCCGACGCAATTTCTGTTTTTCATCGTCAATAAGAAGGTCAGAGGGATACAGTATACCTGAAGTGAAGCATCAGAATCTATAACTAGTGTCACAGAAATGGTTCAAAACATAGACAGTAGGAAGAGTCAGTCTTCTTGTACTTAAGTCGGCATTGTGCCTTTTGTATTTAATTCCGATGCAATTTCTGTTTTTCATCGTCAATAAGAAGGTCAGAGGGATACAGTATACCTGAAGTGATGCATCAGAATCTATAACTAGTGTCACAGGGATGGGTCAAAACATAGACAGTAAGAAGAGTCAGTCTACTTGTACTTAAGTCGGCATTGTGCCTTTTGTATTTAATTCCGATGCAATATCTGTGTTTCATTGTCAATAAGAAGGTCCAAGGGATATAGTACACCTGAAGTGAAGCATCGGAATCTATAACTAGTGTCACAGGAATGGTTCAAATCATAGACAGTAAGAAGAGTCAGTCTTCTTGTACTAAAGTCAGCATTGTGCCTTTTCTATTTAATTCCGATGATATTTCTGTGTTTCATCGTCAATAAGAAGGCCAGAGGGATACAGTAAACCTGAAGTGAAGCATCGGAATCTGTAACTAGTGTCACAGGAATGGTTCAAATCATAGACATTAGGAAGAGTCAGTCTCCTTGTACTTAAGTCGACATTGTGCCTTTTGTATTTCATTCCGATGCAATTTCTTTGTTTCATCGTCAATTAGAAGGTCAGAGGGATACAGTAAACCTGAGGTGAAGCATCGGAATCTATAACTAGTGTCACAGGAATGGTTCAAAACATAGACAGTAGGAAGAGTCAGTGTTCTTGTACTTCATTCGGCATTGTGACTTTTTATTTAATTCCGATGCACTTCCTGTGTTTCATCGTCAATAAGAAGGTCAGAGGGATACAGTAAACCTGAAGTGAAGGATCAGAATCTATAACTAGTGTCACAGGAGTGGTTCAAAACATAGACAGTAGGAAGAGTCAGTCTACTTGTACTTAAGTCGGCATTGTGCCTTTTCTATTTAATTCCGATGCAATTTCCGTGTTTCATCGTGAATAAGATGGTCCAAGGGATACAGTAAACCTGAAGCATCGGAATCTATAACCAGTGTCACAGAAATGGTTCAAAACATAGTCAGTCAGAAGAGTCAGTCATCTTGTAATCAAATCGGCATTGTGCCTTTTCTATTTAATTCCGATGCAATTTCTGTGTTTCATCGTCGATAAGAAGGTCAGAGGATAACAGAAAACCTGAAGTGAAGCATCGGAATGCATAACTAGTGTCAAAGGAATGGTTCAAAACATAGACAGTAGGAAGAGTCAGTCTTCTTGTACTTATGTCGGCATTGTGCCTTTTGTATTTAATTCCGATGCAATTTCTGTGTTTCATCGTCAATATGAAGGTCAGAGGGATACAGTAAACCTGAAGTGAAGCATCGGAATCTGTTACTAGTGTCACAGGAATGGTTCAAAACATAGACAGTAAGGTGAGTCAGTCTTCTTGTACATAAGTCGGCATTGTGCCTTTTCTATTTAATTCCGATGCAATTTCTGTGTTTCATCGTCAATAAGGAGGTCAGAGGGATACAGTAAACCTGAAGTGATGCATCGGAATCTATAACTAGTGTCACAGAAATGGTTCAAAACATAGTCAGTAAGAAGAGTCCGTCTTCTTGTACTCAAGTCGGCATTGTGCATTTCTATTTAATTCCGATGCAATTTCTGTGTTTCATCGTCAATAAGGAGGTCAGACGGATACAGTAAACCTGAAGTGAAGCATCGGAATGTATAACTAGTGTCACAGGAATGGTTCAAAGCATAGACAGTAGGAAGAGTCAGTCTACATGTACTTAAGTCGGCATTGTGCCTTTTCGATTTACTTCCGATGCAATTTCTGTGTTTCATCGTCAATAAGAAGGTCAGAGGGATTCAGTAAACCTGAAGTGAATTGTCGCAATCTATAACTAGTGTCACTGGAATGGTTCAAAACATAGACAGTAGGAAGAGTCAGTCTACTTGTACTAAAGTCGGCATTGTGCCTTTTGTATTTAAATACGATGCAATTTCTGTGTTTCATCGTCAATAAGAAGGTCAGAGGGATACAGTAAACCTGAAGTGAAGCATCGGAATCTATAACTGGTTTCACAGGAATGGTTCAAAACATAGACAGTAGGAAGAGTCAGTCTTCTTGTACTTATGTCGGCATTGTGCCTTTTGTATTTAATTCCGATGCAATTTCTGTGTTTCATCGTCAATAAGAAGGTCAGAGGGATATGGTACACCTGAAGTGAAGCATCGGAATCTATAACTTGTGTCACAGGAATGGTTAAAACCATAGACAGTAAGAAGAGTCAGTCTTCTTGTACTTGAGTCAGCATTGTGCCTTTTCTAATTATTTCCGATGCCATTTCTGTGTTCCATCGTCAATAAGAAGGTCAGAGGGATACAGTAAATCTGAATTGAAGCATCGGAATCTATAACTAGTGTCACAGGAATGGTTCAAATCATAGACAGTAGGAAGAGTCAGACTTCTTGTACTTAAGTCGGCATTGTGCCTTTTGTATTTAATTCCGATGCAATTTCTGTGTTTCATCGTCAATAAGAAGGTCAGAGGGATACAGTAAACCTGAGGTGAGGCATCGGAATCTATAACTAGTGTCACAGGAATGATTCAAAACGTAGATAGTAGGAAGAGTCAGTCTTCTTGTATTTAAGTCAGCATTGTGCCATTTCTAATTAATTCCGATGCAATTTCTGTGTTTCATCGTCAATACGAAGGTCAGATGGATACAGTAAACCTGAGGTGAAGCATCGGAATCTATAACTAGTGTCACAGGAATGGTTCAAACATAGACAGTAGGAAGAGTCAGTCTTCTTGTACTTAATTCGGCATTGTGCCTTTTTATTAATTCCGATGCAATTTCTGTGTTTCATCATCAATAAGAAGCTCATAGGGATACAGTAAACCTGAAGTGAAGGATCAGTATCTATAACTAGTGTCACACGAATGGTTCAAAACATAGACAGTAGGAAGAGTCAGTCAAATTGTACTTAAGTCGACATTGTGCCTTTTTTATTTAATTCCGATGCCATTTCTGTGTTTCATCGTCAATAAGATGGTCCAAGGGATACAGTACAGCTGAAGTGAAGCATCGCAAAATATAACTAGTGTCACAGAAATGGTTCTAAACATAGACAGTAAGAAGAGTCAGTCTTCTTGTACTTATGTCGGCATTATGCTTTTTCTATTTAATTCCGACGCAATTTCTGTGTTTCATCGTCAATAAGAAGGTCAGAGGGATACAGTAAACCTGAAGTGAAGCATCGGAATCTATAACTAGTGTCACAGGAATGTTTCAAACATAGACAGTACGATGAGTCAGTCCTCTTGTACTTAAGTCAGCATTGTACACTTTGTATCTAATTCCGATGCAATTTCTGTGTTTCATCGTCAATAAGAAGGTCAGACGGATACAGAAAACCTGAAGTGAACCATCGGAATCTGTAACTAGTGTCACAGGATTGGTTCAAAACATAGACAGTAGGTAGAGTCAGTCTTCTTGTACCTAAGTCGGCATTGTGCCGTTTCTATTTAATTCCGATGCAATGTATGTGTTTCGGCGTCAATAAGAAGGTCCTAGGGATACAGTAAACCTGAAGTGAAGCAGCGGAATCAATAACTAGTGTCACAGGAATGGTTCAAAACATAGACAGTAAGATGTGTCAGTCTTCTTGTACATAAGTCGGCATTGTGCCTTTTGTATTTAATTCCGATGCAATTTCTGTGTTTCATCGTCAATAAGAAGGTCCAAATGATACAGTTATCCTGAAGTGAAGCATCGGAATCTATAATTAGTGTCACAGGAATGGTTCAAAGCATAGAGAGTAGAAGGAGTCAGTCTTCTTGTACTTCAGTCGGCATTGTGCTTTTGTATTTAATTCCGATGCAATTTCTGTGTTTCATCGTCAATAAGGAGGTCAGAGGGATACAGTAAACCTGAAGTGAAGCATCGGAACGTATAACTAGTGTCAAAGAAATGGTTCAAAACATAGACAGTAGGAAGAGTCAGTCTTCTTGTACTTAAGTCGGCATTGTGCCTTTTGTATTTAATTCCGATGCAATTTCTGTGTTTCATCGTCAATATGAAATTCAGAGGTATACAGTAAACCTGAAGTGAAGCATCAGAATCTATAACTAGTGTCACATTAATGGTTCAAAACTTAGACAGTAGGAAGAGTCAGTCTACATGTACTTAAGTCGGCATTGTGCCTTTTGTATTTAATTCCGATGCAATTTTTGTGTTTCATCGTCAATAAGAAGGTGCAAGAGATACAGCAAAGCTCAAGTGAAGAATCGGAATCTATAACTAGTGTCACAGGAATGGTTCAAATATAGTCAGTAAGAAGAGTCAGTCTTCTTGTACTTAAGTCGGCATTGTGCCTTTTCTATGTACTTCCGATGCAATTTCTGTGTTTCATCGTCAATACGAAGGTCAGTGGGATACAGTAAACCTCAAGTGAAGCAACGGAATCTATAACTAGTGTCAGAAGAATCGTTCAAAACATAGACAGTAGGAAGAGTCAGTCTTCTTGTACTTAAGTCGGCATTGTGCCTTTTGTATTTAATTCCGATGCAATTTCTGTGTTTCATCGTCAATAAGAAAGTCAGAGGGATACAGTAAACCTGAAGTGAAGCTTCGGAATCTATAACTGGTGTCACAGGAATGGTTCAAATCATAGACAGTAGGAAGAGTCAGTCTTCTTCTACTTGATTCGGCATTGTGCCTTTTGTATTTATTTCCGATGCAATTTCTGTGTTTCATCGTCAATAAGAAGGTCAGAGGGATAGAGCAAACCTGAAGTGAAGCATCGGAATCTGTAACTAGTGTCACAGGAATGGTTCAAAACATAGACAGTAAGGTGAGTCAGTCTTCTTGTACATAAGTCGGCATTGCGCCTTTTGTATTTAATTCCGATGCAATTTCTGTGTTTCATCGTCAATAAGAAGGTCCAAGGGATACAGTAAACCTGAAGTGAAGCATCGGAATCTATAACTAGTGTCACAGGAATGGTTCAAAACATAGAGAGTAGGAAGAGTCAGTCTTCTTGTACTTTAGTCGGCATTGTGCTTTTGTATTTAATTCCGAAGCAATTTCTGTGTTTCATCGGCAATAATTAGATCAGAGGGATACAGTAAACGTGAAGTGAAGCATCGGAATCTATAACTAGTGTCACAGGAATGGTTCGAAACATAGTCAGTAAGATGTGTCAGTCTTCTTGTACTTAATTCGGCATTGTGCCTTTTTATTTAATTCCGATGCAATTTCTGTGTTTCATCGTCTATAAGAAGGTCCAAGTGATACAGTAAACCTGAAGTGAAGCATCGGAATGTATAACTAGTGTCAAAGGAATGGTTCAAAACATAGACAGTAGGAAGAGTCAGTCTACATGTACTTAAGTCGACATTGTACCTTTTGTATTTAATTCCGATGCAATTTTTGTGTTTCATCGTCAATAAGAAGGTCCAAGAGATACAGTAAACCTGAAGTGAAGAATCGGAATCTATAACTAGTTTCACAGGAATGGTTCAAAACATAGTCAGTAAGAAGAGTCAGTCTTCTTGTACTTAAATCGGCATTGTGCCTTTTCTATTTACTTCCGATGCAATTTCAGTGTTTCATCGTCAATAAGAAGGTCAGAGGGATACAGTAATCCTGAAGTGAAGCATCGGAATCTGTAACTGGTGTCACAGGAATGGTTCAAAACGTAGACAGTAGGAAGAGTCAGTCTTCTTGTACTTAAGTCGGCATTGTGCCTTTTGTATTTCATTCCGACGCAATTTCTGTTTTTCATCGTCAATAAGAAGGTCAGAGGGATACAGTATACCTGAAGTGAAGCATCAGAATCTATAACTAGTGTCACAGAAATGGTTCAAAACATAGACAGTAGGAAGAGTCAGTCTTCTTGTACTTAAGTCGGCATTGTGCCTTTTGTATTTAATTCCGATGCAATTTCTGTTTTTCATCGTCAATAAGAAGGTCAGAGGGATACAGTATACCTGAAGTGATGCATCAGAATCTATAACTAGTGTCACAGGGATGGGTCAAAACATAGACAGTAAGAAGAGTCAGTCTACTTGTACTTAAGTCGGCATTGTGCCTTTTGTATTTAATTCCGATGCAATATCTGTGTTTCATTGTCAATAAGAAGGTCCAAGGGATATAGTACACCTGAAGTGAAGCATCGGAATCTATAACTAGTGTCACAGGAATGGTTCAAATCATAGACAGTAAGAAGAGTCAGTCTTCTTGTACTAAAGTCAGCATTGTGCCTTTTCTATTTAATTCCGATGATATTTCTGTGTTTCATCGTCAATAAGAAGGCCAGAGGGATACAGTAAACCTGAAGTGAAGCATCGGAATCTGTAACTAGTGTCACAGGAATGGTTCAAATCATAGACATTAGGAAGAGTCAGTCTCCTTGTACTTAAGTCGACATTGTGCCTTTTGTATTTCATTCCGATGCAATTTCTTTGTTTCATCGTCAATTAGAAGGTCAGAGGGATACAGTAAACCTGAGGTGAAGCATCGGAATCTATAACTAGTGTCACAGGAATGGTTCAAAACATAGACAGTAGGAAGAGTCAGTGTTCTTGTACTTCATTCGGCATTGTGACTTTTTATTTAATTCCGATGCACTTCCTGTGTTTCATCGTCAATAAGAAGGTCCGAGGGATACAGTAAACCTGAAGTGAAGGATCAGAATCTATAACTAGTGTCACAGGAGTGGTTCAAAACATAGACAGTAGGAAGAGTCAGTCTACTTGTACTTAAGTCGGCATTGTGCCTTTTCTATTTAATTCCGATGCAATTTCCGTGTTTCATCGTCAATAAGATGGTCCAAGGGATACAGTAAACCTGAAGCATCGGAATCTATAACCAGTGTCACAGAAATGGTTCAAAACATAGTCAGTAAGAAGAGTCAGTCATCTTGTAATCAAATCGGCATTGTGCCTTTTCTATTTAATTCCGATGCAATTTCTGTGTTTCATCGTCGATAAGAAGGTCAGAGGATAACAGAAAACCTGAAGTGAAGCATCGGAATGCATAACTAGTGTCAAAGGAATGGTTCAAAACATAGACAGTAGGAAGAGTCAGTCTTCTTGTACTTATGTCGGCATTGTGCCTTTTGTATTTAATTCCGATGCAATTTCTGTGTTTCATCGTCAATATGAAGGTCAGAGGGATACAGTAAACCTGAAGTGAAGCATCGGAATCTGTTACTAGTGTCACAGGAATGGTTCAAAACATAGACAGTAAGGTGAGTCAGTCTTCTTGTACATAAGTCGGCATTGTGCCTTTTCTATTTAATTCCGATGCAATTTCTGTGTTTCATCGTCAATAAGGAGGTCAGAGGGATACAGTAAACCTGAAGTGATGCATCGGAATCTATAACTAGTGTCACAGAAATGGTTCAAAACATAGTCAGTAAGAAGAGTCCGTCTTCTTGTACTCAAGTCGGCATTGTGCATTTCTATTTAATTCCGATGCAATTTCTGTGTTTCATCGTCAATAAGGAGGTCAGACGGATACAGTAAACCTGAAGTGAAGCATCGGAATGTATAACTAGTGTCACAGGAATGGTTCAAAGCATAGACAGTAGGAAGAGTCAGTCTACATGTACTTAAGTCGGCATTGTGCCTTTTCGATTTACTTCCGATGCAATTTCTGTGTTTCATCGTCAATAAGAAGGTCAGAGGGATTCAGTAAACCTGAAGTGAATTGTCGCAATCTATAACTAGTGTCACTGGAATGGTTCAAAACATAGACAGTAGGAAGAGTCAGTCTACTTGTACTAAAGTCGGCATTGTGCCTTTTGTATTTAAATACGATGCAATTTCTGTGTTTCATCGTCAATAAGAAGGTCAGAGGGATACAGTAAACCTGAAGTGAAGCATCGGAATCTATAACTGGTTTCACAGGAATGGTTCAAAACATAGACAGTAGGAAGAGTCAGTCTTCTTGTACTTATGTCGGCATTGTGCCTTTTGTATTTAATTCCGATGCAATTTCTGTGTTTCATCGTCAATAAGAAGGTCAGAGGGATATGGTACACCTGAAGTGAAGCATCGGAATCTATAACTTGTGTCACAGGAATGGTTAAAACCATAGACAGTAAGAAGAGTCAGTCTTCTTGTACTTGAGTCAGCATTGTGCCTTTTCTAATTATTTCCGATGCCATTTCTGTGTTCCATCGTCAATAAGAAGGTCAGAGGGATACAGTAAATCTGAATTGAAGCATCGGAATCTATAACTAGTGTCACAGGAATGGTTCAAATCATAGACAGTAGGAAGAGTCAGACTTCTTGTACTTAAGTCGGCATTGTGCCTTTTGTATTTAATTCCGATGCAATTTCTGTGTTTCATCGTCAATAAGAAGGTCAGAGGGATACAGTAAACCTGAGGTGAGGCATCGGAATCTATAACTAGTGTCACAGGAATGATTCAAAACGTAGATAGTAGGAAGAGTCAGTCTTCTTGTATTTAAGTCAGCATTGTGCCATTTCTAATTAATTCCGATGCAATTTCTGTGTTTCATCGTCAATACGAAGGTCAGATGGATACAGTAAACCTGAGGTGAAGCATCGGAATCTATAACTAGTGTCACAGGAATGGTTCAAACATAGACAGTAGGAAGAGTCAGTCTTCTTGTACTTAATTCGGCATTGTGCCTTTTTATTAATTCCGATGCAATTTCTGTGTTTCATCATCAATAAGAAGGTCATAGGGATACAGTAAACCTGAAGTGAAGGATCAGTATCTGTAACTAGTGTCACACGAATGGTTCAAAACATAGACAGTAGGAAGAGTCAGTCAAATTGTACTTAAGTCGACATTGTGCCTTTTTTATTTAATTCCGATGCCATTTCTGTGTTTCATCGTCAATAAGATGGTCCAAGGGATACAGTACAGCTGAAGTGAAGCATCGCAAAATATAACTAGTGTCACAGAAATGGTTCTAAACATAGACAGTAAGAAGAGTCAGTCTTCTTGTACTTATGTCGGCATTATGCTTTTTCTATTTAATTCCGACGCAATTTCTGTGTTTCATCGTCAATAAGAAGGTCAGAGGGATACAGTAAACCTGAAGTGAAGCATCGGAATCTATAACTAGTGTCACAGGAATGTTTCAAACATAGACAGTACGATGAGTCAGTCCTCTTGTACTTAAGTCAGCATTGTACACTTTGTATCTAATTCCGATGCAATTTCTGTGTTTCATCGTCAATAAGAAGGTCAGACGGATACAGAAAACCTGAAGTGAACCATCGGAATCTGTAACTAGTGTCACAGGATTGGTTCAAAACATAGACAGTAGGTAGAGTCAGTCTTCTTGTACCTAAGTCGGCATTGTGCCGTTTCTATTTAATTCCGATGCAATGTATGTGTTTCGGCGTCAATAAGAAGGTCCAAGGGATACAGTAAACCTTAAGTGAAGCATCGTAATCTATAACTAGTGTCACAGGAATGGTTCAAAACATAGACAGCAGGAAGAGTCATTTTTCTTGTACTTAAGTCGGCATTGTGCCTTTTCTATTTAATTCCGCTGCAATTTCTGTGTTTCATCGTCAATATGAAGGTCAGAGGTATACAGTAAACCTGAAGTGAATCATCGGAATCTATAACTAGTGTCACAGGAATGGTTCAAAACATAGACAGGAGGAAGAGTCAGTCCAAATGTCCTTAAGTCGGCATTGTTCCTTTTGTATTTAATTCCGATGCGGTTTTTGTGTTTCATCGTCAATAAGAAGGTCCAAGGGATACAGTAAACCTGATGTGAAGAATCGGAATCTATAACTAGTGTCACAGGAATGGTTCAAATCATAGTCAGTAAGAAGAGTCAGTCTTCTTGCACTTAAGTCGGCATTGTGCCTTTTCTATTTACTTCCATTGCAATTTCTGTGTTTCATCGTCATTAAGAAGGTCACAGGGATACAGAAAACCTGAAGTGAATCATCGGAATCAATAACTAGTGTCACAGGAACGGTTCAAATCACAGACAGTAGGAAGAGTCAGTCTTCTTGTACTTAAGTCGGCATTGTGCCTTTTGTATTTAATTCCGATGCAATATCTGTGTTTCATCGTCAATATGAAGGTCAGAGGGATACAGTAATCCTGAAGCGAAGCATCAGAATCTATAACTAGTGTCACAGGAATGGTTCAAACCATAGAGAGTAGAAAGAGTCAGTCTTCTTGTACTTAAGTCGGCATTGTTATTTTGTATTTAATTCCGATGCAATTTCTGGAATTCATCGTCAATAAGGAGGTCAGAGGGATACAGTAAACCTGAAGTGAAGCATCGGAATCTATAACTAGTGTCACAGGAATGGTTCAAAAAATAGTCAGTAAGAAGAATCAGTCTTCTTGTACTTTAATCGGCATTGTGCCTTTTCATTTAATTCCGATGCAATTTCTGTGTTTCATCGTCAGTAAGAAGGTCAGAGGGATACAGTAAACCGGAAGTGAAACATCGGAATGTATAAATAGTGTCAAATGAATGGTTCAAACATAGACAGTAGGAAGTGTCAGTCTTCTTGTACTTGAGTCGGCATTGTGCCTTTTGTATTTATTTCCGATGCAATTTCTGTGTTTCATCATCAATAAGAAGGTCAGAGGGATACAGTAAACCTGAAGTGACGCATCGGAATCTATAACTAGTGTCACAGGAATGGTTCAAAACACAGACAGCAGGAAGAGTCATTCTTCTTGTACTTATGTCGGCATTGTGCCTTTTCTATTTAATTCCGATGCAATTTCTGTGTTTCATCGTCAATAAGAAGGTCAGTGGGATACAGTAAACCTGAAGTGAATCTTCGGAATCTATAACTAGTGTCACAGGAATGGTTTAAAACATAGACAGTAGGATGAGTCAGTTTACATGTACTTAAGTCGGCATTGTGCATTTTTTATTTAATTCCGATTCGATTTTTGTGTTTCATCGTCTATCAGAAGGTCCAAGGGATACAGTAAACCTGAAGTTAAGAATCGGAATCTACAACTAGTGTCACAGGAATGGTCCAAAACATAGTCAGTAAGAAGAGTCAGTCCTCTTGTACTTAAGTCTGCATTGTGCCTTTTCTATTTACTTCCGATGCAATTTCTGTGTTTCATCGTCAATAAGAAGGTCAGAGGGATACAGTAAACCTGAAGTGAAGCATCATAATCTATAACTAGTGTCACAGGAATGGTTCAAATCATAGACTGTAAGAAGAGTCAGGCTACTTGTTTTAAGTCGGCATTGTGCCTTTTGTATTTAGTTCCGAAGCAATTTCTGTGTTTCATCGTCAACAAGAAGGTCAGAGGGATACAGTAAACCTGAAGTGAAGCAACGGAATCTATAACTAGTGTCACAGGAATAGTTCAAAACATAGACAGTAGGAAGAGTCAGTCTTCTTGTACTTAAGTCGGCATTCTGCCTTTTGTATTTAATTCCGATGCAATTTCTGTGTTTCATCGTCAATATGAAGGTCAGAGGGATACAGTAAACCTGAAGTGAAGCATCAGAATCTGTAACTAGTGTCACAGGAATGGTTCAAAACATAGTCAATAGGAAGAGTCAGTCGACATGTACTTAAGTCGGCATTGTGCGTTTTGTATTTAATTCCGATGCAATTTCTGTGTTTCATCGTCAATAAGAAGGTCCAAGGGATACAGTAAACCTTAAGTGAAACATCGTAATCTATAACTAGTGTCACAGGAATGGTTCAAATCATAGACAGCAGGAAGAGCCAATTTTCTTGTACTTAAGTCGGCATTGTGCCTTTTCTATTTAATTCCGATGCAATTTCTGTGTTTCATTGTCAATAAGAAGGTCAGAGGTATACAGTAAACCTGAAGTGAATCATCGGAATCTATAACTAGTGTCACAGGATCGGGTCAAAACATAGACAGTAAGAAGAGTCAGTCTTCTTGTACTTAAGTTCGCATTGTGCCTTTTCTATTTAATTCCAATGCAATTTCTGTGTTACATCATCAATATGAAGGTCAGAGGTATACAGTAAACCTGAAGTGAATCATCGGAATCTATAACTAGTGTCACAGGAATGGTTCAAAACATAGACAGGAGGAAGAGTCAGTCCAAATGTCCTTAAGTCGGCATTGTTCCTTTTGTATTTAATTCCGATGCGGTTTTTGTGTTTCATCGTCAATAAGAAGGTCCAAGGGATACAGTAAACCTGATGTGAAGAATCGGAATCTATAACTAGTGTCACAGGAATGGTTCAAATCATAGTCAGTAAGAAGAGTCAGTCTTCTTGCACTTAAGTCGGCATTGTGCCTTTTCTATTTACTTCCATTGCAATTTCTGTGTTTCATCGTCATTAAGAAGGTCACAGGGATACAGAAAACCTGAAGTGAATCATCGGAATCAATAACTAGTGTCACAGGATTGGTTCAATCATAGCCAGTTGGAAGAGTCAGTCTTCTTACACTTAGGTCGGCATTGTGCCTTTTCTATTTAATTCCGATGCAATTTCGGTGTTTCATCGTCAATAATAAGGTCAGAGGGATACAGTATACCTGAAGTGAAGCATTGGAATCTGTAACTAGTGTCACAGGAATGGTTCAAAACATAGACAGTTAGAAGAGTCAGTCTTCTTGTCCTTAAGTCGGCATTGTGCCTTTTGTATTTAATTCCGATGCAATTTCTGTGTTTTATCGTCAATAGGAAGGTCAGGGGGATACAGCAAACCTGAAGTAAAGCATCGGAATCTATAACTAGTGTCACAGGAATGGTTCAAAACATAGACAGTAGGAAGAGTCATTCTTCTTGTACTTAAGTCGTCATTGAGCCTTTTGTATTTAATTCCGATGCAATTTCTGTGTTTCATCATCAATAAGAGGGTCCAAGGGATACGGTAAACTTGAAGTGAAAATTCGGAATCGATAACTAGTGTCAGAGGAATAGTTCAAAACATAGTCAGTAAGAAGAGTCAGTCTTCTTGTACTTAAGTCGGCATTGTGCCTTTTCTATTTAATTCCGATGCAATTTCTGTTTTTCATCGTCAATAACTAGGTCAGAGGGATGCAGTAAACCTGAAGTGAAGCTTCGGAATCAATAAGTGGTGTCACAGGAATGGTTCAAAACTTTGTCAGTAAGATGAGTCAGTCTTCATGTACTTAAGTCGCCATTGTGAATGTCGTATTCAACTCCGATGCAATTTCTGTGTTTCATCGTCAATAATAAGGTCCAAGGAATACAGTAAACCTGAAGTGAAGCATCGGAATCTATAACTAGTGTCACAGAAATGGTTCAAAACTTAGACAGTAAGAACAGTCAGTCTTCTTGTACTTAAGTCGGCATTGTGCCTTTTCTATTTAATTCCGATGCAATTTCTGTGTTTCATCATCAATAAAAAGGTCAGAAAGATACATTAAACCAGAAGTGTATCATCGGAGGCTATAACTAGTGTCACAGGAATGGTTCAAAGCATAGTCAGTAAGAAGAGTCAGTCTCCTTGTACTTAAGTCGTCATTGTGCTATGTCTATTTAATTCCGATGCAATATCTGTGTTTCATCGACAATAGAAAGGTCAGAGGGATACAGTAAACCTGAAGTGAAGCATCGGAATCAATAACTAGTGTCACAGGAATGCTTCATACATAGACAGCAGGAAGAGTCAGTCTTCTTTTACTCCAGACGACATTGTGCCTTTTGTATGTAATTCCGATGCAATTTCTGTGTTTCATCGTCAATAAGAAGGTCCAAGGGATACAGTAAACCTGAAGTGAGGCATCGGAATCTATAATTCGTGTCACAGGATCGGTTCAAAGCATAGTCGCTAAGAAGAGTCAGTCTTCTTGTACTAAAGACGGCATTGTGCCTTTTCTATTTCATTCCGAAACAATTTATGTGTTTCATCGTCAATAAGAAGGTCCAAGGGATGCAGTACACCTGTAGTGAAGCATCGGAATCTATAACTAGTGTCACAGGAATGGTTCAAAACATAGACAGTAAGAAGAGTCAGTCTTCTTGTACATAAGTCGGCATTGTGCCTTTTCTATTTAATTCCGATGCAATTTCTGTGTTTCATCGTCAATAAGAAGGTCAGACGGATACAGTAAACCTGAAGTAAAGCATCGGAATCTATAAGTGGTGTCACAGGAATGGTTCAAAACATAGTCAGTAAGAAGAGTCAGTCTTCTTGTAGTTAAGTCGTAATTGTGCCTTTCGTATTTAAATTCGATGCAATTTCGGTGTTTCATCGTCAATAAGAAGGTCCAAGGGATACAGTAAACCTGAAGTGAAGCATCGGAATCCATAACTAGTGTCACAGGAATGGTTCAAATCATAGACAGTAAGAAGAGTCAGTCTTCTTGTACTTAAGTCACCATTGTGCCTTTTCTATTTAATTCCGATGCCATTTCTGTGTTTCATCGTCAATAAGAAGGTCAGAGGGATACAGTCAACCTGAAGTGAAGCATCGGAATCTATAACTAGTGTCACTGGAATGGTTCAAATCATAGACAGTAAGAAGAGTTAGTCTTCTTGTACTTAAGTCGGCATTGTGCCTTTTCTATTTAATTCCGATGCAATTTCTGTGTTTCATCATCAATAAGAAGGTCCAAGGGATACGGTAAACTTGAAGTGAGAATTCGGAATCGATAACTAGTGTCAGAGGAATAGTTCAAAACTTAGTCAGTAAGAAGAGTCAGTCTTCTTGTACTTAAGTCGGCATTGTGCCTTTTCTATTTAATTCCGATGAAATTTCTGTGGTTCATCGTCTATAACTAGATCAGAGGGATGCAGTAAACCTGAAGTGAAGCTTCGGAATCAATAAGTGGTGTCACAGGAATAATTCAAAACTTTGTCAGTAAGGTGAGTCAGTCTTCATGTACTTAAGTCGCCATTGTGAATTTCGTATTCAACTCCGATGCAATTTCGGTGTTTCATCGCCAATAATAAGGTCCAAGGAATACAGTAAACCTGAAGTAAAGCATCGGAATCTATAACTAGTGTCACAGAAATGGTTCAAAACTTAGACAGTAAGAACAGTCAGTCTTCTTGTACTTAAGTCGGCATTGTGCCTTTTCTACTTAATTCCGATGCAATTTCTGTGTTTCATCATCAATAAGAAGGTCAGAAAGATACAGTAAACCTGAAGTGTATCATCAGAGGCTATAACTAGTGTCACAGGAATGGTTCAAAGCATAGTCAGTAAGAAGAGTCAGTCTCCTTGTACTTATGTCGTCATTGTGCTATGTCTATTTAATTCCGATGCAATATCTGTGTTTCATCGTCAATAGGAAGGTCCGACTGATACAGTAAACCTGAAGTGAAGCATCGGAATCTATAACTAGTGTCACAGGAATGCTTCATACATAGATAGCAGGAAGAGTCAGTCTTCTTTTACTCCAGACGACATTGTGCCTTTTGTATGTAATTCCGATGCAATTTCTGTGTTTCATCGTCAATAAGAAGGTCCAAGGGATACAGTAAACCTGAAGTGAGTCATCGGAATCTATAATTCGTGTCACAGGATTGGTTCAAAACATAGTCGGTAAGAAGAGTCAGTCTTCTTGTACTAAAGTCGGCATTTTGCCTTTTCTATTTCATTCCGAAGCAATTTATGTGTTTCATCGTCAATAAGAAGGTCCAAGGGATGCAGTACACCTGTAGTGAAGCATCGGAATCTATAACTAGTGTCACAGGAATGGTTCAAAACATAGACAGTAAGAAGAGTAGGTCTTCTTGTACATAAGTCGGCATTGTGCCTTTTCTATTTAATTCCGATGCAATTTCTGTGTTTCATCGTCAATAAGAAGGTCAGACGGATACAGTAAACATGATGTAAAGCATCGGAATCTATAAGTGGTGTCACAGGAATGGTTCAAAACATAGTCAGTAAGAAGAGTCAGTCTTCTTGTAGTAAAGTCGTAATTGTGCCTTTCGTATTTAAATCCGATGCAATTTCGGTGTTTCATCGTCAATAAGAAGGTCCAAGGGATACAGTAAACCTGAAGTGAAGCATCGGAATCCATAACTAGTGTCACAGGAATGGTTCAAATCATAAACAGTAAGAAGAGTCAGTCTTCTTGTACTTGAGTCAGCATTGTGCCTTTTCTATTTAATTCCGATGCCATTTCTGTGTTTCATCGTCAATAAGAAGGTCAGAGGGATACAGTAAACCTGAAGTGAAGCATCGGAATCTATAACTAGTGTCACTGGAATGGTTCAAATCATAGACAGTAGGAAGAGTCAGTCTTCTTGTACATAAGTCGGCATTGTGCCTTTTGTATTTAATTCCGATGCAATTTCTGTGTTTCATCGTCAATAAGAAGGTCAGAGGGATCCAGTAAACTTTAAGTGAGAATTCGGAATCGATAACTAGTGTCACAGGAATGGTTCAAAACATGCTCAGTAAGAAGAGTTAGTCTTCTTGTCCTTAAGTCGGCATTGTGCCTTTTGTATTTAATTCCGATGCAATTTCTGTGTTTCATCATCAGTATGAAGGTCCAAGGGATACGGTAAACTTGAAGTGAGAATTCGACATCGATAACTAGTGTCAGAGGAATAGTTCAAAACATAGTCAGTAAGAAGAGTCAGTCTTCCTGTACTTCATTCGGCATTGTGCCTTTTGTATTTAATTCCGATGCAAATTCTGTGCTTCATCGTCAATAAGAAAGTCCAAGGGATACAGTAAACCTGAAGTGAAGCATCGGAATCTATAACTAGTGTCACAGAAATGTTTCAAAACTTAGACAGTAAGAACAGTCAGTCTTCTTGTACTTAAGTCGGCATTGTGCCTTTTCTATTTAATTCCGATGCAATTTCTGTGTTTCATCATCAATAAGAAGGTCTGAAAGATACAGTAAACCTGAAGTGTATCATCGGAGGCTATAACTAGTGTCACAGGAATGGTTCATAGCATAGTCAGTAAGAAGAGTCAGTCTCCTTGTACTTAAGTCGGCATTGTGCTATGTCTATTTAATTCCGATGCAATATCTGTGTTTCATCGTCAGTAGGAAGGTCAGAGGGATACAGTAAACCTGAAGTGAAGCATCGGAATCTATAACTAGTGTCACAGGAATGCTTCATACATAGATAGCAGGAAGAGTCAGTCTTCTTTTACTCAAGACGACATTGTGCCTTTTGTATGTAATTCCGATGCAATTTCTGTGTTTCATCGTCAATAAAAAGGTACAAGGGATACAGTAAACCTGAAGTTAGGCATCGGAATCTATAATTCGTGTCACAGGATTGGTTCAAAGCATAGTCGGTAAGAAGAGTCAGTCTTCTTGTACTAAAGTCGGCATTGTGCCTTTTCTATTTCATTCCGAAACAATTTATGTGTTTCATCGTCAATAAGAAGGTCCAAGGGATGCAGTACACCTGTAGTGAAGCATCGGAATCTATAACTAGTGTCACAGGAATGGTTCAAAACGTAGACAGTAAGAAGAGTCAGTCTTCTTGTACTTAAGTCGGCATTGTGGCTTTTCTATTTAATTCCGATGCAATTTCTGTGTTTCATCGTCAATAAGAAGGTCAGACGGATACAGTAAACCTGAAGTAAAGCATCGGAATCTATAAGTGGTGTCACAGGAATGGTTCAAAACATAGTCAGTAAGAAGAGTCAGTCTTCTTGTAGTTAAGTCGTAATTGTGCCTTTCGTATTGAAATCCGATGCAATTTCGGTGCTTCATCGTCAATAAGAAGGTCCAAGGGACACAGTAAACCTGAAGTGAAACATCGGAATCCATAACTAGTGCCACAGGAATGGTTCAAATCATAGACAGTAACAAGAGTCAGTCTTCTTGTACTTGAGTCAGCATTGTGCCTTTTCTATTTAATTCCGATGCCATTTCTGTGTTTCATCGTCAATTAGAAGGTCAGAGGGATACAGTAAACCTGAAGTGAAGCATCGGAACCTATAACTAGTGTCACTGGAATGGTTCAAATCATAGACAGTAGGAAGAGTTAGTCTTCTTGTACTTACGTCGGCATTGTGCCTTTTGTATTTAATTCCGATGCAATTTCTGTGTTTCATCATCAATAAGAAGGTCCAAGGGATACGGTAAACTTGAAGTGAGATTTCGGAATCGATAACTAGTGTCAGAGGAATAGTTCAAAACATAGTCAGTAAGAAGGGTCAGTCTTCTTGTAGTTAAGTCGGCATTGTGCCTTTTCTATTTAATTCCGATGCAATTTCTGTGGTTCATCGTCTATAACTAGATCAGAGGGATGCAGTAAACCTGAAGTGAAGCTTCGGAATCAATAAGTGGTGTCACAGGAATGGTTCAAAACTTTGTCAGTAAGATGAGTCAGTCTTCATGTACTTAAGTCGCCATTGTGAATTTCGTATTCAACTCTGATGCAATTTCGGTGTTTCATCGTCAATAATAAGGTCCAAGGAATACAGTAAACCTGAAGTGAAGCATCGGAATCTATAACTAGTGTCACTGGAATGGTTCAAATCATAGACAGTAGGAAGAGTTAGTCTTCTTGTACTTAAGTCGGCATTGTGCCTTTTCTATTTAATTCCGATGCAATTTCTGTGTTTCATCATGAATAACAAGGTCAGAAAGATACAGTAAACCTGAAGTGTATCATCAGAGGCTATGACTAGCGTCACAGGAATGGTTCAAAGCATAGTCAGTAAGAAGAGTTAGTCTCCTTGTACTTAAGTCGTCATTGTGCTATGTCTATTTACTTCCGATGCAATATCTGTGTTTCATCGTCAATAGGAAGGTCAGACTGATAAAGTAAAACTGAAGTGAAGCATCGGAATCTATAACTAGTGTCACAGGAATGCTTCATACATAGATAGCAGGAAGAGTCAGTCTTCTTTTACTGAAGACGACATTGTGCCTTTTGTATGTAATTCCGATGCAATTTCTGTGTTTCATCGTCAATAAGAAGGTCCAAGGGATACAGTAAACCTGAAGTGAGGCATCGGAATCTATAATTCGTGTCACAGGATTGGTTCAAAACATAGACAGTTGGAAGAGTCAGTCTTCTTGTACTTAAGTCGGCATTGTGCCTTTTGTATTTAATTCCGATGCAATTTCTGTGTTTCATCGTCAATAAGAAGGTCAGAGGGATCCAGTAAACTTGAAGTGAGGCATCGGAATCTATAACTAGTGTCACAGGAATGGTTCAAAACATAGACAGTAAGAAGAGTAGGTCTTCTTGTACATAAGTCGGCATTGTGCCTTTTCTATTTAATTCCGATGCAATTTCTGTGTTTCATCGTCAATAAGAAGGTCAGACGGATACAGTAAACCTGATGTAAAGCATCGGAATCTGTAAGTGGTGTCACAGGAATGGTTCAAAACATAGTCAGTAAGAAGAGTCAGTCTTCTTGTAGTTAAGTCGTAATTGTGCCTTTCGTATTTAAATCGGATGCAATTTCGGTGTTTCATCGTCAATAAGAAGGTCCAAGGGATACAGTAAACCTGAAGTGAAGCATCGGAATCCATTACTAGTGTCACAGGAATGGTTCAAATCATAAATAGTAAGAAGAGTCAGTCTTCTTGTACTTGAGTCAGCATTGTGCCTTTTCTATTTAATTCCGATGCCATTTCTGTGTTTCATCGTCAATAAGAAGGTCAGAGGGATACAGTAAACCTGAAGTGTAGCATCGGAATCTATAACTAGTGTCACTGGAATGGTTCAAATCGTAGACAGTAGGGAGAGTCAGTCTTCTTGTACTTAAGTCGGCATTGTGCCTTTTGTATTTAATTCCGATGCAATTTCTGTATTTCATCGTCAATAAGAAGGTCAGAGGGATCCAGTAAACTTGAAGTGAGGCATCGGAATCTATGACTAGTGTCACAGGAATGGTTCTAAACATAGACAGTAAGAAGAGTCAGTCTTCTTGTACTTAAGTCGGCATTGTGCCTTTTCTATTTAATTCCGACGCAATTTCTGTGTTTCATCGTCAATAAGAAGGTCAGAGGGATACAGTAAACCTGAAGTGAAGCATCGGAATCTATAAGTGGTGTCACAGGAGTGGTTCAAACATTGTCAGTAAGAAGAGTTAGTCTTCTAGTATTTAAGTCGGCATTGTGCCTTTCGTTATTAATTCCGATGCAATTTCGGTGTTTCATCGTCAATAAGAAGGTACAAGGGATACAGTAAACATGAAGTGAAGCATCGGAATCTATAACTATTGTCACAGGAATGGTTCAAAACATAGTCAGTAAGAAGAGTCAACCTTCTTGTACTTAAGTCGGCATTGTGCCTTTTCTATTTAATTCCGATGAAATTTCGTTGTTTCGTCGTCAATAAGAAGGTTCAAGGGATACAGTAAACCTGAAGTGGAGCATCGGAAACTATAACTAGTGTCACAGGAATGTTTCAAAACATAGACAGTACGATGAGTCAGTCCTCTTGTACTTAAGTCGGCATTGTACATTTTGTATCTAATTCCGATGCAATTTCTGTGTTTCATCGTCAATAAGAAGGTCAGACGGATACAGAAAACCTGAAGTGAACCATCGGAATCTGTAACTAGTGTCACAGTATTGGTTTAAAACATAGACAGTAGGTAGAGTCAGTCTTCTTGTACTTAAGTCGGCATTGAGCCTTTTCTATTTAATTCCGATGCAATTTCTGTGTTTCGTCGTCAATAAGAAGGTCCAAGAGATACAGTAAACCTGAAGTGAAGCATCGGAATCAATAACTAGTGTCACAGGAATGGTTCAAAACATAGACAGTAAGATGAGTCAGTCTTCTTGTACAAAGTCGGCATTGTGACTTTTGTATTTAATTCCGATGCAATTTCTTTGTTTCATCGTAAATAAGAAGGTCCAAATGATACAGTTATCCTGAAGTGAAGCATCGGAATCTATAATTAGTGTCACAGGAATGGTTCAAAACATAGAGAGTAGAAAGAGTCAGTCTTCTCGTACTTCAGTCGGCATTGTGCTTTTGTATTTAATTCCGATGCAATTTCTGTGTTTCATCGTCAATAAGGAGGTCAGAGGGATACAGTAAACATGAAGTGAAGCATCGGAATCTATATCTAGTGTCACAGGAATGGTTCAAAACATAGTCCGTAAGAAGAGTCAGTCTTCTTGTACTTTATTTGGCATTGTGCCTTTTTATTTAATTCCGATGCAATTTCTGTGTTTCATCGTCAATAAGAAGGTCCAAGGGATACAGTAAACCTTAATTGAAGCATCGTAATCTATAACTAGTGTCACAGGAGTGGTTCCAAACATAGACAGCAGGAAGAGTCATTTTTCTTGTACTTAAGTCGGCATTGCGCCTTTTCTATTTACTTTCGATGCAATTTCTGTGTTTCATCATCAATAATAAGGTCAGAGGGATACAGTAAACCTGAAGTGAAGCATCCGAATCTATAACTAGTGTCACAGGAATGGTTCAAAACATAGACAGTTAGAAGAGTCAGTCTTCTTGTACTTAAGTCGGCATTGTGCCTTTTGTATTTAATTCCGATACAATTTCTGTGTTTCATCATCAATAAGAAGGTCCATGGCATACAGTAAACTTGAAGTGAGAATTCGGAATCGATAACTAGTGTCACAGGAATGTTTCAAAACATAGTCAGTAAGAAGAGTTAGTCTTCTTGTCCTTAAGTCTTCATTGTGCCTTTTGTATTTAATTCCGATGCAATTTCAGTGTTTTATCGTCAATAAGAAGGTCAGAGGGATACAGCAAACCTGAAGTAAAGCATCGGAATCTGTAACTTGTGTCACAGGAATGTTTCAAAACATAGACAGTAGGAAGAGTCATTCTTCTTGTACTTAAGTCGTCATTGAGCCTTTTGTATTTAATTCCGATGCAATTTCTGTGTTTCATCATCAATAAGAAGGTCCAAGGGATACGGTAAACTTGAAGTGAGAATTCGACATCGATAACTAGTGTCAGAGGAATAGTTCAAAACATAGTCAGTAAGAAGAGTCAGTCTTCCTGTACTTAATTCGGCATTGTGCCTTTTGTATTTAATTCCGATGCAATTTCTGTGTTTTATCGTCAATAAGAAGGTCAGAGGGATACAGTAAACCTGAAGTGAAGCATCGGAATCTATAACTAGTGTCATAGGGATGGTTCAAATCATTGACAGTAGGAAGAGTTAGTCTTCTTGTACTTAAGTCGGCTTTGTGCCTTTTGTATTTAATTCCGATGCAAATTCTGTGCTTCATCGTCAATAAGAAAGTCCAAGGGATACAGTAAACCTGAAGTGAAGCATCGGAATCTATAACTAGTGTCACAGAAATGTTTCAAATCTTAGACAGTAAGAACAGTCAGTCTTCTTGTACTTAAGTCGGCATTGTGCCTTTTCTATTTAATTCCGATGCAATTTCTGTTGTTCATCATCAATAAGAAGGTCAGAAAGATACAGTAAACCTGAAGTGTATCATCGGAGGCTATAACTAGTGTCACAGGAATGGTTCATAGCATAGTCAGTAAGAAGAGTCAGTCTCCTTGTACTTAAGTCGGCATTGTGCTATGTCTATTTAATTCCGATGCAATTTCTGTGTTTCATCGTGAATAAGAAGGTCAGACGGATACAGTAAACCTGAAGTAAAGCATCGGAATCTATAAGTGGTGTCACAGAAATGGTTCAAAACATAGTCAGTAGGAAGAGTCAGTCTTCTTGTAGTTAAGTCGTAATTGTGCCTTTCGTATTGAAATCCAATGCAATTTCGGTGTTTCATCGTCAATATGAAGGTCCAAGGGATACAGTAAACCTGAAGTGAAACATCGGAATCCATAACTAGTGTCACAGGAATGGTTCAAATCATAGACAGTAACAAGAGTCAGTCTTCTTGTACTTGAGTCAGCATTGTGCCTTTTGTATTTAATTCCGATGCAATTTCTGTGTTTCATCGTCAATAAGAAGGTCAGAGGGATACAGTAAACCTGAAGTGAGGCATCGGAATCTATAACTAGTGTCACAGGAATGGTTCTAAACATAGACAGTAAGAAGAGTCAGTCTTCTTGTTCTTAAGTCGGCATTGTGCCTTTTCTATTTAATTCCGACGCAATTTCTGTGTTTCATCGTCAATAAGAAGGTCAGAGGGATACAGTAAACCTGAAGTGACGCATCGGAATCTACAAGAGGTGTCACAGGAGTGGTTCAAACATTGTCAGTAAGAAGAGTCAGTCTTCTAGTATTTAAGTCGGCATTGTGCCTTTCGTATTTAATTCCGATGCAATTTTGGTGTTTCATCGTCAATGAGAAAGTCCAACGGATACAGTAAACATGAAGTGAAGCATCGGAATCGATAACTATTGTCACAGGAATTGTTCAAAGCATAGTCAGTAAGAAGAGTCAACCTTCTTGTACTTAAGTCGGCATTGTGCCTTTCCTATTTAATTCCGATGAAATTTCGGTGTTTCGTCGTCAATAAGAAGGTCCAAGGGATACAGTAAACCTGAAGTGAAGCATCGGAAACTATAACTAGTGTCTCAGGAATGTTTCAAAACATAGACAGTACTTTGAGTCAGTCCTCTTGTACTTAAGTCGGCATTATACATTTTGTATCTAATTCCGATGCAATTTCTGTGTTTCATCGTCAATAAGAAGGTCAGACGGATACAGAAAACCTGAAGAGAACCATCGGAATCTGTAACTAGTGTCACAGGATTGGTTCAAAACATAGACAGTAGGTAGAGTCAGTCTTCTTGTACTTAAGTCGGCATTGTGCCTTTTCTATTTAATTCTGATGCAATTTCTGTGTTTCGTCGTCAATAAGAAAGTCCAAGGGATACAGTAAACCTGAAGTGAAGCATCGGAATCAATAACTAGTGTCACAGGAATGGTTCTAAACACAGAGAGTAGAAAGAGTCTGTCTTCTTGTACTTCAGTCGGCATTGTGCTTTTGTATTTAATTCCGATGCTATTTCTGTTTCATCGTCAATAAGGAGGTCAGAGGGATACAGTAAACCTGAAGTGAATCATCGGAATCTATAACTAGTGTCACAGGAATGGTTCAAAACATAGACAGTAGGAAGAGTCAGTCCAAATGTCCTTAAGACGGCAATGTGCCTTTTGTATTTAATTCCGATGCGATTTTTGTGTTTCATCGTCAATAAGAAGGTCAAAGGGATACAGTAAACCTGAAGTGAAGAATCGGAAACTATAACTAGTGTCACAGGAATGGTTCAAAACATAGTCAGTAAGAAGAGTCAGTCTTCTTGTACTTAAGTCGGCATTGTGGTTTTTCTATTTACATCCATTGCAATTTCTGTGTTCCATCGTCAATAAGAAGGTCAGAGGGATACAGTAAACCTGAAGTGAATCAACGGAATCTGTAACTAGTGTCACAGGAATGGTTCAAAACATAGACAGTAGGAAGTGTCAGTCTTCTTGTATTTAAGTCGGCATTGTGCCTTTTGTATTTAAATCCGATGCAATTTCTGTGTTCCATCGTGAATATGAGGGTCAGAGGGATACAGTAAACCGGAAGTGAAGCATCAGAATCCGTAATTAGTGTCACAGGAATGGTTCAAAACATAGACAGTAGGAAGAGTCAGTCTACATGCACTTAAGTCGGCATTGTGCCTTTTGTATTTAAATCCGATGCAATATTTGTGTTTCATCGTCAATAAGAAGGTACATGGGATACAGTAAACCTAAAGTGAAGAATCGGAATCTATAACTAGTGTCGCAGGAATGGTTCAAAACATAGTCAGCAAGAAGAGTCAGTCCTATTGGACTTAAGTCGGCATTGTGCCTTTTCTATTTACTTCCGATGCAAATTCTGTGTTTCATCGTCAATAAGAAGGTCAGAGGGATTCAGTAAACCTGAAGCGAAGCATCAGAATCTATAACTAGTGTCACAGGAATGGTTCAAAACATAGAGAGTAGTAAGAGTCAGTCTCCTTGTACTTAAGTCGGCATTGTGCTTTTGTATTTAATTCCGATGCAATTTCTCTGTTTCATCGTCAATAAGAAGGTACAAGGGATACAGTAAACCTAAAGTGAAGAATCGGAATCTATAACTAGTGTCACAGGAATGGTTCAAAACATAGTCAGTAAGAAGAGTCAGTCATCTTGTACTTTATTCGGCATTGTGCCTTATGTTTAATTCCGATGCAATTTCTGTGTTTCATCGTCAGTAAGAAGGCCAGAGGGATACAGTAAACCGGAAGTGAAACATCGGAATGTATAACTAGTGTCAAAGGAATGGTTCAAACATAGACAGTAGGAAGTGTCAGTCTTCTTGTACTTGAGTCGGCATTGTGCCTTTTGTGTTTATTTCCGATGCAATTTCTGTGTTTCATCATCAATAAGAAGGTCAGAGGGATACAGTAAACCTGAAGTGAAGCATCGAATCTATAACTAGTGTCACAGGAATGGTTCAAAGCATAGACAGCAGGAAGAGTCATTCTTCTTGTACTTAAGTCGACATTGTGCCTTTTCTATTTAATTCCGATGCAGTTTCTGTGTTTCATCGTCAATAAGAAGGTCATAGGGATACAGTAAACCTGAAGTGAATCTTCGGAATCTATAACTAGTGTCACAGGAATGGTTCACAACATAGACAGTAGGATGATTCAGTCTACATGTCCTTAAGTCGGCATTGTGCCTTTTGTATTTAATTCCGATGCAATTTTTCTGTTTCATCGTCAATAAGAAGGTACAAGGGAAACAGTAAATCTAAAGTGAAGAATCAGAATCTATAACTAGTGTCACAGGAATGGTTCAAAAAATTGTCAGTAAGAAGAGTGAGTCCTCTTGTACTTAAGTCGGCAATGTGCCTTTTCTATTTATTTCCGATGCAAATTCTGTGTTTCATCGTCAATAAGAAGGTCAAAGGGATCCAGTAAACCTGAAGAGAAGCATCGGAATCTATAAATACTGTCACAGGAATGGTTCAAATCGTAGACAGTAGGAAGAGTCAGTCTTCTTGTACATAAGTCGGCATTGTGCCTTTTGTGTTTAATTCCGATGCAATATCTGTGTTTCATCGTCAATAAGAAGGTCAGAGGGATGCAGTAAACCTGAAGTGAAGCATCAGAATCCATAACTAGTGTCACAGGAATGGTTCAAATCATAGACAGTAAGAAGAGTCAGGCTACTTGTACTTAAGTCGGCATTGTGCCATTTGTGTTTAGTTCCGATGCAATTTCTGTGTTTCTTCGTGAATAAGAAGGTCCAAGGGATATAGTACACCTGAAGTGAAGCATCGGAATCTATAACTAGTGTCACACGAATGGTTCAAACATAGTCAGTAAGAAGGGTCAGTCTTCTTGTACATAAGTCGGCATTG
This sequence comes from Schistocerca americana, assembly GCF_021461395.2. Classification (NCBI taxonomy): domain Eukaryota; kingdom Metazoa; phylum Arthropoda; class Insecta; order Orthoptera; family Acrididae; genus Schistocerca; species Schistocerca americana. Next base: position 643,704,405 of record NC_060124.1, read on the forward strand.
TGCCTTTTCTATTTACTTCCGATGCAATTTCTGTGTTTCATCGTCAATAAGAAGGTCAGAGGGATACAGTAAACCTGAAGTGAAGCAACAGAATCTATAACTAGTGTCACAGGAATTGTTCAAAGCATAGACAGTAGGAAGAGTCAGTCTTCTTGTACTTATGTCGGCATTGTGCCTTTTGTATTTAATTCCGATGCAATTTCTGTGTTTCATCGTCAACTTGAAGGTCAGAGGGATACAGTAAACATGAAGTGAAGCATCAGAATCTGTAACTAGTGTCACAGGAATGGTTCAAAGCATAGACAGTAGGAAGAGTCAGTCTTCTTGTACTTAAGTCGGCATTGTGCCTTTTCTATTTAATTCCGATGCAATTTCTGTGTTTCATCGTCAATAAGAAGGTCAGACGGATACAGTAAACCTGAAGTAAAGCATCGGAATCTATAAGTGGTGTCACAGGAATGGTTCAAAACATAGTCAGTAAGAAGAGTCAGTCTTTTGTAGTTAAGTCGTAATTGTGCCTTTCGTATTGAAATCCGATGCATTTTCGGTGTTTCATCGTCAATAAGAAGGTCCAAGGGATACAGTAAACCTGAAGTGAAACATCGGAATCCATAACTAGTGTCACAGGAATGGTTCAGATCATAGACAGTAACAAGAGTCAGTCTTCTTGTACTTGAGTCAGCATTGTGCCTTTCCTATTTAATTCCGATGAAATTTCGGTGTTTCGTCGTCAATAAGAAGGTCCAAGGGATACAGTAAACCTGAAGTGAAGCATCGGAAACTATAACTAGTGTCACAGGAATGTTTCAAAACATAGACAGTACGATGAGTCAGTCCTCTTGTACTTAAGTCGGCATTATACATTTTGTATCTAATTCCGATGCAATTTCTGTGTTTCATCGTCAATAAGAAGGTCAGACGGATACAGGAAACCTGAAGAGAACCATCGGAATCTGTAACTAGTGTTACAGGATTGGTTCAAAACATAGACAGTAGGTAGAGTCAGTCTTCTTGTACTTATGTCGGCATTGTGCCTTTTCTATTTAATTCCGATGCAATTTCTGTGTTTCGTCGTCAATAAGAAGGTCCGAGGGATACAGTAAACCTGAAGTGAGGCATCGGAATCAATAACTAGTGTCACAGGAATGGTTCAAAACACAGACAGTAAGATGAGTCAGTCTTCTTGTACATAAGTCGACATTGTGACTTTGGTATTTAATTCCGATGCAATTTCTGTGTTTCATCGTAAATAAGAAGGTCCAAATGATACAGTTATCCTGAAGTGAAGCATCGGAATCTATAATTAGTGTCACAGGAATGGTACAAAACACAGTGAGTAGAAAGAGTCAGTCTTCTTGTACTTCAGTCGGCATTGTGCTTTTGTATTTAATTCCGATGCAATTTCTGTGTTTCATCGTCAATAAGGAGGTCAGAGGGATACAGTAAACCTGAAGTGAAGCATCAGAATCTAAACCTAGTGTCACAGGAATGGTTCAAAGAATAGTCAGTAAGAAGAGTCAGTCTTCTTGTACTTTATTCGGCATTGTGCTTTTTATTTAATTCCGTTGCAATTTCTGTGTTTCATCGTCAATAAGAAGGTCCAAGGGATACAGTAAAAATTAAGTGAAGCATCGTAATCTATAACTAGTGTCACAGGAATGGTTCCAAACATAGACAGCAGGAAGAGTCATTTTTCTTGTACTTACGTCGGCATTGTGCCTTTTCTATTTAATTCCGATGCAATTTCTGTGTTTCATCGTCAATAAGAAGGTCAGAGGGATACAGTAAACCTGAAGTGAATCATGGGAATCTATAACTAGTGTCACAGGAATGGTTCAAAACATAGACAGTAGAAAGAGTCAGTCCAAATGTCCTTAAGTCGGCATTGTGCCTTTTGTATTTAATTCCGATGCGATTTTTGTGTTTCATCGTCAATAAGAAGGTCCAAGGGATACAGTAAACCTGAAGTGAAGAATCGGAAACTATAACTAGTGTCACAGGAATGGTTCAAAACATAGTCAGTAAGAAGAGTCAGTCTTCTTGTACTTAAGTCGGCATTGTGCTTTTTCTATTTACATCCATAGCAATTTCTGTGTTCCATCGTCAATAAGAAGGTCAGAGGGATACAGTAAACCCGAAGTGAAGCAACGGAATCTATGAGTAGTGTCACAGGAATGGTTCAAAACATGGACAGTAGGAAGTGTCAGTCTTCTTGTACTTAAGTCGGCATTGTGCCTTTTGTATTTAATTCCGATACAATTTCTCTGTTCCATCGTGAATATGAGGGTCAGAGGGATACAGTAAACCTGAAGTGAAGCATCAGAATCCGTAACTAGTGTCACAGGAATGGTTCAAGACATAGACAGTAGGAAGAGTCAGTCTACATGTACTTAAGTCGGCATTGTGCCTTTTGTATTTAAATGCGATGCAATTTTTGTGTTTCATCGTCAATAAGAAGGTACAAGGGATACAGTGAACCTGAAGCGAAGCATCAGAATCTATAACTAGTGTAACAGGAATGGTTCAAAACATAGAGAGTAGAAAGAGTCAGTCTTCTTGTACTTAAGTCGGCATTGTGCTTTTGTATTTAATTCCGATGCAATTTCTGTGTTTCATCGTCAATAAGAAGGTACAAGGGATACAGTAAACCTAAAGTGAAGAATCGGAATCTATAACTACTGTCACAGGAATGGTTCAAATCATAGACAGTAAGAAGAGTCAGGCTACTTGTACTTAAGTCGGCATTGTGCCTTTTGTTTAATTCCGATGCAATTTCTGTGTTTCATCATCAGTAAGAAGGTCAGAGGGATACAGTAAACCGGAAGTGAAACATCGGAATGTATAACTAGTGTCAAAGGAATGGTTCAAACATAGACAGTAGGAAGTATGAGTCTTCTTGTACTTGAGTCGGCATTGTGCATTTTGTGTTTATTTCCGATGCAATTTCTGTGTTTCATCATCAATAAGAAGGTCAGAGGGATACAGTAAACCTGAAGTGAAGCATCGGAATCTATAACTAGTGTCACAGGAATGGTTCAAAACATAGTCAGTAAGAAGAGTCAGTCCTCTTGTACTTAAGTCGGCATTGTGCCTTTTCTATTTACTTCCGATGCAAATTCTGTGTTTCATCGTCAATAAGAAGGTCAAAGGGATTCAGTAAACCTGAAGTGAAGCATCGGAATCTATAAATACTGTCACAGGAATGGTTCAAATCATAGACAGTAGGAAGAGTCAGTCTTCTTGTACTTAAGTCGGCATGGTGCCTTTTGTGTTTAATTCCGATGGAATATCTGTGTTTCATCGTCAATACGAAGGTCAGAGGGATACAGTAAACCTGAAGTGAAGCATCAGAATCTATAACTAGTGTCACAGGAATGGTTCAAATCATAGACAGTAAGAAGAGTCAGGCTACTTGTACTTAAGTCGGCATTGTGCAATTTGTGTTTAGTTCCGATGCAATTTCTGTGTTTCTTCGTCAATAAGAATGTCCAAGGGATATAGTAAACCTGAAGTGAAGCATCGGAATCTATAACAAATGTCACAGGAATGGTTCAAATCATAGACAGTAAGAAGAGTCAGTCTTCTTGTACTTAAGTCAGCATTGTGCCTTTTGTATTTAATTCCAATGCAATTCCTGTGTTTCATCGTCAATAAGAAGGTCAGAGGGATACAGTAATCCTGAAGTGAATCATCGGAATCTATAACTAGTGTCACAGGAATGGTGCAAAACATAGACAGCAGGAAGAGTCATTCTTCTTGTACATAAGTCGGCATTGTGCCTTTTCTATTTAATTCCGATACAATGTCTGTGTTTCATCGAAAATAAGAAGGTCAGAGGGATACAGTAAACCCGTAGTAAATCATCGGAATCTATAACTAGTGTCATAGGAATGGTTCAAAACATAGACAGTAGGAAGAGTCAGTCTACATGTACTTAAGTCGGCATTGTGCCTGTTGTATTTAATTCTGATGCGATTTTTGTGTTTCATCGGCAATAAGAAGGTGCAAGGGATGCAGTAAACCTGAAGTGAAGAATCGGAATCAATAACTAGTGTCACAGGAATGGTTCAAACATAGTCAGTAAGAAGGGTCAGTCTTCTTGTACCTAAGTCGGCATTGTGCCTTTTCTATTTACTTCCGATGCAATTTCTGTGTCTCTTCGTCAATAAGAAGGTCAGAGCGATACAGTAAACCTGAAGTGAAGCAACAGAATCTATAACTAGTGTCACAGGAATGGTTCAAAGCATAGACAGTAGGAAGAGTCAGTCTTTTAGTACTTAAGTCGGCATTGTGCCTTCGGAATTTAATTCCGATGCAATTTCTGTGTTTCATCGTCAATTCTAAGGTCAGATGGATACAGTAAACCTGAAGTGAAGCATCAGAATCTGTAACTAGTGTCACAGGAGTGGTTCAAAACATAGACAGTAGGAAGAGTCAGTCTACATGTACTTAAGTCGGCATTGTGCCTTTTGTATTTAATTCCGATGCAATTTTTGTGTTTCATCGTCAATAAGAAGGTACAAGAGATACAGTAAACCTAAAGTGAAGAATCGGAATGTATAACTAGTGTCACAGGAATGGTTCCAAACATAGTCAGTAAGAAGAGTCAGTCCTCTTGTACTTAAGTCATCATTGTGCCTTTTCTATTTACTTCCGATGCAAATTCTGTGTTTCATCGTCAATAAGAAGGTCAGAGGGATTCAGTAAACCTGAAGTGAAGCATCGGAATCTATAACTAGTGTCACAGGAATGGTTCAAATTATTGACAGTAGGATGAGTCAGTCTTCTTGTACTTAAGTCGGCATTGTGCCTTTTCTATTTAATTCCGATGCAATATCTGTGTTTCATCGTCAATAAGAAGGTCCCAGGGATACAGTAAACCGGAAGTGAAGCATCGGAATCTATAACTAGTGTCACACGAATGGTTCCAATCATAGTCAGTAAGAAGAGTCAGTCTTCTTGTACTTAAGTCGGCATTGTGCCGTTTCTATTTAATTCCGATGCAATTTTGTGTTTCATCGTTAATAAGAAGGTCCAAGGGATACAGTAAACCTGAAGTGAGGCATCGGAATCAATAACTAGTGTCACAGGAATGGTTCAAAACATAGACAGTAAGATGAGTCAGTCTTCTTGTACATAAGTCGACATTGTGACTTTGGTATTTAATTCCGATGCAATTTCTGTGTTTCATCGTAAATAAGAAGGTCCAAATGACACAGTTATCCTGAAGTGAAGCATCGGAATCTGTATTTAGTGTCACAGGAATGGTTCAAAACACAGAGAGTAGAAAGAGTCAGTCTTCTTGTACTTCAGTCGGCATTGTGCTTTTGTATTTAATTCCGATGCAATTTCTGTGTTTCATCGTCAATAAGGAGGTCAGAGGGATACAGTAAACCTAAGGTGAAGCATCGGAATCTAAACCTAGTGTCACAGGATTGGTTCAAAAAATAGTCAGTAAGAAGAGTCAGTCTTCTTGTACTTTATTCGGCATTGTGCTTTTTATTTAATTCCGATGCAATTTCTGTGTTTCATCGTCAATAAGAAGGTCAGACGGATACAGTAAACCTGAAGTAAAGCATCGGAATCTATAAGTGGTGTCACAGGAATGGTTCAAAACATAGTCAGTAAGAAGAGTCAGTCTTTTGTAGTTAAGTCGTAATTGTGCCTTTCGTATTGAAATCCGATGCAATTTCGGTGTTTCATCATCAATAAGAAGGTCCAAGGGATACAGTAAACCTGAGGTGAAACATCGGAATCCATAACTAGTGTCACAGGAATGGTTCAAATCATAGACAGTAACAAGAGTCAGTCTTCTTGTACTTGAGTCAGCATTGTGCCTTTCCTTTTTAATTCCGATGAAATTTCGGTGTTTCGTCGTCAATAAGAAGGTCCAAGGGATACAGTAAACCTGAAGTGAAGCATCGGAAACTATAACTAGTGTCACAGGAATGTTTCAAAACATAGACAGTACGATGAGTCAGTCCTCTTGTACTTAAGTCGGCATTATACATTTTGTATCTAATTCCGATGCAAATTCTGTGTTTCATCGTCAATAAGAAGGTCAGACGGATACAGAAAACCTGAAGAGAACCATCGGAATCTGTAACTAGTGTCACAGGATTGGTTCAAAACATAGACAGTAGGTAGAGTCAGTCTTCTTGTACTTATGTCGGCATTGTGCGTTTTCTATTTAATTCCGATGCAATTTCTGTGTTTCGTCGTCAATAAGAAGGTCCAAGGGATACAGTAAACCTGAAGTGAGGCATCGGAATCAATAACTAGTGTCACAGGAATGGTTCAAAACACAGACAGTAAGATGAGTCAGTCTTCTTGTACATAAGTCGACATTGTGACTTTGGTATTTAATTCCGATGCAATTTCTGTGTTTCATCGTAAATAAGAAGGTCCAAATGATACAGTTATCCTGAAGTGAAGCATCGGAATCTATAATTAGTGTCACAGGAATGGTTCAAAACACAGAGAGTAGAAAGAGTCAGTCTTCCTGTACTTCAGTCGGCATTGTGCTTTTGTATTTAATTCCGATGCATGTTCTGTGTTTCATCGTCAATAAGGTGGTCAGAGGGATACAGTAAACCTGAAGTGAAGCATCGGAATCTAAACCTAGTGTCACAGGAATGGTTCAAAAAATAGTCAGTAAGAAGAGTCAGTCTTCTTGTACTTTATTCGGCATTGTGCTTTTTATTTAATTCCGTTGCAATTTCTGTGTTTCATCGTCAATAAGATGGTCCAAGGGATACAGTAAAAATTAAGTGAAGCATCGTAATCTATAACTAGTGTCACAGGAATGGTTCCAAACATAGACAGCAGGAAGAGTCATTTTTCTTGTACTTACGTCGGCATTGTGCCTTTTCTATTTAATTCCGATGCAATTTCTGTGTTTCATCGTCAATAAGAAGGTCAGAGGGATACAGTAAACCTGAAGTGAATCATGGGAGTCTATAACTAGTGTCACAGGAATGGTTCAAAACATAGACAGTAGGAAGAGTCAGTCCAAATGTCCTTAAGTCGGCATTGTGCCTTTTGTATTTAATTCCGATGCGATTTTTGTGTTTCATCGTCAATAAGAAGGTCCAAGGGATACAGTAAACCTGAAGTGAAGAATCGGAAACTATGACTAGTGTCACAGGAATGGTTCAAAACATAGTCAGTAAGAAGAGTCAGTCTTCTTGTACTTAAGTCGGCATTGTGCTTTTTCTATTTACATCCATAGCAATTTCTGTGTTCCATCGTCTCTAAGAAGGTCAGAGGGATACAGTAAACCCGAAGTGAAGCAACGGAATCTATAAGTAGTGTCACAGGAATGGTTCAAAACATAGACAGTAGGAAGTGTCAGTCTTCTTGTACTTAAGTCGGCATTGTGCCTTTTTTATTTAATTCCGATACAATTTCTGTGTTCCATCGTGAATATGAGGGTCAGAGGGATACAGTAAACCTGAAGTGAAGCATCAGAATCCGTAACTAGTGTCACAGGAATGGTTCAAAACATAGATAGTAGAAAGAGTCAGTCTTCTTGTACTTAAGTCGGCATTGTGCTTTTGTATTTAATTCCGATGCAATTTCTGTGTTTCATCGTCAATAAGAAGGTACAAGGGATACAGTAAACCTAAAGTGAAGAATCGGAATCTATAACTAGTGTCACAGGAATGGTTCAAAACATAGTCAGTAAGAAGAGTCAGTCTTCTTGTACTTTATTCGGCATTGTGCCTTTTGTTTAATTCCGATGCAATTTCTGTGTTTCATCGTCAGTAAGAAGGTCAGAGGGATACAGTAAACCGGAAGTGAAACATCGGAATGTATAACTAGTGTCAAAGGAATGGTTCAAACATAGACAGTAGGAAGTATCAGTCTTCTTGTACTTGAGTCGGCATTGTGCATTTTGTGTTTATTTCCGATGCAATTTCTGTGTTTCATCATCAATAAGAAGCTCAGAGGGATACAGTAAACCTGAAGTGAAGCATCGGAATCTATAACTAGTGTCACAGGAATGGTTCAAAACATAGACAGCAGGAAGAGTCATTCTTCTTGTACTTAAGTCGACATTGTGCCTTTTCTATTTAATTCCGATGCAATTTCTGTGTTTCATCGTCAATAAGAAGGTCAGAGGGATACAGTAAACCTGAAGTGAATCTTCGGAATCTATAACTAGTGTCACAGGAATGGTTCACATCATAGACAGTAGGATGAGTCAGTCTACATGTCCTTAAGTCGGCATTGTGCCTTTTGTATTTAATTCCGATGCAATTTTTCTGTTTCATCGTCAATAAGAAGGTACAAGGGATACAGTAAACCTAAAGTGAAGAATCAGAATCTATAACTAGTGTCACAGGAATGGTTCAAAACATAGTCAGGATGAAGAGTCAGTCCTCTTGTACTTAAGTCGGCATTGTGCCTTTTCTATTTTTTTCCGATGCAAATTCTGTGTTTCATCGTCAATAAGAAGGTCAAAGGGATTCAGTAAACCTGAAGTGAAGCATCGGAATCTATAAATACTGTCACAGGAATGGTTCAAATCATAGACAGTAGGAAGAGTCAGTCTTCTTGTACTTAAGTCGGCATTGTGCCTTTTGTGTTTAATTCCGATGCAATATCTGTGTTTCATCGTCAATACGAAGGTCAGAGGGATACAGTAAACCTGAAGTGAAGCATCAGAATCTATAACTAGTGTCACAGGAATGGTTCAAATCATAGACAGTAAGAAGAGTCAGGCTACTTGTACTTAAGTCGGCATTGTGCCATTTGTGTTTAGTTCCGATGCAATTTCTGTGTTTCTTCGTCAATAAGAATGTCCAAGGGATATAGTAAACCTGAAGTGAAGCATCGGAATCTGTAACTAATGTCACAGGAATGGTTCAAATCATAGACAGTAAGAAGAGTCAGTCTTCTTGTACTTAAGTCAGCATTGTGCCTTTTGTATTTAATTCCAATGCAATTCCTGTGTTTCATCGTCAATAAGAAGGTCAGAGGGATACAGTAAACCCGTAGTGAATCATCGGAATCTATAACTAGTGTCATAGGAATGGTTCAAAACATAGACAGTAGGAAGAGTCAGTCTACATGTACTTAAGTCGGCATTGTCCCTTTTGTATTTAATTCTGATGCGATTTTTGTGTATCATCGGCAATAAGAAGGTCCAAGGGATGCAGTAAACCTGAAGTGAAGAATCGGAATCAATAACTAGTGTCACAGGAATGGTTCAAACATAGTCAGTAAGAAGGGTCAGTCTTCTTGTACTTAAGTCGGCATTGTGCCTTTTCTATTTACTTCCGATGCAATTTCTGTGTTTCATCGTCAATAAGAAGGTCAGAGCGATACAGTAAACCTGAAGTGAAGCAACAGAATCTATAACTAGTGTCACAGGAATGGTTCAAAGCATAGACAGTAGGAAGAGTCAGTCTACATGTACTTAAGTCGGCATTGTGCCTTTTGTATTTAATTCCGATGCAATTTTTGTGTTTCATCGTCAATAAGAAGGTACAAGAGATACAGTAAACCTAAAGTGAAGAATCGGAATGTATAACTAGTGTCACAGGAATGGTTCCAAACATAGTCAGTAAGAAGAGTCAGTCCTCTTGTACTTAAGTCGGCATTGTGCCTTTTCTATTTACTTCCGATGCAAATTCTGTGTTTCATCGTCAATAAGAAGGTCAGAGGGATTCAGTAAACCTGAAGTGAAGCATCGGAATCTATAACTAGTGTCACAGGAATGGTTCAAATCATTGACAGTAGGATGAGTCAGTCTTCTTGTACTTAAGTCGGCATTGTGCCTTTTCTATTTAATTCCGATGCAATATCTGTGTTTCATCGTCAATAAGAAGGTCCCAGGGATACAGTAAACCTGAAGTGAAGCATCGGAATCTATAACTAGTGTCACACGAATGGTTCCAATCATAGTCAGTAAGAAGAGTCAGTCTTCTTGTACTTAAGTCGGCATTGTGCCGTTTCTATTTAATTCCGATGCAATTTTTGTGTTTCATCGTCAATAAGAAGGTCCAAGGGATACAGTAAACCTGAAGTGAGGCATCGGAATCAATAACTAGTGTCACAGGAATGGTTCAAAACATAGACAGTAAGATGAGTCAGTCTTCTTGTACATAAGTCGACATTGTGACTTTGGTATTTAATTCCGATGCAATTTCTGTGTTTCATCGTAAATAAGAAGGTCCAAATGATACAAATATCCTGAAGTGAAGCATCGGAATCTATATTTAGTGTCACAGGAATGGTTCAAAACACAGAGAGTAGAAAGAGTCAGTCTTCTTGTACTTCAGTCGGCATTGTGCTTTTGTATTTAATTCCGATGCAATTTCTGTGTTTCATCGTCAATAAGGAGGTCAGAGGGATACAGTAAACCTAAGGTGAAGCATCGGAATCTAAACCTAGTGTCACAGGAAAGGTTCAAAATATAGTCAGTAAGAAGAGTCAGTCTTCTTGGACTTTATTCGGCATTGTGCTTTTTATTTAATTCCGATGCAATTTCTGTGTTTCATCGTCAATAAGAAGGTCCAAGGGATACAGTAAAAATTAAGTGAAGCATCGTAATCTATAACTAGTGTCACAGGAATGGTTCCAAACATAGACAGCAGGAAGAGTCATTTTTCTTGTACTTAAGTCGGCATTGTGCCTTTTCTATTTAATTCCGATGCAATTTCTGTGTTTCATCGTCAATAAGAAGGTCAGAGGGATACAGTAAACCTGAAGTGAATCATCGGAATCTATAACTAGTGTCACAGGAATGGTTCAAAACATAGACAGTAGGAAGAGTCAGTCCAAATGTCCTTAAGTCGGCATTGTGCCTTTTGTATTTAATTCCGATGCGATTTTTGTGTTTCATCGTCAATAAGAAGGTCCAAGGGATACAGTAAACCTGAAGTGAATAATCGGAAACCATAACTAGTGTCACAGGAATGGTTCAAAACATAGTCAGTAAGAAGAGTCAGTCTTCTTGTACTTAAGTCGGCATTGTGCTTTTTCTATTTACATCAATAGCAATTTCTGTGTTCCATCGTCAATAAGAAGGTCAGAGGGATACAGTAAACCCGAAGTGAAGCAACGGAATCTATAAGTAGTGTCACAGGAATGGTTCAAAACATAGACAGTAGGAAGTGTCAGTCTTCTTGTACTTAAGTCGGCATTGTGCCTTTTGTATTTAATTCCGATGCAATTTCTGTGTTCCATCGTGAATATGAGGGTCAGAGGGATACAGTAAGCCTGAAGTGAAGCATCAGAATCCGTAACTAGTGTCACAGGAATGGTTCAAAAACATAGACAGTAGGAAGAGTCAGTCTACATGTACTTAAGTCGGCATTGTGCCTTTTGTATTTAAATGCGATGCAATTTTTGTGTTTCATCGTCAATAAGAAGGTACAAGGGATACAGTAAACCTAAAGTGAAGAATCAGAATCTATAACTAGTGTCACAGGAATGGTTCAAAACATAGTCAGCAAGAAGAGTCAGTCCTCTTGTACTTAAGTCGGCATTGTGCCTTTTCTATTTACTTCCGATGCAAATTCTGTGTTTCATCGTCAATAAGAAGGTCAGAGGGATTCAGTAAACCTGTAGTAAAACATCGGAATCTATAACTAGTCTCACAGGAACGGTTCAAACCATAGACAGTAGGAAGAGTCAGTCTTCTTGTACTTAAGTCGGCATTGTGCCTTTTGTGTTTAATTCCGATGCAATATCTGTGTTTCATCGTCAATATGAAGGTCAGAGGGATACAGTGAACCTGAAGCGAAGCATCAGAATCTATAACTAGTGTAACAGGAATGTTCAAAACATAGAGAGTAGGAAGAGTCAGTCTTCTTGTACTTTATTCAGCATTGTGCCTTTTGTTTAATTCCGATGCAATTTCTGTGTTTCATCGTCAGTAAGAAGGTCAGAGGGATACAGTAAACCGGAAGTGAAACATCGGAATGTATAACTAGTGTCAAAGGAATGGTTCAAACATAGACAGTAGGAAGTATCAGGCTTCTTGTACTTGAGTCGGCATTGTGCATTTTGTGTTTATTTCCGATGCAATTTCTGTGTTTCATCATCAATAAGAAGGTCAGAGGGATACAGTAAACCTGAAGTGAAGCATCGGAATCTATAACTAGTGTCACAGGAATGGTTCAAAACATAGACAGCAGGAAGAGTCATTCTTCTTGTACTTAAGTCGACATTGTGCCTTTTCTATTTAATTCCGATGCAATTTCTGTGTTTCATCGTCAATAAGAAGGTCAGAGGGATACAGTAAACCTGAAGTGAAGCATCGGAATCTATAACTAGTGTCCACGAATGGTTCCAATCATAGTCAGTAAGAAGAGTCAGTCTTCTTGTACTTAAGTCGGCATTGTGCCGTTTCTATTTAACTCCGAAGCAAATTTTGTGTTTCATCGTCAATAAGAAGGTCCAAGGGATACAGTAAACCTGAAGTGAATCATCGGAAACAACAACTAGTATCACAGGAATGGTTCAAAACGTAGTCAATACGAAGAGTCAGTCCTCTTGTACGTAAGTCGGCATTGTGCCTTTTGTATTTAATTCCGATGCAATATCTGTGTTTCATCGTCAATAAGAAGGTCCAAGGGATACAGTAAACCTGACATGAAGCATCGGAATCTGTACCTAGTGTCACAGGAATGTTACAAAACATATACAGTAGGGAGAGTCAGTCTGCATGTACTTAAGTCGGCATTGTGCTTTTTGTATTTAATTCCGATGCAATTTCTGTGTTTCATCGTCAATAAGAAGGTCAGAGGGATACAGTAATCCCTGAAGTGAAGCATCGGAATCTATAACTAGTGTCACAGGAATGGTTCAAATCATAGACAGTAAGAAGAGTAAGTCTTCTTGTACTTAAGTCGGCATTGTGCCTTTTGTATTTAATTCCGTTGCAATATCTGTGTTTCATCGTCAATAAGAAGGTCCAAGGGATACAATAAACCTAAAGTGCAGCATCGGAATCTATATCTAGTGTCACAGGAATGGTTCAAAACATATACAGTAAGGAGAGACAGTCTTCTTGTACTTACGTCGGCATTGTGCCATTTGTATCTAATTCTGATGCAATTTCTGTGTTTCATCGTCAATAAGAAGGTCCCAGGGATACAGTAAACCTGAAGTGTAGCATCGGTATCTATAACTAGTGTCACAGGAATGGTTGAAAACATAGACAGTAGGAAGAGTCAGTCTTCTTGAACTTAAGTCGGCATTGTGCCTTTTGTATTTATTTCCGATGCAATTTCTGGGTTTCATTGTCAATAAAAAGGTCCAAGGGATACAGTAAACGTGAAGTGAAGCATCGGAATCCGTAACTAGTGTCACAGGAATGGTTCAAAGCATAGACAGTAAGAAAGGTCAGTCTTCTTGTACATAAGTAGGCATTGTGCCTTTTGTATTTAATTCCGATGCAATTTCTGTGTTTCATCGTCAATAAGCAGGTCAGAGGCATAAAGTAAACCGGAAGTGAAGCATCGGAATCTATAACTAGTGTCACAGGAATGGTTCAAATCATAGACAGTAAGAAGAGTAAGTCTTCTTGTACTTACGTCGGCATTGTGCCTTTTCTATTAAATTCCGATGCAATTTCTGTGTTTCATCGTCAATAAGAAGGTCAGAGGGATACAGTAAACCTGAAGTGAAGCATCGGAATCTATAACTAGTGTCACAAGAATGGTTCCAAACATAGTCAGTAAGAAGAGACAGTCTTCTTGTACTTAAGTCGGCATTGTGCCTTTTCTATTTAATTCCGATGCAATTTTTGTGTTTCATCGTCAATAGGTAGGTCCAAGGGATACAGTAAACCTGAAGTGAATAGTCGGCATCAATAACTAGTGTCACAGGAATGGTTCAAAACATAGTCAGTCCGAAGAGTCAGTCCTTATGTACTTAAGTCGGCATTGTGCCTTTTGTATTTAATTCCGGTGCAATTTCTGTGTTTCATCGTCAATAAGAATGTCCAAGGGATACAGTAAACCTGAAGTGAAGCATCGGAATCTATAACTAGTGTCACAGGAATGGTTCAAAACATAGACAAAAAGAAGAGTCCGTTTTCTTGTACTGAAGTCGGCATTGCGCCTTTTGTATGTAATTCCGATGCAATTTCTGTGTTTCATCGTTAATAAGAAGAACAAAGTGATACTGTAAACCTGAAGTGAAGCTTCGGAATCTATAACTAGTGTCACAGGAATGGTTCAAAACAGTCAGTAAAAAGAGTCAGTCTTCTTGTCTTTAAGTCGTCACTGTGCCTTTTGTATTTAATTCCGATGCAATTTCTGTGTTTCATCGTCAATAAGAAGGTCCAAGGGATACAGTAAATCTGAAGTGAAGCATCCGAATCTATAACTAGTGTCACAGGATCGGTTCAAAACATAGATAGTAAGAAGAGTCAGTATTCTCGAACTTAAGTCGGCATTGTGCCTTCTGTATTTAATTCCGATCCAATTTCTGTGTTTCATCGTCAATAAGAAGGTCCAAGGGATACAGTAAACCTGAAGTGAAGCATCGGAATCTATAACTAGTGTCACAGGAATGGTTCAAAACATAGTCAGTAAGAAGAGTCAGTCTTCGTGTACTTAAGTCGGCATTGTGCCTTTTGTAATTAATTCCGATGCAATATCTGTGTCTCATCGCCAATAAGAAGGTCCAAGGGATACAATAAACGTGAAGTGAAGCATCGGAATCTATATCTAGTGTCATAGGAATGGTTCAAAACATAGACAGTAAGGGGAGTCAGTATTCATGTACTTAAGTCGGCATTGTGCTATTTGTATTTAATTCCGATGCAATTTCTGTGTTTCATCGTCAATAAGAATATCAGAGGGATACAGTAAACCTGAACTGAAGCATCAGAATCCATAACTAGTGTCACAGGAATGGTTCAAAACACTCAGTAAAAAGAGTCAGTCTTCTTGTACTTAAGTCGGCATTGTGCCTTTTGTATTTAATTCCGATCCAATTTCTGTGTTTCATCGTCAATAACAAGGTCCAAGGGATGCAGTAAACCTGAAGTGAAGCATCGGAATGTATAACTAGTGTCACAGGAATGGTTCAAAACATAGTCAGTAAGAAGAGTCATTCTTCTTGTACTTAAGTCGGTACTGTGTCTTTTGTATTTAATTCCGATGTAATTTTTGTGTTTCTTCGTCAAGAAGAAGGTCCAAGGGATACAGTAAACCTGAAGTGAAGCATCGGAATCTATAACCAGTGTCACAGGAATGGTTCAAATCAAAGACAGTAAGAAGAGTCAGGCTTCTTGCACTTAAGTCGGCATTGTGCCTTTTCTATTTAATTCAGATGCAATTTCTGTGTTTCATCGTCAATAAGAGGGTCAGAGGGATACAGTAATCCTGAAGTGAAGCATCGGAATCTATAACTAGTGTCACAGGAATGGTTCAAATCATAGTCAGTAAGAAGAGTCTGTCTTCTTGTACTTAAGTCGGCATTGTGAATTTTCTAATTAATTCCGATGCAATATCTGCGTTTCATCGTCAATAAGAAGGTCCAAGGGATACAGTAAACCTGAAGTGAAGCATCGGAATCTATAACTAGTCTCACAGGAATGGTTCAAAACATAGACAAAAAGAAGTGTCAGTCTTCTTGTACTGAAGTCGGCATTGTGCCTTTTGTATGTAATTCCGATGCAATTTCTGTGTTTCATCGTCAATAAGAAGGTCCAAGGGATACAGTAAATCTGAAGTGAAGCATCGAAATCTATAACTAGTGTCACAGGAATGGTTCAAATCATAGACAGTAAGAAGAGTCAATCTTCTTGTACTTAAGTCGGCAATGTGCTTTTGGATTTAATTCCGATGCAATTTCTGTGATTCATCGTCAATACGAATGTCAGAGGGATACAGTAAACCTGAAGTGATGTATCGGAATCTATAACTAGTGTCACAGGAATGGTTCAAAACATAGACAGTAGGAAGAGTCAGTCTTCTTGTACTTAAGTCGATACTGTGCCTATTCCATTTAACTCCGATGCACTATCTGTGTTTCATCGTCAATAAGAAGATCCAAGGGATACAGTCAACCGAAAATAAAGCATCGCAATTTATAACTAGTGTCACAGGAATGGTTCAAAACATAGACAGTAGGAAGATTCAGTCTTCTTGTACTTAATCGGTATTGTGCCTATTGTATTTAACTCTGATGCACTATCTGTGATTCATCGTCAATAAGAAGATCCACGGGATACTGTAAACCTGAAATGTAGCATCTGAATCTATAACTAGTGTCACAGGAATGTTTCAAACATAGACAGTAGGTAGAGTCAGTCTACATTTACTTAAGTCGGCATTGTGCCTTTTGTATTTAATTCCGATGCTATTTCTGTGTTTCACCGACAATAAGAAGGTCCAAGGGATACAGTAAAACTGAAGTCAAGCATCGTAATCTACAACTAGTGTCACAGGAATGGCTCAAAACTTAGACAGTAAGAAGAGTCAGTCTTCTTGTACTTAAGTCGGCATTGTGCTTTTGGATTTAATTCCGATGCAATTTCTGTGTTTCATCGTCAATAAGAAGGTCCAAGGGATACAGTAAACCTGAAGTGAAGCATCGGAATCAATAACTAGTGTCACAGGAATGGTTCAAAACATACTCAGTAAGAAGAGTCAGTCTTCTTGTACTTAAGTCGGCATTGTGCCTTTTGTATTTAATTCCGTTGCAATATCTGTGTTTCATCGTCAATAAGAAGGTGCAAGGGATACAATAAACCTAAAGTGCAGCATCGGAATCTATATCTAGTGTCACAGGAATGGTTCAAAACATAGACAGTAAGGAGAGGCAGTCTTCTTGTACTTACGTCGGCGTTGTGCCATTTGTATCTAATTCCGATGCAATTTCTGTGTTTCATTGTCAATAAGAAGGTCCCAGGGATACAGTAAACCTGAAGTGTAGCATCGGTATCTATAACTAGTGTCACAGGAATGGTTGAAAACATAGACAGTAGGAAGAGTCAGTCTTCTTGAACTTAAGTCGGCATTGTGCCTTTTGTATTTATTTCCGATGCAATTTCTGAGTTTCATCGTCAATAAAAAGGTCCAAGGGATACAGTAAACGTGAAGTGAAGCATCGGAATCCATAACTAGTGTGACAGGAATGGTTCACAGCATAGACAGTAAGAAAGGTCAGTCTTCTTGTACTTAAGTTGGCATTGTGCCTTTTGTATTTAATTCCGATGCAATTTCTGTGTTTCATCGTCAATAAGCAGGTCAGAGGGATAAAGTAAACCGGAAGTGAAGCATCGGAATCTATAACTAGTGTGACAGGAATGGTTCAAAACATAGACAGTAGGAAGAGTCAGTCTTCTTGTACTTTAGTCAGCATTGTGCCATTTCTATTTAATTCCGATGCACTCTCTGTGTTTCATCGTCAATACGAAGGTCCAAGGGATACAGTAAACCTGACATGAAGCATCGGAATCTGTACCTAGTGTCACAGGAATGTTACAAAACATATACAGTAGGGAGAGTCAGTCTGCATGTACTTAAGTCGGCATTGTGCTTTTTGTATTTAATTCCGATGCAATTTCTGTGTTTCATCGTCAATAAGAAGGTCAGAGGGATACAGTAATCCCTGAAGTGAAGCATCGGAATCTATAACTAGTGTCACAGGAATGGTTCAAATCATAGACAGTAAGAAGAGTAAGTCTTCTTGTACTTAAGTCGGCATTGTGCCTTTTCTATTAAATTCCGATGCAATTTCTGTGTTTCATCGTCAATAAGAAGGTCAGAGGGATACAGTAAACCTGAAGTGAAGTATCGGAATCTATAACTAGTGTCACAAGAATGGTTCCAAACATAGTCAGTAAGAAGAGACAGTCTTCTTGTACTTAAGTCGGCATTGTGCCTTTTCTATTTAATTCCGATGCAATTTTTGTGTTTCATCGTCAATAGGTAGGTCCAAGGGATACAGTAAACCTAAGTAAATAATCGGCATCAATAACTAGTGTCACAGGAATGGTTCAAAACATAGTCAGTCCGAAGAGTCAGTCCTCTTGTACTTAAGTCGGCATTGTGCCTTTTGTATTTAATTCCGATGCAATTTCTGTGTTTCATCGTCAATAAGAAGGTCCAAGGGATACAGTAAACCTGAAGTGAAGCATCAGAATCTATAACTAGTGTCACAGGAATGGTTCAAAACATAGACAAAAAGAAGAGTCAGTCTTCTTGTACTGAAGTCGGCATTGTGCCTTTTGTATGTAATTCCGATGCAATTTCTGTGTTTCATCGTCAATAAGAAGGTCCTAGGGATACAGTGAACCTGAAGTGAAGCTTCGGAATCTATATCTAGTGTCACAGGAATGGTTCAAAATATAGACAGTAAGAAGAGTCAGCCTTCTTGTACTTATGTCGGCATTATGCCCTTTTCAATTTAATTCCGATGCTATAACTGTGTTTTATACACAGTTAGAAGGTCAGAGGGACACAGTAAACCTGAAGTGTAGCATCGGAATCTATAACTAGTGTCACAGGAATGGTTCAAAACATAGTCAGTACGAAGAGTCAGTCCTCTTGTACTTAAGTCGGCATTGTGCCTTTTGTATTTAATTCCGATGCAATTTCTGTGTTTCATCGTCAATAAGAAGGTCCAAGGGATACAGTAAACCTGAAGTGAAGCATCGGAATCTATAACTTGTGTCACAGGAATGGTTCAAATCATAGACAAGAAGAAGAGTCAGTCTTCTTGTACTGAAGTCGGCAATTTGCCTTTTGTATGTAATTCCGATGCAATTTCTGTGTTTCATCGTCAATAAGAAGGTCCAAGGGATACAGTAAACCTGAAGTGAAGCTTCGGAATCTATAACTAGTGTCACAGGAATGGTTCAAAACAGTCAGTAAGAAGAGTCAGTCTTCTTGTACTTAAGTCGGCACTGTGCCTTTTGTATTTAATTCCGATGCAATTTGTGTGTTTCATCGTCAATAAGAAGGTCCAAGGGATACAGTAAATCTGAAGTGAAGCATCCGAATCTATAACTAGTATCACAGGAATGGTTAAAAACATAGATAGTAGGAAGAGTCAGTCTTCTAGTACTTAAGTCGGCATTGTGTCTTTTGTATTTAATTCCGATGCAATTTTTGTGTTTCATCGTCAATAAGAAGGTCCAAGGGATACAGTAAACCTGAAGTGAGGCATCGGAATCAATAACTAGTGTCACAGGAATGGTTCAAAACATAGACAGTAAGATGAGTCAGTCTTCTTGAACATAAGTCGACATTGTGACTTTGGTATTTAATTCCGATGCAATTTCTGTGTTTCATCGTAAATAAGAAGGTCCAAATGATACAGTTATCCTGAAGTGAAGCATCGGAATCTATATTTAGTGTCACAGGAATGGTTCAAAACACAGAGAGTAGAAAGAGTCAGTCTTCTTGTACTTCAGTCGGCATTGTGCTTTTGTATTTAATTCCGATGCAATTTCTGTGTTTCATCGTCAATAAGGAGGTCAGAGGGATACAGTAAACCTAAGGTGAAGCATCGGAATCTAAACCTAGTGTCACAGGAAAGGTTCAAAATATAGTCAGTAAGAAGAGTCAGTCTTCTTGGACTTTATTCGGCATTGTGCTTTTTATTTAATTCCGATGCAATTTCTGTGTTTCATCGTCAATAAGAAGGTCCAAGGGATACAGTAAAAATTAAGTGAAGCATCGAAATCTATAACTAGTGTCACAGGAATGGTTCCAAACATAGACAGCAGGAAGAGTCATTTTTCTTGTACTTAAGTCGGCATTGTGCCTTTTCTATTTAATTCCGATGCAATTTCTGTGTTTCATCGTCAATAAGAAGGTCAGAGGGATACAGTAAACCTGAAGTGAATCATCGGAATCTATAACTAGTGTCACAGGAATGGTTCAAAACATAGACAGTAGGAAGAGTCAGTCCAAATGTCCTTAAGTCGGCATTGTGCCTTTTGTATTTAATTCCGATGCGATTTTTGTGTTTCATCGTCAATAAGAAGGTCCAAGGGATACAGTAAACCTGAAGTGAATAATCGGAAACCATAACTAGTGTCACAGGAATGGTTCAAAACATAGTCAGTAAGAAGAGTCAGTCTTCTTGTACTTAAGTCGGCATTGTGCTTTTTCTATTTACATCAATAGCAATTTCTGTGTTCCATCGTCAATAAGAAAGTCAGAGGGATACAGTAAACCCGAAGTGAAGCAACGGAATCTATAAGTAGTGTCACAGGAATGGTTCAAAACATAGACAGTAGGAAGTGTCAGTCTTCTTGTACTTAAGTCGGCATTGTGCCTTTTGTATTTAATTCCGATGCAATTTCTGTGTTCCATCGTGAATATGAGGGTCAGAGGGATACAGTAAGCCTGAAGTGAAGCATCAGAATCCGTAACTAGTGTCACAGGAATGGTTCAAAAACATAGACAGTAGGAAGAGTCAGTCTACATGTACTTAAGTCGGCATTGTGCCTTTTGTATTTAAATGCGATGCAATTTTTGTGTTTCATCGTCAATAAGAAGGTACAAGGGATACAGTAAACCTAAAGTGAAGAATCAGAATCTATAACTAGTGTCACAGGAATGGTTCAAAACATAGTCAGCAAGAAGAGTCAGTCCTCTTGTACTTAAGTCGGCATTGTGCCTTTTCTATTTACTTCCGATGCAAATTCTGTGTTTCATCGTCAATAAGAAGGTCAGAGGGATTCAGTAAACCTGTAGTAAAACATCGGAATCTATAACTAGTCTCACAGGAACGGTTCAAACCATAGACAGTAGGAAGAGTCAGTCTTCTTGTACTTAAGTCGGCATTGTGCCTTTTGTGTTTAATTCCGATGCAATATCTGTGTTTCATCGTCAATATGAAGGTCAGAGGGATACAGTGAACCTGAAGCGAAGCATCAGAATCTATAACTAGTGTAACAGGAATGTTCAAAACATAGAGAGTAGGAAGAGTCAGTCTTCTTGTACTTTATTCAGCATTGTGCCTTTTGTTTAATTCCGATGCAATTTCTGTGTTTCATCGTCAGTAAGAAGGTCAGAGGGATACAGTAAACCGGAAGTGAAACATCGGAATGTATAACTAGTGTCAAAGGAATGGTTCAAACATAGACAGTAGGAAGTATCAGGCTTCTTGTACTTGAGTCGGCATTGTGCATTTTGTGTTTATTTCCGATGCAATTTCTGTGTTTCATCATCAATAAGAAGGTCAGAGGGATACAGTAAACCTGAAGTGAAGCATCGGAATCTATAACTAGTGTCACAGGAATGGTTCAAAACATAGACAGCAGGAAGAGTCATTCTTCTTGTACTTAAGTCGACATTGTGCCTTTTCTATTTAATTCCGATGCAATTTCTGTGTTTCATCGTCAATAAGAAGGTCAGAGGGATACAGTAAACCTGAAGTGAAGCATCGGAATCTATAACTAGTGTCCACGAATGGTTCCAATCATAGTCAGTAAGAAGAGTCAGTCTTCTTGTACTTAAGTCGGCATTGTGCCGTTTCTATTTAACTCCGAAGCAAATTTTGTGTTTCATCGTCAATAAGAAGGTCCAAGGGATACAGTAAACCTGAAGTGAATCATCGGAAACAACAACTAGTGTCACAGGAATGGTTCAAAACATAGTCAATACGAAGAGTCAGTCCTCTTGTACGTAAGTCGGCATTGTGATTTTTGTATTTAATTCCGATGCAATATCTGTGTTTCATCGTCAATAAGAAGGTCCAAGGGATACAGTAAACCTGACATGAAGCATCGGAATCTGTACCTAGTGTCACAGGATTGTTACAAAACATATACAGTAGGGAGAGTCAGTCTGCATGTACTTAAGTCGGCATTGTGCTTTTTGTATTTAATTCCGATGCAATTTCTGTGTTTCATCGTCAATAAGAAGGTCAGAGGGATACAGTAATCCCTGAAGTGAAGCATCGGAATCTATAACTAGTGTCACAGGAATGGTTCAAATCATAGACAGTAAGAAGAGTAAGTCTTCTTGTACTTAAGTCGGCATTGTGCCTTTTGTATTTAATTCCGTTGCAATATCTGTGTTTCATCGTCAATAAGAAGGTCCAAGGGATACAATAAACCTAAAGTGCAGCATCGGAATCTATATCTAGTGTCACAGGAATGGTTCAAAACATATACAGTAAGGAGAGACAGTCTTCTTGTACTTACGTCGGCATTGTGCCATTTGTATCTAATTCCGATGCAATTTCTGTGTTTCATCGTCAATAAGAAGGTCCCAGGGATACAGTAAACCTGAAGTGTAGCATCGGTATCTATAACTAGTGTCACAGGAATGGTTGAAAACATAGACAGTAGGAAGAGTCAGTCTTCTTGAACTTAAGTCGGCATTGTGCCTTTTGTATTTATTTCCGATGCAATTTCTGAGTTTCATTGTCAATAAAAAGGTCCAAGGGATACAGTAAACGTGAAGTGAAGCATCGGAATCCGTAACTAGTGTCACAGGAATGGTTCAAAGCATAGACAGTAAGAAAGGTCAGTCTTCTTGTACATAAGTTGGCATTGTGCCTTTTGTATTTAATTCCGATGCAATTTCTGTGTTTCATCGTCAATAAGCAGGTCAGAGGCATAAAGTAAACCGGAAGTGAAGCATCGGAATCTATAACTAGTGTCACAGGAATGGTTCAAATCATAGACAGTAAGAAGAGTAAGTCTTCTTGTACTTAAGTCGGCATTGTGCCTTTTCTATTAAATTCCGATGCAATTTCTGTGTTTCATCGTCAATAAGAAGGTCAGAGGGATACAGTAAACCTGAAGTGAAGCATCGGAATCTATAACTAGTGTCACAAGAATGGTTCCAAACATAGTCAGTAAGAAGAGACAGTCTTCTTGTACTTAAGTCGGCATTGTGCCTTTTCTATTTAATTCCGATGCAATTTTTGTGTTTCATCGTCAATAGGTAGGTCCAAGGGATACAGTAAACCTGAAGTGAATAATCGGCATCAATAACTAGTGTCACAGGAATGGTTCAAAACATAGTCAGTCCGAAGAGTCAGTCCTTATGTACTTAAGTCGGCATTGTGCCTTTTGTATTTAATTCCGGTGCAATTTCTGTGTTTCATCGTCAATAAGAAGGTCCAAGGGATACAGTAAACCTGAAGTGAAGCATCGGAATCTATAACTAGTGTCACAGGAATGGTTCAAAACATAGACAAAAAGAAGAGTCCGTTTTCTTGTACTGAAGTCGGCATTGCGCCTTTTGTATGTAATTCCGATGCAATTTCTGTGTTTCATCGTTAATAAGAAGAACAAAGTGATACTGTAAACCTGAAGTGAAGCTTCGGAATCTATAACTAGTGTCACAGGAATGGTTCAAAACAGTCAGTAAAAAGAGTCAGTCTTCTTGTACTTAAGTCGTCACTGTACCTTTTGTATTTAATTCCGATGCAATTTCTGTGTTTCAACGTCAATAAGAAGGTCCAAGGGATACAGTAAATCTGAAGTGAAGCATCCGAATCTATAACTAGTGTCACAGGATCGGTTCAAAACATAGATAGTAAGAAGAGTCAGTATTCTCGAACTTAAGTCGGCATTGTGCCTTCTGTATTTAATTCCGATCCAATTTCTGTGTTTCATCGTCAATAAGAAGGTCCAAGGGATACAGTAAACCTGAAGTGAAGCATCGGAATCTATAACTAGTGTCACAGGAATGGTTCAAAACATAGTCAGTAAGAAGAGTCAGTCTTCGTGAACTTAAGTCGGCATTGTGCCTTTTGTAATTAATTCCGATGCAATATCTGTGTCTCATCGTCAATAAGAAGGTCCAAGGGATACAATAAACGTGAAGTGAAGCATCGGAATCTATATCTAGTGTCATAGGAATGGTTCAAAACATAGACAGTAAGGGGAGTCAGTATTCATGTACTTAAGTCGGCATTGTGCTATTTGTATTTAATTCCGATGCAATTTCTGTGTTTCATCGTCAATAAGAATATCAGAGGGATACAGTAAACCTGAACTGAAGCATCAGAATCCATAACTAGTGTCACAGGAATGGTTCAAAACACTCAGTAAAAAGAGTCAGTCTTCTTGTACTTAAGTCGGCATTGTGCCTTTTGTATTTAATTCCGATCCAATTTCTGTGTTTCATCGTCAATAACAAGGTCCAAGGGATGCAGTAAACCTGAAGTGAAGCATCGGAATGTATAACTAGTGTCACAGGAATGGTTCAAAACATAGTCAGTAAGAAGAGTCATTCTTCTTGTACTTAAGTCGGTACTGTGTCTTTTGTATTTAATTCCGATGTAATTTTTGTGTTTCTTCGTCAAGAAGAAGGTCCAAGGGATACAGTAAACCTGAAGTGAAGCATCGGAATCTATAACCAGTGTCACAGGAATGGTTCAAATCATAGACAGTAAGAAGAGTCAGGCTTCTTGCACTTAAGTCGGCATTGTGCCTTTTCTATTTAATTCAGATGCAATTTCTGTGTTTCATCGTCAATAAGAGGGTCAGAGGGATACAGTAATCCTGAAGTGAAGCATCGGAATCTATAACTAGTGTCACAGGAATGGTTCAAATCATAGTCAGTAAGAAGAGTCTGTCTTTAAGTCGGCATTGTGAATTTTCTAATTAATTCCGATGCAATATCTGCGTTTCATCGTCAATAAGAAGGTCCAAGGGATACAGTAAACCTGAAGTGAAGCATCGGAATCTATAACTAGTCTCACAGGAATGGTTCAAAACATAGACAAAAAGAAGTGTCAGTCTTCTTGTACTGAAGTCGGCATTGTGCCTTTTGTATGTAATTCCGATGCAATTTCTGTGTTTCATCGTCAATAAGAAGGTCCAAGGGATACAGTAAATCTGAAGTGAAGCATCGAAATCTATAACTAGTGTCACAGGAATGGTTCAAATCATAGACAGTAAGAAGAGTCAATCTTCTTGTACTTAAGTCGGCAATGTGCTTTTGGATTTAATTCCGATGCAATTTCTGTGATTCATCGTCAATACGAATGTCAGAGGGATACAGTAAACCTGAAGTGATGTATCGGAATCTATAACTAGTGTCACAGGAATGGTTCAAAACATAGACAGTAGGAAGAGTCAGTCTTCTTGTACTTAAGTCGATACTGTGCCTATTCCATTTAACTCCGATGCACTATCTGTGTTTCATCGTCAATAAGAAGATCCAAGGGATACAGTCAACCGAAAATAAAGCATCGCAATTTATAACTAGTGTCACAGGAATGGTTCAAAACATAGACAGTAGGAAGATTCAGTCTTCTTGTACTTAATCGGTATTGTGCCTATTGTATTTAACTCTGATGCACTATCTGTGATTCATCGTCAATAAGAAGATCCACGGGATACTGTAAACCTGAAATGTAGCATCTGAATCTATAACTAGTGTCACAGGAATGTTTCAAACATAGACAGTAGGTAGAGTCAGTCTACATTTACTTAAGTCGGCATTGTGCCTTTTGTATTTAATTCCGATGCTATTTCTGTGTTTCACCGACAATAAGAAGGTCCAAGGGATACAGTAAAACTGAAGTCAAGCATCGTAATCTACAACTAGTGTCACAGGAATGGCTCAAAACTTAGACAGTAAGAAGAGTCAGTCTTCTTGTACTTAAGTCGGCATTGTGCTTTTGGATTTAATTCCGATGCAATTTCTGTGTTTCATCGTCAATAAAAAGGTCCAAGGGATACAGTAAACCTGAAGTGAAGCATCGGAATCAATAACTAGTGTCACAGGAATGGTTCAAAACATACTCAGTAAGAAGAGTCAGTCTTCTTGTACTTAAGTCGGCATTGTGCCTTTTGTATTTAATTCCGTTGCAATATCTGTGTTTCATCGTCAATAAGAAGGTGCAAGGGATACAATAAACCTAAAGTGCAGCATCGGAATCTATATCTAGTGTCACAGGAATGGTTCAAAACATAGACAGTAAGGAGAGGCAGTCTTCTTGTACTTACGTCGGCGTTGTGCCATTTGTATCTAATTCCGATGCAATTTCTGTGTTTCATTGTCAATAAGAAGGTCCCAGGGATACAGTAAACCTGAAGTGTAGCATCGGTATCTATAACTAGTGTCACAGGAATGGTTGAAAACATAGACAGTAGGAAGAGTCAGTCTTCTTGAACTTAAGTCGGCATTGTGCCTTTTGTATTTATTTCCGATGCAATTTCTGAGTTTCATCGTCAATAAAAAGGTCCAAGGGATACAGTAAACGTGAAGTGAAGCATCGGAATCCATAACTAGTGTGACAGGAATGGTTCACAGCATAGACAGTAAGAAAGGTCAGTCTTCTTGTACTTAAGTTGGCATTGTGCCTTTTGTATTTAATTCCGATGCAATTTCTGTGTTTCATCGTCAATAAGCAGGTCAGAGGGATAAAGTAAACCGGAAGTGAAGCATCGGAATCTATAACTAGTGTGACAGGAATGGTTCAAAACATAGACAGTAGGAAGAGTCAGTCTTCTTGTACTTTAGTCAGCATTGTGCCATTTCTATTTAATTCCGATGCACTCTCTGTGTTTCATCGTCAATACGAAGGTCCAAGGGATACAGTAAACCTGACATGAAGCATCGGAATCTGTACCTAGTGTCACAGGAATGTTACAAAACATATACAGTAGGGAGAGTCAGTCTGCATGTACTTAAGTCGGCATTGTGCTTTTTGTATTTAATTCCGATGCAATTTCTGTGTTTCATCGTCAATAAGAAGGTCAGAGGGATACAGTAATCCCTGAAGTGAAGCATCGGAATCTATAACTAGTGTCACAGGAATGGTTCAAATCATAGACAGTAAGAAGAGTAAGTCTTCTTGTACTTAAGTCGGCATTGTGCCTTTTCTATTAAATTCCGATGCAATTTCTGTGTTTCATCGTCAATAAGAAGGTCAGAGGGATACTGTAAACCTGAAGTGAAGTATCGGAATCTATAACTAGTGTCACAAGAATGGTTCCAAACATAGTCAGTAAGAAGAGACAGTCTTCTTGTACTTAAGTCGGCATTGTGCCTTTTCTATTTAATTCCGATGCAATTTTTGTGTTTCATCGTCAATAGGTAGGTCCAAGGGATACAGTAAACCTAAGTAAATAATCGGCATCAATAACTAGTGTCACAGGAATGGTTCAAAACGTAGTCAGTCCGAAGAGTCAGTCCTCTTGTACTTAAGTCGGCATTGTGCCTTTTGTATTTAATTCCGATGCAATTTCTGTGTTTCATCGTCAATAAGAAGGTCCAAGGGATACAGTAAACCTGAAGTGAAGCATCAGAATCTATAACTAGTGTCACAGGAATGGTTCAAAACATAGACAAAAAGAAGAGTCAGTCTTCTTGTACTGAAGTCGGCATTGTGCCTTTTGTATGTAATTCCGATGCAATTTCTGTGTTTCATCGTCAATAAGAAGGTCCTAGGGATACAGTGAACCTGAAGTGAAGCTTCGGAATCTATATCTAGTGTCACAGGAATGGTTCAAAATATAGACAGTAAGAAGAGTCAGCCTTCTTGTACTTAAGTCGGCATTATGCCCTTTTCAATTTAATTCCGATGCTATAACTGTGTTTTATACACAGTTAGAAGGTCAGAGGGACACAGTAAACCTGAAGTGTAGCATCGGAATCTATAACTAGTGTCACAGGAATGGTTCAAAACATAGTCAGTACGAAGAGTCAGTCCTCTTGTACTTAAGTCGGCATTGTGCCTTTTGTATTTAATTCCGATGCAATTTCTGTGTTTCACCGTCAATAAGAAGGTCCAAGGGTTACAGTAAACCTGAAGTGAAGCATCGGAATCTATAACTTGTGTCACAGGAATGGTTCAAATCATAGACAAGGAGAAGAGTCAGTCTTCTTGTACTGAAGTCGGCAATTTGCCTTTTGTATGTAATTCCGATGCAATTTCTGTGTTTCATCGTCAATAAGAAGGTCCAAGGGATACAGTAAACCTGAAGTGAAGCTTCGGAATCTATAACTAGTGTCACAGGAATGGTTCAAAACAGTCAGTAAGAAGAGTCAGTCTTCTTGTACTTAAGTCGGCACTGTGCCTTTTGTATTTAATTCCGATGCAATTTGTGTGTTTCGTCGTCAATAAGAAGGTCCAAGGGATACAGTAAATCTGAAGTGAAGCATCCGAATCTATAACTAGTATCACAGGAATGGTTAAAAACATAGATAGTAAGAAGTGTCAGTCTTCTAGTACTTAAGTCGGCATTGTGTCTTTTGTATTTAATTCCGATCCAATTTCTGTGTTTCATCGTCAATAAGAAGGTCCAAGGGATACATTAAACCTGAAGTGAAGCATCGGAATCTATAACTAGTGTCACAGGAATGGTTCAAAACATAGTCAGTAAGAAGAGTCAGTCTTCTTGTACTTAAGTCGGCATTGTGCCTTTTGTATTTAAATCCGATGCAATATCTGTGTCTCATCGTCAATAAGAAGGTCCTAGGGATACAATAAACCTGAAGTGAAGCATCGGAATCTATATCTAGTGTCATAGGAATGGTTCACAACATAGACAGTAAGGAGAGTCAGTCTTCTTGTACTTAAGTCGGCATTGTGCCATTTGTATTTCATTCCGATATAATTTCTGTGTTTCATCGTCCATAAGAAGGTCAGAGGGATACAGTAAACCTGAAGTGAAGCATCGGAATCTATAACTAGTGTCACAGGAATGGTTCAAAACACTCAGTAAGAAGAGTCAGTCTTCTTGTACCTATGTCGGCATTGTGCCTTTTGTATTTATTTCCGATGCAATTTCTGTGTTTAATCGTCAATAAGAAGGTCAGAGGGATACTGTAAACCTGTAGTGAAGCATCGGAATCTATAACTAGTGTCATAGGAATGGTTCAAAACATAGTCAGTAAGAAGAATCAGTCTTCTTGCACTTAAGTCGGCATTGTGCCTTTTGTATTTAATTCCGATCCAATTTCTGTGTTTCATCGTCAATAAGAAGGTCAGAGGGATAGAGTAAACCTGAAGTGAAGCATCGGAATCTGTAACTAGCGTCACAGGAATGGTTCAAATCATAGACAGTAAGAAGTGTCATTCTTCTTGTACTTAAGTCGGCATTGTGCCTTTTCTATTTAATTCCGATGCAATTTCTGTGTTTCATCATCAATAGGATGGTCCAAGGGATACAGTAAACCTGAAGTGAAGCATCGGAATCTATAACTAGTGTCACAAGAATGGTTCCAAACATAGTCAGTAAGAAGAGACAGTCTTCTTGTACTTAAGTCGGCATTGTGCCTTTTCTATTTAATTCCGATGCAATTTTTGTGTTTCATCGTCAATAGGAAGGTCCAAGGGATACAGTAAACCTGAAGTGAATAATCGGCATCAATAACTAGTTTCACAGGAATTGTTCAAAACATAGTCAGTCCTCAGATTCAGTCCTCTTGTACTTAAGTCGGCATTGTGCCTTTTGTATTTAATTCCGATGCAATTTCTGTGTTTCATCGTCAATAAGAAGGTCAGAGGGATACAGTAAACCTGAAGTGAAGCATCGGAATCTATAACTAGTGTCACAGGAATGGTTCAAATCATAGTCAGTAAGAAGAGTCAGTCTTCTTGTACTTAAGTCGGCATTGTGCCTTTTCTAATTAATTCCGATGCAATTTCTGTGTTTCATCGTCAATAAGAAGGTCCAAGGGATACAGTAAACCTGAAGTGAAGCTTCGGAATCTATAACTAGTGTCACAGGAATGGTTCAAAACAGTCAGTAAGAAGAGTCAGTCTTCTTGTACTTAAGTCGGCACTGTGCCTTTTGTATTTAATTCCGATGCAATTTCTGTGTTTCATCGTCAATAAGAAGGTCCAAGGGATACAGTAAATCTGAAGTGAAGCATCCGAATCTATAACTAGTGTCACAGGAATGGTTAAAAACATAGATAGTAAGAAGAGTCAGTCTTCTAGTACTTAAGTCGGCATTGTGTCTTTTGTATTTAATTCCGATCCAATTTCTGTGTTTCATCGTCAATAAGAAGGTCAGAGGGATACAGTAAACCTGAAGTGAAGCATCGGAATCTATAACTAGTGTCACAGGAATGGTTCAAAACACTCAGTAAGAAGAGTCAGTCTTCTTGTACCTATGTCGGCATTGTGCCTTTTGTATTTAATTCCGATTCAATATCTGTGTTTCATCGTCAATAAGAAGGTCCAAGGGATACAGTAAACCTGAAGTGAAGCATCGGAATCTATAACCAGTGTCACAGGAATGGTTCAAAGTGTAGACAGTAAGAAGAGTCAGACTTCTTGTACTTAAGTCGGCATTATGCCCTTTTCAATTTAATTCCGATGCTATAACTGTGTTTTATCCACAATTAGAAGGTCAGAGGGACACAGTAAACCTGAAGTGTAGCATCGGAATGTATAACTAGTGTCACAGGAATGGTTCAAAACATAGTCAGTACGAAGAGTCAGTCCTCTTGTACTTAAGTCGGCATTGTGCCTTTTGTATTTAATTCCGATGCAATTTCTGTGTTTCATCGTCAATAAGAAGGTCCAAGGGATACAGTAAACCTGAAGTGAAGCATCGGAATCTATACTTGTGTCACAGGAATGGTTCAAATCATAGACAAAAAGAAGAGTCAGTCTTCTTGTACTGAAGTCGGCAATTTGCCTTTTGTATGTAATTCCGATGCAATTTCTGTGTTTCATCGTCAATAAGAAGGTCCAAGGGATACAGTAAACCTTAAGTGATGCTTCGGAATCTATAACTAGTGTCACAGGAATGATTCAAAACAGTCAGTAAGAAGAGTCAGTCTTCATGTTCTTAAGTCGGCACTGTGCCTTTAGTATTTAATTCCGATGCAATTTCTGTGTTTCATCGTCAATAAGAAGGTCCAAGGGATACAGTAAACCTGAAGTGAAGCTTCGGAATCTATAACTAGTGTCACAGAAATAGTTCAAAACAGTCTGTAAGAAGAGTCAGTCTTCTTGTACTTAAGTCGGCACTCAGCCTTTTGTATTTAATTACGATGCAATTTCTGTTTTTCATCGTCAATAAGAAAGTCCAAGGGATACAGTAATTCTGAAGTGAAGTATCCGAATCAATAACTAGTGTCACAGGAATGGTTCAAAACATAGTCAGTAAGAAGAGTCAGTCTTCTTGTACTTAAGTCGGCATATTGCCTTTTGTATTTAATTCCGATGAAATATCTGTGTATCATCGTCAATAAGAAGGACCAAGGGATACAATAAACCTGAAGTGAAGCATCGGAATCTATATCTAGTGTCATAGGAATGGTTCACAACATAGGCAGTAAGGAGAATCAGTATTCTTGTACTGAAGTCGGCATTGTGCCATTTGTATTTAATTCCGATGCAATTTCTGTGTTTCATCGTCAATAAGAAGGTCAGAGGGATACAGTACACCTGAAGTGAAGCATCGGAATCTATAACTAGTGTCACAGGAATGATTCAAACACTCAGTAAGAAGGGTCAGTCTTCTTGTACCTATGTCGGCATTGTGCCTTTTGTATTTAATTACGATCCTATTTCTGTGTTTCATCGTCAATAAGAAGGTCCAAGGGACACAGTAAACCTGAAGTGAAGCATCAGAATGTATAACTAGTGTCACAGGAATGGTTCAAAACATAGTAAGTAAGAAGAGTCAGTCTTCTTGTACTTAAGTCGGCATTGTGCCTTTTGTATTTAATTCCGATGCAATTTCTGTGTTTCATCGTCAATAAGAAGATCCAAGGGATACAGTAAACCTGAAGTGAAGCATCGGCATCCTTAACTAGTGTCACAGGAATGATTCAAATCATAGACAAAAAGAAAAGTCAGTCTTCTTGTACTTAAGTCGGCATTGTGCCTTTTCTATTTAATTCCGATACAATTTCTGTGTTTCATCGTCAATAAGAAGGTCAGAGGGATACAGTAAACCTGAAGTGAAGCATCGGAATCTATAACTAGTGTCACAGGAATGGTTCAAATCATAGTCAGTAAGAAGAGTCAGTCTTCTTGTACTTAAGTCGGCATTGTGCCTTTTCTAATTAATTCCCATGCAATATCTGTGTTTCATCGTCAATAAGAAGGTCCAAGGGATACAGTAAACCTGAAGTGAAGCATTGGAATCTATAACTAGTGTCACAAGAATGGTTCCAAACATAGTCAGTAAGAAGAGTCAGTCTTCTTGTACGTAAGTCGGTATTGTGCCTTTTCTATTTATTTCCGATGCAATTTTTGAGTTTCATCGTCAATAAGAAGGTCGAAGGGATACAGTAAACCTGAAGTGACTCATCGGAATCAATAACTAGTGTCACAGGAATGGTTCAAAACATAGATAGTAATAAGAGTCAGTCTTCTAGTACTTAAGTCGGCATTGTGACTTTTGTATTTAATTCCGATCCAATTTCTGTGTTTCATCGACAATAAGAAGGTCCAAGGGATACAATAAACCTGAAGTGAAGCATCGGAATCTATATCTAGTGTCATAGGAATGGTTCAAAACATAGACAGTATGGAGAGTCAGTCTTCTTGTACTTAAGTCGGCATTGTGCCATTTGTATTTAATTCCGATGCAATTTCTGTGTTTCATCGTCAATAAGAAGGTCAGAGGGATACAGTAAACCTGAATTGAAACATCGGAATCTACAACTAGTGTCACAGGAATGGTTCAAAACAGTCAGTAAGAAGAGTCAGTCTTCTTGTACTTAAGTCGGCATTGTGCCTTTTGTATTTAATTCCGATCCAATTTCTGTGTTTCAACGTCAATAAGAAGGTCCAAGGGATACAGTAAACCTGAAGTGAAGCATCGGAATCTGTAACTAGTGTCACAGGAATGGTTCAAAACATAGTCAGTAAGAAGAGTCAGTCTTCTTGTACTTAAGTCGGCATTGTGCCTTTTGTATTTAATTCCGATGTAATTTCTGTGCTTCATCGTAAATACGATGGTCCAAGGGATACAATAAACCTGAAGTGAAGCATCGGAATCTATATCTAGTGTCACAGGAATGGTTCAAACATAGACAGTAAGAGGAGTCCGTCTTCTACTACTTAAGTCGGTATTGCGCCTCTTGTATTAAATTCCGATCCAAATTCTGTGTTTCATCGTCATTATGAAGGTCCAAGGGATACAGTAGATCTGAAGTGAAGCATCGGAATCTATAAGTAGTGTCACAGGAATGGTTCAAAACGTAGTCAGTAAGAAGAGTCAGTCTTCTTGTACTTAAGTCGTCATTGAGCCTTTTGTATTTAATTCCGATGCAATATCTGTGTTTCATCGTTAATAAGAAGGTCCAAGGGATATAATAAACCTGAAGTGAAACATCGGAATCCGTATCTAGTGTCACAGGAATAGTTCATAACATAGTCAGTAAGAAGAGTCAGTCTTCTTGTACTTCAGTCGGCATTGTGCCATTTGTATTTAATTCCGATCCAATTTCTGTGTTTCATCGTCAACAAGAAGGTCCATGGGATACAGTTAACCTGAAGTGAAGCATCGGAATCTATAACTAGTGTCACAGGAATGGTTCAAAACATAGTCAGTAAGAAGAGTCAGTCTTCTTGTACTGAAGTCGGCATTGTGCCTTTTGTATGTAATTCCGATGCAATTTCTGTGTTTCATTGTCAATAAGAAGGTCCAAGGGATACAGTAAACTTGAAGTGAAGCTTTGGAATCTACAACTAGTGTCACAGGAATGGTTCAAAACAGTCAGTAAGAAGAGTCAGTCTTCTTGTACTTAAGTCGGCATTGTGCTTATTGTATTTAATTCCGATGCAATTTCTGTGTTTCATCGTCAATAAGAAGGTCCAAGGGATACAGTAAACCTGAAGTGAAGCATCGGAATCTATAACTAGTGTCACAAGAATGGTTCCAAACATAGTCAGTAAGAAGAGTCAGTCCTCTTGTACTTCAGGCGGTATTGTGCCTTTTCTATTTAATTCCGATGCAATTTTTAGTTTCATCGTCAATAAGAAGGTCCAAGGGATACAGTAAACCTGAAGTGAAGCATCGGAATCTATAACTAGTGTCACAAGAATGGTTCCAAACATAGTCAGTAAGAAGAGACAGTCTTCTTGTACTTAAGTCGGCATTGTGCCTTTTGTATTTAATTCCGATGCAATTTCTGTGTTTCATCGTCAATAAGAAGGTCCAAGGGATACAGTAAACCTGAAGTGAAGCATCGGAATCTATAACTAGTGTCACAGGAATGGTTCAAAACATAGACAAAAAGAAGAGTCAGTCTTCTTGTACTGAAGTCGGCATTGCGCCTACTGTATGTAATTCCGATGCAATTTCTGTGTTTCATAGTCAATAAGAAGGTCCAAGGGATACAATAAACCTGAAGTGAAGCATCGGAATCTATAACTAGTGTCACAGGAATGGTTCAAATCATAGTCAGTAAGAAGAGTCAGTCTTCTTGTACTTAAGTCGGCATTGTGCCTTTTCTAATTAATTCCCATGCAATATCTGTGTTTCATCGTCAATAAGAAGGTCCAAGGGATACAGTAAACCTGAAGTGAAGCATCGGAATCTGTAACTAGTGTCACAGGAATGGTTCAAAACATAGTCAGTAAGAAGAGTCAGTCTTCTTGTACTTAAGTCGGCATTGTGCCTTTTGTATTTAATTCCGATGTAATTTCTGTGCTTCATCGTAAATACGATGGTCCAAGGGATACAATAAACCTGAAGTGAAGCATCGGAATCTATATCTAGTGTCACAGGAATGGTTCAAACATAGACAGTAAGAGGAGTCCGTCTTCTACTACTTATGTCGGTATTGCGCCTCTTGTATTTAATTCCGATCCAAATTCTGTGTTTCATCGTCATTATGAAGGTCCAAGGGATACAGTAGATCTGAAGTGAAGCATCGGAATCTATAAGTAGTGTCACAGGAATGGTTCAAAACGTAGTCAGTAAGAAGAGTCAGTCTTCTTGTACTTAAGTCGTCATTGAGCCTTTTGTATTTAATTCCGATGCAATATCTGTGTTTCATCGTTAATAAGAAGGTCCAAGGGATATAATAAACCTGAAGTGAAACATCGGAATCCGTATCTAGTGTCACAGGAATAGTTCATAACATAGTCAGTAAGAAGAGTCAGTCTTCTTGTACTTCAGTCGGCATTGTGCCATTTGTATTTAATTCCGATCCAATTTCTGTGTTTCATCGTCAACAAGAAGGTCCATGGGATACAGTAAACCTGAAGTGAAGCATCGGAACCTATAACTAGTGTCACAGGAATGGTTCAAAACATAGTCAGTAAGAAGAGTCAGTCTTCTTGTACTGAAGTCGGCATTGTGCCTTTTGTATGTAATTCCGATGCAATTTCTGTGTTTCATTGTCAATAAGAAGGTCCAAGGGATACAGTAAACTTGAAGTGAAGCTTTGGAATCTACAACTAGTGTCACAGGAATGGTTCAAAACAGTCAGTAAGAAGAGTCAGTCTTCTTGTACTTAAGTCGGCATTGTGCTTATTGTATTTAATTCCGATGCAATTTCTGTGTTTCATCGTCAATAAGAAGGTCCAAGGGATACAGTAAACCTGAAGTGAAGCATCGGAATCTATAACTAGTGTCACAAGAATGGTTCCAAACATAGTCAGTAAGAAGAGTCAGTCCTCTTGTACTTCAGGCGGTATTGTGCCTTTTCTATTTAATTCCGATGCAATTTTTAGTTTCATCGTCAATAAGAAGGTCCAAGGGATACAGTAAACCTGAAGTGAAGCATCGGAATCTATAACTAGTGTCACAAGAATGGTTCCAAACATAGTCAGTAAGAAGAGACAGTCTTCTTGTACTTAAGTCGGCATTGTGCCTTTTGTATTTAATTCCGATGCAATTTCTGTGTTTCATCGTCAATAAGAAGGTCCAAGGGATACAGTAAACCTGAAGTGAAGCATCGGAATCTATAACTAGTGTCACAGGAATGGTTCAAAACATAGACAAAAATAAGAGTCAGTCTTCTTGTACTGAAGTCGGCATTGCGCCTACTGTATGTAATTCCGATGCAATTTCTGTGTTTCATAGTCAATAAGAAGGTCCAAGGGATACAATAAACCTGAAGTGAAGCATCGGAATCTATATCTAGTGTCATAGGAATGGTTCACAACATAGTCAGTAAGGAGAGTCAGTCTTCTTGTACTTAAGTCGGCATTGTGCCATTTGTATTTAATTCCGATGCAATTTCTGTGTTTCATCGTCAGTACGAAGGTCAGAGGGATACAGTAAACCTGAAGTGAAGCATCGGAATCTATAACTAGTGTCACAGGAATGATTCAAAACACTCAGTAAGAAGAGTCAGTCTTCTTGTACCTATGTCGGCATTGTGCCTTTTGTATGTAATTCCGATCCAATTTCTGTGTTTCATCGTCAATAAGAAGGTCCAAGGGACACAGTAAACCTGAAGTGAAGCATCAGAATGTATAACTAGTGTCACAGGAATGGTTCAAAACATAGTGAGTAAGAAGTGTCAGTCTTCTTGTACTTAAGTCAGCATTGTGCCTTTTGTATTTAATTCCGATGCAATTTCTGTGTTTCGTCGTCAATAAGAAGGTCCAAGGGATACAGTAAACCTGAAGTGAAGCATCGGAATCCTTAACTAGTGTCACAGGAATGTTTCAAATCATAGACAAAAAGAAGAGTCACTCTTCTTGTACTTAAGTCGGCATTGTGCCTTTTCTATTTAATTCCGATGCAATTTCTGTGTTTCATCGTCAATAAGAAGGTCAGAGGGATACAGTAAACCTGAAGTGAAGCATCGGAATCTATAACTAGTGTCACAGGAATGGTTCAAATCATAGTCAGTAAGAAGAGTCAGTCTTCTTGTACTTAAGTCGGCATTGTGCCTTTTCTAATTAATTCCGATGCAATATCTGTGTTTCATCGTCAATAAGAAGGTCCAAGGGATACAGTAAACCTGAAGTGAAGCATCGGAATCTATAACTAGTGTCACAAGAATGGTTCCAAACATAGTCAGTAAGATGAGTCAGTCTTCTTGTACTTAAGTCGGTATTGTGCCTTTTCTATTTATTTCCGATGCAATTTTTGAGTTTCATCGTCAATAAGAAGGTCCAAGGGATACAGTAAACCTGAAGTGAATCATCGGAATCAATAACTAGTGTCACAGGAATGGTTCAAAACATAGATAGTAATAAGAGTCAGTCTTCTAGTACTTAAGTCGGCATTGTGACTTTTGTATTAAATTCCGATCCAATTTCTGTGTTTCATCGACAATAAGAAGGTCCAAGGGATACAATAAACCTGAAGTGAAGCATCGGAATCTATATCTAGTGTCATAGGAATGGTTCAAAACATAGACAGTATGGAGAGTCAGTCTTCTTGTACTTAAGTCGGCATTGTGCCATTTGTATTTAATTCCGATGCAATTTCTGTGTTTCATCGTCAATAAGAAGGTCAGAGGGATACAGTAAACCTGAATTGAAACATCGGAATCTACAACTAGTGTCACAGGAATGGTTAAAAACAGTCAGTAAGAAGAGTCAGTCTTCTTGTACTTAAGTCGGCATTGTGCCTTTTGTATTTAATTCCGATCCAATTTCTGTGTTTCAACGTCAATAAGAAGGTCCAAGGGATACAGTAAACCTGAAGTGAAGCATCGGAATCTGTAACTAGTGTCACAGGAATGGTTCAAAACATAGTCAGTAAGAAGAGTCAGTCTTCTTGTACTTAAGTCGGCATTGTGCCTTTTGTATTTAATTCCGATGTAATTTCTGTGCTTCATCGTAAATACGATGGTCCAAGGGATACAATAAACCTGAAGTGAAGCATCGGAATCTATATCTAGTGTCACAGGAATGGTTCAAACATAGACAGTAAGAGGAGTCCGTCTTCTACTACTTAAGTCGGTATTGCGCCTCTTGTATTTAATTCCGATCCAAATTCTGTGTTTCATCGTCATTATGAAGGTCCAAGGGATACAGTAGACCTGAAGTGAAGCATCGGAATCTATAAGTAGTGTCACAGGAATGGTTCAAAACGTAGTCAGTAAGAAGAGTCAGTCTTCTTGTACTTAAGTCGTCATTGTGCCTTTTGTATTTAATTCCGATGCAATATCTGTGTTTCATCGTTAATAAGAAGGTCCAAGGGATATAATAAACCTGAAGTGAAACATCGGAATCCGTATCTAGTGTCACAGGAATAGTTCATAACATAGTCAGTAAGAAGAGTCAGTCTTCTTGTACTTCAGTCGGCATTGTGTCATTCGTATTTAATTCCGATCCAATTTCTGTGTTTCATCGTCAACAAGAAGGTCCATGGGATACAGTAAACCTGAAGTGAAGCATCGGAATCTATAACTAGTGTCACAAGAATGGTTCCAAACATAGTCAGTAAGAAGAGACAGTCTTCTTGTACTTAAGTCGGCATTGTGCCTTTTGTATTTAATTCCGATGCAATTTCTGTGTTTCATCGTCAATAAGAAGGTCCAAGGGATACAGTAAACTTGAAGTGAAGCTTTGGAATCTACAACTAGTGTCACAGGAATGGTTCAAAACAGTCAGTAAGAAGAGTCAGTCTTCTTGTACTTAAGTCGGCATTGTGCTTATTGTATTTAATTCCGATGCAATTTCTGTGTTTCATCGTCAATAAGAAGGTCCAAGGGATACAGTAAACCTGAAGTGAAGCATCGGAATCTATAACTAGTGTCACAAGAATGGTTCCAAACATAGTCAGTAAGAAGAGTCAGTCCTCTTGTACTTCAGGCGGCATTGTGCCTTTTCTATTTAATTCCGATGCAATTTTTAGTTTCATCGTCAATAAGAAGGTCCAAGGGATACAGTAAACCTGAAGTGAAGCATCGGAATCTATAACTAGTGTCACAAGAATGGTTCCAAACATAGTCAGTAAGAAGAGACAGTCTTCTTGTACTTAAGTCGGCATTGTGCCTTTTGTATTTAATTCCGATGCAATTTCTGTGTTTCATCGTCAATAAGAAGGTCCAAGGGATACAGTAAACCTGAAGTGAAGCATCGGAATCTATAACTAGTGTCACAGGAATGGTTCAAAACATAGACAAAAAGAAGAGTCAGTCTTCTTGTACTGAAGTCGGCATTGCGCCTACTGTATGTAATTCCGATGCAATTTCTATGTTTCATAGTCAATAAGAAGGTCCAAGGGATACAATAAACCTGAAGTGAAGCATCGGAATCTATATCTAGTGTCATAGGAATGGTTCACAACATAGACAGTAGGGAGAGTCAGTCTTCTTGTACTTAAGTCGGCATTGTGCCATTTGTATTTAATTCCGATGCAATTTCTGTGTTTCATCGTCAATACGAAGGTCAGAGGGATACAGTAAACCTGAAGTGAAGCATCGGAATCTATAACTAGTGTCACAGGAATGATTCAAAACACTCAGTAAGAAGAGTCAGTCTTCTTGTACCTATGTCGGCATTGTGCCTTTTGTATGTAATTCCGATCCAATTTCTGTGTTTCATCGTCAATAAGAAGGTCCAAGGGACACAGTAAACCTGAAGTGAAGCATCAGAATGTATAACTAGTGTCACAGGAATGGTTCAAAACATAGTGAGTAAGAAGTGTCAGTCTTCTTGTACTTAAGTCAGCATTGTGCCTTTTGTATTTAATTCCGATGCAATTTCTGTGTTTCATCGTCAATAAGAAGGTCCAAGGGATACAGTAAACCTGAAGTGAAGCATCGGAATCCTTAACTAGTGTCACAGGAATGTTTCAAATCATAGACAAAAAGAAGAGTCACTCTTCTTGTACTTAAGTCGGCATTGTGCCTTTTCTATTTAATTCCGATGCAATTTCTGTGTTTCATCGTCAATAAGAAGGTCAGAGGGATACAGTAAACCTGAAGTGAAGCATCGGAATCTATAACTAGTGTCACAGGAATGGTTCAAATCATAGTCAGGAAGAAGAGTCAGTCTTCTTGTACTTAAGTCGCCATTGTGCCTTTTCTAATTAATTCCGATGCAATATCTGTGTTTCATCGTCAACAAGAAGGTCCAAGGGATACAGTAAACCTGAAGTGAAGCATCGGAATCTATAACTAGTGTCACAAGAATGGTTCCAAACATAGTCAGTAAGATGAGTCAGTCTTCTTGTACTTAAGTCGGTATTGTGCCTTTTCTATTTATTTCCGATGCAATTTTTGAGTTTCATCGTCAATAAGAAGGTCCAAGGGATACAGTAAACCTGAAGTGAATCATCGGAATCAATAACTAGTGTCACAGGAATGGTTCAAAACATAGATAGTAATAAGAGTCAGTCTTCTAGTACTTAAGTCGGCATTGTGACTTTTGTATTTAATTCCGATCCAATTTCTGTGTTTCATCGACAATAAGAAGGTCCCAGGGATACAGTAAACCTGAAGTGAAGCATCGGAATCTATAACTAGTGTCACAGGAATGGTTCAAAACATAGTCAGTAAGAAGAGTCAGTCTTCTTGTACTTAAGTCGTCATTGAGCCTTTTGTATTTAATTCCGATGCAATATCTGTGTTTCATCGTTAATAAGAAGGTCCAAGGGATATAATAAACCTGAAGTGAAACATCGGAATCCGTATCTAGTGTCACAGGAATAGTTCATAACATAGTCAGTAAGAAGAGTCAGTCTTCTTGTACTTCAGTCGGCATTGTGCCATTTGTATTTAATTCCGATCCAATTTCTGTGTTTCATCGTCAATAAGAAGGTCCATGGGATACAGTAAACCTGAAGTGAAGCATCGGAATCTATAACTAGTGTCACAGGAATGGTTCAAAACATAGTCAGTAAGAAGAGTCAGTCTTCTTGTACTGAAGTCGGCATTGTGAGTTTTGTATGTAATTCCGATGCAATTTCTGTGTTTCATTGTCAATAAGAAGGTCCAAGGGATACAGTAAACTTGAAGTGAAGCTTTGGAATCTACAACTAGTGCCACAGGAATGGTTCAAAACAGTCAGTAAGAAGAGTCAGTCTTCTTGTACTTAAGTCGGCATTGTGCTTATTGTATTTAATTCCGATGCAATTTCTGTGTTTCATCGTCAATAAGAAGGTCCAAGGGATACAGTAAACCTGAAGTGAAGCATCGGAATCTATAACTAGTGTCACAAGAATGGTTCCAAACATAGTCAGTAAGAAGAGTCAGTCCTCTTGTACTTAAGTCGGTATTGTGCCTTTTCTATTTAATTCCGATGCAATTTTTGAGTTTCATCGTCAATAAGAAGGTCCAAGGGATACAGTAAACCTGAAGTGTAGCATCGGAATCTATAACTAGTGTCACAAGAATGGTTCCAAACATAGTCAGTAAGAAGAGACAGTCTTCTTGTACTTAAGTCGGCATTGTGCCTCTTCTATTTAATTCCGATGCTATTTTTGTGTTTCATCGTCAATAAGAAGGTCCAAGGGATACAGTAAACCTGAAGTGAAGCATCGGAATCTATAACTAGTGTCACAGGAATGATTCAAAACACTCAGTAAGAAGAGTCAGTCTTCTTGTACCTATGTCGGCATTGTGCCTTTTGTATTTAATTCCGATCCAATTTCTGTGTTTCATCGTCAATAAGAAGGTCAGAGGGATACAGTAAACCTGAAGTGAAGCATCGGAATCTACATCTAGTGTCACAGGAATGGTTCAAATCATAGTCAGTAAGAAGAGTCAGTCTTCTTGTACTTATGTCGGCATTGTGCCTTTTCTAATTAATTCCGATGCAATATCTGTGTTTCATCGTCAATAAGAAGGTCCAAGGGATACAGTAAACCTGAAGTGAAGCATCGGAATCTATAACTAGTGTCACAAGAATGGTTCCAAACATAGTCAGTAAGAAGAGTCAGTCTTCTTGTACTTAAGTCGGTATTGTGCCTTTTCTATTTATTTCCGATGCAATTTTTGAGTTTCATCGTCAATAAGAAGGTCCAAGGGATACAGTAAACCTGAAGTGAATCATCGGAATCAATAACTAGTGTCACAGGAATGGTTCAAAACATAGATAGTAATAAGAGTCAGTCTTCTAGTACTTATGTCGGCTTTGTGACTTTTGTATTTAATTCCGATCCAATTTCTGAGTTTCATCGACAATAAGAAGGTCCCAGGGATACAGGAAACCTGAAGTGAAGCATCGGAATCTATAACTAGTGTCACAGGAATGGTTCAAAACATAGTCAGTAAGAAGAGTCAGTCTTCTTGTACTTAAGTCGTCATTGAGCCTTTTGTATTTAATTCCGATGCAATATCTGTGTTTCATCGTTAATAAGAAGGTCGAAGGGATATAATAAACCTGAAGTGAAACATCGGAATCCGTATCTAGTGTCACAGGAATAGTTCATAACATAGTCAGTAAGAAGAGTCAGTCTTCTTGTACTTCAGTCGGCATTGTGCCATTTGTATTTAATTCCGATCCAATTTCTGTGTTTCATCGTCAATAAGAAGGTCCATGGGATACAGTAAACCTGAAGTGAAGCATCGGAATCTATAACTAGTGTCACAGGAATGGTTCAAAACATAGTCAGTAAGAAGAGTCAGTCTTCTTGTACTGAAGTCGGCATTGTGCCTTTTGTATGTAATTCCGATGCAATTTCTGTGTTTCATTGTCAATAAGAAGGTCAAAGGGATACAGTAAACTTGAAGTGAAGCATTGGAATCTACAAGTAGTGTCACAGGAATTGTTCAAAACAGTCAGTAAGAAGAGTCAGTCTTCTTGTACTTAAGTCGGCATTGTGCTTATTGTATTTAATTCCGATGCAATTTCTGTGTTTCATCGTCAATAAGAAGGTCCAAGGGATACAGTAAACCTGAAGTGAAGCATCGGAATCTATAACTAGTGTCACAAGAATGGTTCCAAACATAGTCAGTAAGAAGAGTCAGTCCTCTTCTACTTAAGTCGGTATTGTGCCTTTTCTATTTAATTCCGATGCAATATCTGTGTTTCATCGACAATAAGAAGGTCCAAGGGATACAGTAAACCTGACGTGAAGCATCGGAATCTATAACTAGTGTCACAAGAATGGTTCCAAACATACTCAGTAAGAAGAGACAGTCTTCTTGTACTTAAGTCGGCATTGTGCCTTTTCTATTTAATTCCGATGCTATTTTTGTGTTTCATCGTCAATAAGAAGGTCCAAGGGATACAGTAAACCTGAAGTGAGTCATCGGAATCAATAACTACTGTCACAGGAATGGTTCAAAACATAGTCAGTACGAAGAGTCAGTCTTCTT
Source organism: Schistocerca americana (assembly GCF_021461395.2). NCBI lineage: Eukaryota > Metazoa > Arthropoda > Insecta > Orthoptera > Acrididae > Schistocerca > Schistocerca americana. Next base: position 643,747,460 of record NC_060124.1, read on the forward strand.
GTACTTAAGTCGGCATTGTGCCTTTTGTATTTAATTCCGATGCAATTTCTGTGTTTCATCGTCAATAAGAAGGTCCAAGGGATACAGTAAACCTGAAGTGAAGCATCGGAATCTATAACTAGTGTCACAGGAATGGTTCAAAACATAGACAAAAAGAAGAGTCAGTCTTCTTGTACTGAAGTCGGCATTGTGCCTTTTGTATGTAATTCCGGTGCAATTTCTGTGTTTCATAGTCAATAAGAAGGTCCAAGGGATACAATAAACCTGAAGTGAAGCATCGAAATCTATATCTAGTGTCATAGGAATGGTTCACAACATAGACAGTAAGGAGAGTCAGTCTTCTTGTACTTAAGTCGGCATTGTGCCATTTGTATTTAATTCCGATGCAATTTCTGTGTTTCATCGTCAATACGAAGGTCAGAGGGATACAGTAAACCTGAAGTGAAGCATCGGAATCTATAACTAGTGTCACAGGAATGATTCAAAACACTCAGTAAGAAGAGTCAGTCTTCTTGTACCTATGTCGGCATTGTGCCTTTTGTATTTAATTACGATCCAATTTCTGTGTTTCATCGTCAATAAGAAGGTCCAAGGGACACAGTAAACCTGAAGTGAAGCATCAGAATGTATAACTAGTGTCACAGGAATGGTTCAAAACATAGATAGTAATAAGAGTCAGTCTTCTAGTACTTAAGTCGGCATTGTGACTTTTGTATTTAATTCCGATCCAATTTCTGTGTTTCATCGACAATAAGAAGGTCCCAGGGATACAGTAAACCTGAAGTGAAGCATCGGAATCTATAACTAGTGTCACAGGAATGGTTCAAAACATAGTCAGTAAGAAGAGTCAGTCTTCTTGTACTTAAGTCGGCATTGTGCCGTTTGTATTTAATTCCGATGCAATATCTGTGTTTCATCGTCAATATGAAGGTCCAAGGGATACAATAAACCTGAAGTGAAGCACCGGAATCTATATCTAGTGTCATAGGAATGGTTCAAAACATAGACAGTAAGGAGAGTCAGTCTTCTTGTACTTAAGTCGGCATTGTGCCATTTGTATTTAATTCCGATGCAATTTCTGTGTTTCATCGTCAATAAGAAAGTCAGAGGGATACAGTAAACCTGAATTGAAACATCGGAATCTACAACTAGTGTCGCAGGAATGGTTCAAAACAGTCAGTAAGAAGAGTCAGTCTTCTTGTACTTAAGTCGGCATTGTGCCTTTTGTATTTAATTCCGATCCAATTTCTGTGTTTCATCGTCAATAAGAAGGTCCAAGGGATACAGTAAACCTGAAGTGAAGCATCGGAATCTATAACTAGTGTCACAGGAATGGTTCAAAACATAGTCAGTAAGAAGAGTCAGTCTTCTCTTACTTATGTCGGCATTGTGCCTTTTGTATTTAATTCCGATGCAATTTCTGTGTTTCATCGTAAATAAGATGGTCCAAGGGATACAATAAACCTGAAGTGAAGCATCGGAATCTATATCTAGTGTCACAGGAATGGTTCAAACATAGACAGTACGAAGAGTCAGTCTTCTAGTACTTAAGTCGGTATTGCGCGTCTTGCATTTAATTCCGATCCAAATTCTGTGTTTCATCGTCATTATGAAGGTCCAAGGGATACAGTAGACCTGAAGTGAAGCATCGGAATCTATAAGTAGTGTCACAGGAATGGTTCAAAACATAGTCAGTAAGAAGAGTCAGTCTTCTTGTACTTAAGTCGTCATTGAGCCTTTTGTATTTAATTCCGATGCAATATCTGTGTTTCATCGTTAATAAGAAGGTCCAAGGGATACAATAAACCTGAAGTGAAACATCGGAATCCATATCTAGTGTCACAGGAATAGTTCATAACATAGTCAGTAAGAAGAGTCAGTCTTCTTGTACTTAAGTCGGCAATGTGCCATTTGTATTTAATTCCGATCCAATTTCTGTGTTTCATCGTCAATAAGAAGGTCCAAGGGATACAGTAAACCTGAAGTGAAGCATCGGAATCTATAACTAGTGTCACAGGAATGGTTCAAAACATAGTCAGTAAGAAGAGTCAGTCTTCTTGTACTGAAGTCGGCATTGTGCCTTTTGTATGTAATTCCGATGCAATTTCTGTGTTTCATTGTCAATAAGAAGGTCCAAGGGATACAGTAAACTTGAAGTGAAGCTTCGGAATCTATAACTAGTGTCACCGGAATGGTTCAAAACAGTCAGCAAGAAGAGTCAGTCTTCTTGTACTTAAGTCGGCACTGTGCTTTTTGTATTTAATTCCGATCCAATTTCTGTGTTTCATCGTCAATAAGAAGGTCAGAGGGATACAGTAAACCTGAAGTGAAGCATCGGAATCTATATCTAGTGTCACAGGAATGGTTCAAATCATAGTCAGTAAGAAGAGTCAGTCTTCTTGTACTTAAGTCGGCATTGTGCCTTTTCTAATTAATTCCGATGCAATATCTGTGTTTCATCGTCAATAAGAAGGTCCAAGGGATACAGTAAACCTGAAGTGAAGCATCGGAATCTATAACTAGTGTCACAGGAATGGTTCAAAACATAGTCAGTAAGAAGAGTCAGTCTTCTTGTACTTAAGTCGTCATTGAGCCTTTTGTATTTAATTCCGATGCAATATCTGTGTTTCATCGTTAATAAGAAGGTCCAAGGGATATAATAAACCTGAAGTGAAACATCGGAATCCGTATCTAGTGTCACAGGAATAGTTCATAACATAGTCAGTAAGAAGAGTCAGTCTTCTTGTACTTCAGTCGGCATTGTGCCATTTGTATTTAATTCCGATCCAATTTCTGTGTTTCATCGTCAATAAGAAGGTCCATGGGATACAGTAAACCTGAAGTGAAGCATCGGAATCTATAACTAGTGTCACAGGAATGGTTCAAAACATAGTCAGTAAGAAGAGTCAGTCTTCTTGTACTGAAGTCGGCATTGTGCCTTTTGTATGTAATTCCGATGCAATTTCTGTGTTTCATTGTCAATAAGAAGGTCCAAGGGATACAGTAAACTTGAAGTGAAGCATTGGAATCTACAAGTAGTGTCACAGGAATGGTTCAAAACAGTCAGTAAGAAGAGTCAGTCTTCTTGTACTTAAGTCGGCATTGTGCTTATTGTATTTAATTCCGATGCAATTTCTGTGTTTCATCGTCAATAAGAAGGTCCAAGGGATACAGTAAACCTGAAGTGAAGCATCGGAATCTATAACTAGTGTCACAAGAATGGTTCCAAACATAGTCAGTAAGAAGAGTCAGTCCTCTTCTACTTAAGTCGGTATTGTGCCTTTTCTATTTAATTCCGATGCAATATCTGTGTTTCATCGACAATAAGAAGGTCCAAGGGATACAGTAAACCTGAAGTGAAGCATCGGAATCTATAACTAGTGTCACAAGAATGGTTCCAAACATACTCAGTAAGAAGAGACAGTCTTCTTGTACTTAAGTCGGCATTGTGCCTTTTCTATTTAATTCCGATGCTATTTTTGTGTTTCATCGTCAATAAGAAGGTCCAAGGGATACAGTAAACCTGAAGTGAGTCATCGGAATCAATAACTACTGTCACAGGAATGGTTCAAAACATAGTCAGTACGAAGAGTCAGTCTTCTTGTACTTAAGTCGGCATTGTGCCTTTTGTATTTAATTCCGATGCAATTTCTGTGTTTCATCGTCAATAAGAAGGTCCAAGGGATACAGTAAACCTGAAGTGAAGCATCGGAATCTATAACTAGTGTCACAGGAATGGTTCAAAACATAGACAAAAAGAAGAGTCAGTCTTCTTGTACTGAAGTCGGCATTGTGCCTTTTGTATGTAATTCCGGTGCAATTTCTGTGTTTCATAGTCAATAAGAAGGTCCAAGGGATACAATAAACCTGAAGTGAAGCATCGAAATCTATATCTAGTGTCATAGGAATGGTTCACAACATAGACAGTAAGGAGAGTCAGTCTTCTTGTACTTAAGTCGGCATTGTGCCATTTGTATTTAATTCCGATGCAATTTCTGTGTTTCATCGTCAATACGAAGGTCAGAGGGATACAGTAAACCTGAAGTGAAGCATCGGAATCTATAACTAATGTCACAGGAATGATTCAAAACACTCAGTAAGAAGAGTCAGTCTTCTTGTACCTATGTCGGCATTGTGCCTTTTGTATTTAATTACGATCCAATTTCTGTGTTTCATCGTCAATAAGAAGGTCCAAGGGACACAGTAAACCTGAAGTGAAGCATCAGAATGTATAACTAGTGTCACAGGAATGGTTCAAAACATAGATAGTAATAAGAGTCAGTCTTCTAGTACTTAAGTCGGCATTGTGACTTTTGTATTTAATTCCGATCCAATTTCTGTGTTTCATCGACAATAAGAGGGTCCCAGGGATACAGTAAACCTGAAGTGAAGCATCGGAATCTATAACTAGTGTCACAGGAATGGTTCAAAACATAGTCAGTAAGAAGAGTCAGTCTTCTTGTACTTAAGTCGGCATTGTGCCGTTTGTATTTAATTCCGATGCAATATCTGTGTTTCATCGTCAATATGAAGGTCCAAGGGATACAATAAACCTGAAGTGAAGCATCGGAATCTATATCTAGTGTCATAGGAATGGTTCAAAACATAGACAGTAAGGAGAGTCAGTCTTCTTGTACTTAAGTCGGCATTGTGCCATTTGTATTTAATTCCGATGCAATTTCTGTGTTTCATCGTCAATAAGAAAGTCAGAGGGATACAGTAAACCTGAATTGAAACATCGGAATCTACAACTAGTGTCGCAGGAATGGTTCAAAACAGTCAGTAAGAAGAGTCAGTCTTCTTGTACTTAAGTCGGCATTGTGCCTTTTGTATTTAATTCCGATCCAATTTCTGTGTTTCATCGTCAATAAGAAGGTCCAAGGGATACAGTAAACCTGAAGTGAAGCATCGGAATCTATAACTAGTGTCACAGGAATGGTTCAAAACATAGTCAGTAAGAAGAGTCAGTCTTCTCTTACTTATGTCGGCATTGTGCCTTTTGTATTTAATTCCGATGCAATTTCTGTGTTTCATCGTAAATAAGATGGTCCAAGGGATACAATAAACCTGAAGTGAAGCATCGGAATCTATATCTAGTGTCACAGGAATGGTTCAAACATAGACAGTACGAAGAGTCAGTCTTCTAGTACTTAAGTCGGTATTGCGCGTCTTGCATTTAATTCCGATCCAAATTCTGTGTTTCATCGTCATTATGAAGGTCCAAGGGATACAGTAGACCTGAAGTGAAGCATCGGAATCTATAAGTAGTGTCACAGGAATGGTTCAAAACATAGTCAGTAAGAAGAGTCAGTCTTCTTGTACTTAAGTCGTCATTGAGCCTTTTGTATTTAATTCCGATGCAATATCTGTGTTTCATCGTTAATAAGAAGGTCCAAGGGATTCAATAAACCTGAAGTGAAACATCGGAATCCATATCTAGTGTCACAGGAATAGTTCATAACATAGTCAGTAAGAAGAGTCAGTCTTCTTGTACTTAAGTCGGCAATGTGCCATTTGTATTTAATTCCGATCCAATTTCTGTGTTTCATCGTCAATAAGAAGGTCCAAGGGATACAGTAAACCTGAAGTGAAGCATCGGAATCTATAACTAGTGTCACAGGAATGGTTCAAAACATAGTCAGTAAGAAGAGTCAGTCTTCTTGTACTGAAGTCGGCATTGTGCCTTTTGTATGTAATTCCGATGCAATTTCTGTGTTTCATTGTCAATAAGAAGGTCCAAGGGATACAGTAAACTTGAAGTGAAGCTTCGGAATCTATAACTAGTGTCACCGGAATGGTTCAAAACAGTCAGCAAGAAGAGTCAGTCTTCTTGTACTTAAGTCGGCACTGTGCTTTTTGTATTTAATTCCGATGCAATTTCTGTGTTTCATCGTCAATAAGAAGGTCCAAGGGATACAGTAAACCTGAAGTGAAGCATCGGAATCTATAACTAGTGTCACAAGAATGGTTCCAAACATAGTCAGTAAGAAGAGTCAGTCCTCTTGTACTTAAGTCGGTATTGTACCTTTTCTATTTAATTCCGATGCAGTTTTTGAGTTTAATCGTCCATAAGAAGGTCCAAGGGATACAGTAAACCTGAAGTGAAGCATCGGAATCTAAAACTAGTGTCACAAGAATGGTTCCAAACATACTCAGTAAGAAGAGACAGTCTTCTTGTACTTAAGTCGGCATTGTGAATTTCTATTTCATTCCGATGCTATTTTTGTGTTTCATCGTCAATAAGAAGGTCCAAGGGATACAGTAAACCTGAAGTGAGTCATCGGAATCAATAACTACTGTCACAGGAATGGTTCAAAACATAGTCAGTACGAAGAGTCAGTCTTCTTGTACTTAAGTCGGCATTGTGCCTTTTGTATTTAATTCCGATGCAATTTCTGTGTTTCATCGTCAATAAGAAGGTCCAAGGGATACAGTAAACCTGAAGTGAAGCATCGGAATCTATAACTAGTGTCACAGGAATGGTTCAAAACATAGACAAAAAGAAGAGTCAGTCTTCTTGTACTGAAGTCGGCATTGTGCCTTTTGTATGTAATTCCGATGCTATTTCTGTGTTTCATCGTCAATAAGAAGGTCCTAGGGATACATTGAACCTGAAGTGAAGCATCGGAGTCTTTATCTAGTGTCACAGAAATTGTTCAAAATATAGACAGTAAGAAGAGTCAGACTTCTTGTACTTAAGTCGGCATTATGCCCTTTTCAATTTAATTCCGATGCAATAACTGTGTTTCATCCACAATTAGAAGGTCAGAGGGATACAGTAAACCTGAAGTGAAGCATCGGAATCTATAACTACTGTCACAGGAATGGTTCAAAACATAGTCAGTACGAAGAGTCAGTCCTCATGTACTTAAGTCGGCATTGTGCCTTTTGTATTTAATTCCGATGCAATTTCTGTGTTTCATCGTCAATAAGAAGGTCCAAGGGATACAGTAAACTTGAAGTGAAGCATCGGAATCTATAACTTGTGTCACAGGAATGGTTCAAAACATAGACAAAAAGAAGAGTCAGTCTTCTTGTACTGAAGTCGGCATTGTGCCTTTTGTATGTAATTCTGATGCAATTTCTGTGTTTCTTCGTCAATAAGAAGGTCCAAGGGATACAATAAACCAGAAGTGAAGCTTCGGAATCTATAACTAGTGTCACAGGAATGGTTCAAAACAGTCAGTAAGAAGAGTCAGTCTTCTTGCACTTTCGTCGGCACTGTGCCTTTTGTATTTAATTACGATGCAATTTCTGTGTTTCAGCGTCAATAAGAAGGTTCAAGAGATACAGTAAATCTGAAGTGAAGCATCCGAATCTATAACTAGTGTCAAAGGAATGGTTCAAAACATAGATAGTAAGAAGAGTCAGTCTTCTACTACTTAAGTCGGCATTGTGCCTTTTGTATTTAATTCCGATCCAATTTCTGTGTTTCATCGTCAATAAGAAGGTCCAAGGGATACAGTAAACCTGAAGCGAAGCATCGGAATCTATAACTAGTGTCACAGGAACAGTTCAAAACATAGTCAGTAAGAAGAGTCAGTCTTCTTGTACTTAAGTCGGCATTGTGCCTTTTGTATTTAATTCCGATGCAATATCTGTGTCTCATCGTCAATAAGAAGGTCCAAGGGATACAATAAACCTGAAGTGAAGCATCGGAATCTATATCTAGTGTCATAGGAATGGTTCACAACATAGACAGTAAGGAGAGTCAGTCTTCTTGTACTTAAGTCGGCATTGTGCCATTTGTATTTAATTCCGATGAAATTTCTGTGTTTCATCGTCAATAAGAAGGTCAGAGGGATACAGTAAACCTGAAGTGAAGCATCGGAATCTATAACTAGTGTCACAGGAATGATTCAAAACACTCAGTAAGAAGAGTCAGTCTTCTTGTACCTATGTCGGCATTGTGCCTTTTGTATTTAATTCCGATCCAATTTCTGTGTTTCATCGTCAATAAGAAGGTCCAAGGGACACAGTAAACCTGAAGGGAAGCATCAGAATGTATAACTAGTGTCACAGGGATAGTTCAAAACATAGTCAGTAAGAAGAGTCAATCTTCTTGTACTTAAGTCGGCATTGTGCCTTTTGTATTTAATTCCGATGCAATTTCTGTGTTTCGTCGTCAATAAGAAGGTCCAAGGGATACAGTAAACCTGAAGTGAAGCATCGGAATCCTTAACTAGTGTCACAGGAATGGTTCAAATCATAGACAAAATGAAGAGTCAGTCTTCTTGTACTTAAGTCGGCATTGTGCCTTTTCTATTTAATTCCGATGCAATTTCTGTGTTTCATCGTCAATAAGAAGGTCAGAGGGATACCGTAAACCTGAAGTGAAGCATCGGAATCTATAACTAGTGTCACAGGAATGGTTCAAATCATAGTCAGTAAGAAGAGTCAGTCTTCTTGTACTTAAGTCGGCATTGTGCCTTTTCTAATTAATTCCTATGCAATATCTGTGTTTCATCGACAATAAGAAGGTCCAAGGGATACAGTAAACCTGAAGTGAAGCATCGGAATCTATAACTAGTGTCACAAGAATGGTTCCAAACATAGTCAGTAAGAAGAGTCGGTCTTCTTGTACTTAAGTCGGTATTGTGCCTTTTCTATTCAATTCCAATGCAATTTTTGAGTTTCATCGTCAATAAGAAGGTCCAAGGGATACAGTCAACCTGAAGTGAATCATCGGAATCAATAACTAGTGTCACAGGAATGGTTCAAAACATAGATGGTAATAAGAGTCAGTCTTCTTGTACTTAAGTCGGCATTGTGCCATTTGTATTTAATTCCGATCCAATTTCTGTGTTTCATCGTCAATAAGAAGGTCCAAGGGATACAGTAAACCTGAAGTGAAGCTTCGGAATCTATACCTAGTGTCACAGGAATGGTTAAAAACATAGTCAGTAAGAAGAGTCAGTCTTCTTGTACTGAAGTCGGCATTGTGCCCTTTGTATGTAATTCCGATGCAATTTCTGTGTTTCATCGTCAATAAGAAGGTCCAAGGGATACAGTAAAGTTGAAGTGAAGCTTCGGAATCTAAAACTGGTGTCACAGTAATGGTTCAAAACAGTCAGTAAGAAGAGTCAGTCTTCTTGTACTTAAGTCGGCATTGTGCCTTTTCTATTTAATTCCGATGCAATTTCTGTGTTTCATCGTCAATAAGAAGGTCAGAGGGATACCGTAAACCTGAAGTGAAGCATCGGAATCTATAACTAGTGTCACAGGAATGGTTCAAATCATAGTCAGTAAGAAGAGTCAGTCTTCTTGTACTTAAGTCGGCATTGTGCCTTTTCTAATTAATTCCTATGCAATATCTGTGTTTCATCGACAATAAGAAGGTCCAAGGGATACAGTAAACCTGAAGTGAAGCATCGGAATCTAAAACTAGTGTCACAAGAATGGTTCCAAACATACTCAGTAAGAAGAGACAGTCTTCTTGTACTTAAGTCGGCATTGTGCCTTTTCTATTTCATTCCGATGCTATTTTTGTGTTTCATCGTCAATAAGAAGGTCCAAGGGATACAGTAAACCTGAAGTGAGTCATCGGAATCAATAACTACTGTCACAGGAATGGTTCAAAACATAGTCAGTACGAAGAGTCAGTCTTCTTGTACTTAAGTCGGCATTGTGCCTTTTGTATTTAATTCCGATGCAATTTCTGTGTTTCATCGTCAATAAGAAGGTCCAAGGGATACAGTAAACCTGAAGTGAAGCATCGGAATCTATAACTAGTGTCACAGGAATGGTTCAAAACATAGACAAAAAGAAGAGTCAGTCTTCTTGTACTGAAGTCGGCATTGTGCCTTTTGTATGTAATTCCGATGCAATTTCTGTGTTTCATCGTCAATAAGAAGGTCCTAGGGATACAGTGAACCTGAAGTGAAGCATCGGAGTCTTTATCTAGTGTCACAGAAATTGTTCAAAATATAGACAGTAAGAAGAGTCAGACTTCTTGTACTTAAGTCGGCATTATGCACTTTTCAATTTAATTCCGATGCAATAACTGTGTTTCATCCACAATTAGAAGGTCAGAGGGATACAGTAAACCTGAAGTGAAGCATCGGAATCTATAACTACTGTCACAGGAATGGTTCAAAACATAGTCAGTACGAAGAGTCAGTCCTCTTGTACTTAAGTCGGCATTGTGCCTTTTGTATTTAATTCCGATGCAATTTCTGTGTTTCATCGTCAATAAGAAGGTCCAAGGGATACAGTAAACTTGAAGTGAAGCATCGGAATCTATAACTTGTGTCACAGGAATGGTTCAAAACATAGACAAAAAGAAGAGTCAGTCTTCTTGTACTGAAGTCGGCATTGTGCCTTTTGTATGTAATTCTGATGCAATTTCTGTGTTTCTTCGTCAATAAGAAGGTCCAAGGGATACAGTAAACCAGAAGTGAAGCTTCGGAATCTATAACTAGTGTCACAGGAATGGTTCAAAACAGTCAGTAAGAAGAGTCAGTCTTCTTGCACTTTCGTCGGCACTGTGCCTTTTGTATTTAATTACGATGCAATTTCTGTGTTTCAGCGTCAATAAGAAGGTTCAAGGGATACAGTAAATCTGAAGTGAAGCATCCGAATCTATAACTAGTGTCAAAGGAATGGTTCAAAACATAGATAGTAAGAAGAGTCAGTCTTCTACTACTTAAGTCGGCATTGTGCCTTTTGTATTTAATTCCGATCCAATTTCTGTGTTTCATCGTCAATAAGAAGGTCCAAGGGATACAGTAAACCTGAAGCGAAGCATCGGAATCTATAACTAGTGTCACAGGAACAGTTCAAAACATAGTCAGTAAGAAGAGTCAGTCTTCTTGTACTTAAGTCTGCATTGTGCCTTTTGTATTTAATTCCGATGCAATATCTGTGTCTCATCGTCAATAAGAAGGTCCAAGGGATACAATAAACCTGAAGTGAAGCATCGGAATCTATATCTAGTGTCATAGGAATGGTTCACAACATAGACAGTAAGGAGAGTCAGTCTTCTTGTACTTAAGTCGGCATTGTGCCATTTGTATTTAATTCCGATGAAATTTCTGTGTTTCATCGTCAATAAGAAGGTCAGAGGGATACAGTAAACCTGAAGTGAAGCATCGGAATCTATAACTAGTGTCACAGGAATGATTCAAAACACTCAGTAAGAAGAGTCAGTCTTCTTGTACCTATGTCGGCATTGTGCCTTTTGTATTTAATTCCGATCCAATTTCTGTGTTTCATCGTCAATAAGAAGGTCCAAGGGACACAGTAAACCTGAAGGGAAGCATCAGAATGTATAACTAGTGTCACAGGGAGAGTTCAAAACATAGTCAGTAGGAAGAGTCAATCTTCTTGTACTTAAGTCGGCATTGTGCCTTTTGTATTTAATTCCGATGCAATTTCTGTGTTTCGTCGTCAATAAGAAGGTCCAAGGGATACAGTAAACCTGAAGTGAAGCATCGGAATCTATAACTAGTGTCACAGGAATGATTCAAAACACTCAGTAAGAAGAGTCAGTCTTCTTGTACCTATGTCGGCATTGTGCCTTTTGTATTTAATTCCGATCCAATTTCTGTGTTTCATCATCAATAAGAAGGTCAGAGGGATACAGTAAACCTGAAGTGAAGCATCGGAATCTATATCTAGTGTCACAGGAATGGTTCAAATCATAGTCAGTAAGAAGAGTCAGTCTTCTTGTACTTAAGTCGGCATTGTGCCTTTTCTAATTAATTCCGATGCAATATCTGTGTTTCATCGTCAATAAGAAGGTCCAAGGGATACAGTAAACCTGAAGTGAAGCATCGGAATCTATAACTAGTGTCACAAGAATGGTTCCAAACATAGTCAGTAAGAAGAGTCAGTCTTCTTGTACTTAAGTCGGTATTGTGCCTTTTCTATTTATTTCCGATGCAATTTTTGAGTTTCATCGTCAATAAGAAGGTCCAAGGGATACAGTAAACCTGAAGTGAATCATCGGAATCAATAACTAGTGTCACAGGAATGGTTCAAAACATAGATAGTAATAAGAGTCAGTCTTCTAGTACTTATGTCGGCTTTGTGACTTTTGTATTTAATTCCGATCCAATTTCTGTGTTTCATCGACAATAAGAAGGTCCCAGCGATACAGTAAACCTGAAGTGAAGCATCGGAATCTATAACTAGTGTCACAGGAATGGTTCAAAACATAGTCAGTAAGAAGAGTCAGTCTTCTTGTACTTAAGTCGTCATTGAGCCTTTTGTATTTAATTCCGATGCAATATCTGTGTTTCATCGTTAATAAGAAGGTCCAAGGGATATAATAAACCTGAAGTGAAACATCGGAATCCGTATCTAGTGTCACAGGAATAGTTCATAACATAGTCAGTAAGAAGAGTCAGTCTTCTTGTACTTCAGTCGGCATTGTGCCATTTGTATTTAATTCCGATCCAATTTCTGTGTTTCATCGTCAATAAGAAGGTCCATGGGATACAGTAAACCTGAAGTGAAGCATCGGAATCTATAACTAGTGTCACAGGAATGGTTCAAAACATAGTCAGTAAGAAGAGTCAGTCTTCTTGTACTGAAGTCGGCATTGTGCCTTTTGTATGTAATTCCGATGCAATTTCTGTGTTTCATTGTCAATAAGAAGGTCCAAGGGATACAGTAAACTTGAAGTGAAGCATTGGAATCTACAACTAGTGTCAGAGGAATGGTTCAAAACAGTCAGTAAGAAGAGTCAGTCTTCTTGTACTTAAGTCGGCATTGTGCTTATTGTATTTAATTCCGATGCAATTTCTGTGTTTCATCGTCAATAAGAAGGTCCAAGGGATACAGTAAACCTGAAGTGAAGCATCGGAATCTATAACTAGTGTCACAAGAATGGTTCCAAACATAGTCAGTAAGAAGAGTCAGTCCTCTTCTACTTAAGTCGGTATTGTGCCTTTTCTATTTAATTCCGATGCAATTTTTGAGTTTCATCGTCAATAAGAAGGTCCAAGGGATACAGTAAACCTGAAGTGAAGCATCGGAATCTATAACTAGTGTCACAAGAATGGTTCCAAACATAGTCAGTAAGAAGAGACAGTCTTCTTGTACTTAAGTCGGCATTGTGCCTTTTCTATTTAATTCCGATGCTATTTTTGTGTTTCATCGTCAATAAGAAGGTCCAAGGGATACAGTAAACCTGAAGTGAGTCATCGGAATCAATAATTACTGTCACAGGAATGGTTCAAAACATAGTCAGTACGAAGAGTCAGTCTTCTTGTACTTAAGTCGGCATTGTGCTTTTTGTATTTAATTCCGATGCAATTTCTGTGTTTCATCGTCAATAAGAAGGTCCAAGGGATACAGTAAACCTGAAGTGAAGCATCGGAATCTATAACTAGTGTCACAGGAATGGTTCAAAACATAGACAAAAAGAAGAGTCAGTCTTCTTGTACTGAAGTCGGCATTGTGCCTTTTGTATGTAATTCCGGTGCAATTTCTGTGTTTCATAGTCAATAAGAAGGTCCAAGGGATACAATAAACCTGAAGTGAAGCATCGAAATCTATATCTAGTGTCATAGGAATGGTTCAAAACATAGTCAGTAAGAAGAGTCAGTCTTCTTGTACTTAAGTCGGCATTGTGCCGTTTGTATTTAATTCCGATGCAATTTCTGTGTTTCATCGTCAATACGAAGGTCAGAGGGATACAGTAAACCTGAAGTGAAGCATCGGAATCTATAACTAGTGTCACAGGAATGATTCAAAACACTCAGTAAGAAGAGTCAGTCTTCTTGTACCTATGTCGGCATTGTGCCTTTTTTATTTAATTACGATCCAATTTCTGTGTTTCATCGTCAATAAGAAGGTCCAAGGGACACAGTAAACCTGAAGTGAAGCATCAGAATGTATAACTAGTGTCACAGGAATGGTTCAAAACATAGATAGTAATAAGAGTCAGTCTTCTAGTACTTAAGTCGGCATTGTGACTTTTGTATTTAATTCCGATCCAATTTCTGTGTTTCATCGACAATAAGAAGGTCCCAGGGATACAGTAAACCTGAAGTGAAGCATCGGAATCTATAACTAGTGTCACAGGAATGGTTCAAAACATAGTCAGTAAGAAGAGTCAGTCTTCTTGTACTTAAGTCGGCATTGTGCCGTTTGTATTTAATTCCGATGCAATATCTGTGTTTCATCGTCAATATGAAGGTCCAAGGGATACAATAAACCTGAAGTGAAGCATCGGAATCTATATCTAGTGTCATAGGAATGGTTCAAAACATAGACAGTAAGGAGAGTCAGTCTTCTTGTACTTAAGTCGGCATTGTGCCATTTGTATTTAATTCCGATGCAATTTCTGTGTTTCATCGTCAATAAGAAAGTCAGAGGGATACAGTAAACCTGAATTGAAACATCGGAATCTACAACTAGTGTCGCAGGAATGGTTCAAAACAGTCAGTAAGAAGAGTCAGTCTTCTTGTACTTAAGTCGGCATTGTGCCTTTTGTATTTAATTCCGATCCAATTTCTGTGTTTCATCGTCAATAAGAAGGTCCAAGGGATACAGTAAACCTGAAGTGAAGCATCGGAATCTATAACTAGTGTCACAGGAATGGTTCAAAACATAGTCAGTAAGAAGAGTCAGTCTTCTCTTACTTATGTCGGCATTGTGCCTTTTGTATTTAATTCCGATGCAATTTCTGTGTTTCATCGTAAATAAGATGGTCCAAGGGATACAATAAACCTGAAGTGAAGCATCGGAATCTATATCTAGTGTCACAGGAATGGTTCAAACATAGACAGTACGAAGAGTCAGTCTTCTAGTACTTAAGTCGGTATTGCGCGTCTTGCATTTAATTCCGATCCAAATTCTGTGTTTCATCGTCATTATGAAGGTCCAAGGGATACAGTAGACCTGAAGTGAAGCATCGGAATCTATAAGTAGTGTCACAGGAATGGTTCAAAACATAGTCAGTAAGAAGAGTCAGTCTTCTTGTACTTAAGTCGTCATTGAGCCTTTTGTATTTAATTCCGATGCAATATCTGTGTTTCATCGTTAATAAGAAGGTCCAAGGGATACAATAAACCTGAAGTGAAACATCGGAATCCATATCTAGAGTCACAGGAATAGTTCATAACATAGTCAGTAAGAAGAGTCAGTCTTCTTGTACTTAAGTCGGCAATGTGCCATTTGTATTTAATTCCGATCCAATTTCTGTGTTTCATCGTCAATAAGAAGGTCCAAGGGATACAGTAAACCTGAAGTGAAGCATCGGAATCTATAACTAGTGTCACAGGAATGGTTCAAAACATAGTCAGTAAGAAGAGTCAGTCTTCTTGTACTGAAGTCGGCATTGTGCCTTTTGTATGTAATTCCGATGCAATTTCTGTGTTTCATTGTCAATAAGAAGGTCTAAGGGATACAGTAAACTTGAAGTGAAGCTTCGGAATCTATAACTAGTGTCACCGGAATGGTTCAAAACAGTCAGCAAGAAGAGTCAGTCTTCTTGTACTTAAGTCGGCACTGTGCTTTTTGTATTTAATTCCGATGCAATTTCTGTGTTTCATCGTCAATAAGAAGGTCCAAGGGATACAGTAAACCTGAAGTGAAGCATCGGAATCTATAACTAGTGTCACAAGAATGGTTCCAAACATAGTCAGTAAGAAGAGTCAGTCCTCTTGTACTTAAGTCGGTATTGTACCTTTTCTATTTAATTCCGATGCAATTTTTGAGTTTAATCGTCCATAAGAAGGTCCAAGGGATACAGTAAACCTGAAGTGAAGCATCGGAATCTAAAACTAGTGTCACAAGAATGGTTCCAAACATACTCAGTAAGAAGAGACAGTCTTCTTGTACTTAAGTCGGCATTGTGCCTTTTCTATTTCATTCCGATGCTATTTTTGTGTTTCATCGTCAATAAGAAGGTCCAAGGGATACAGTAAACCTGAAGTGAGTCATCGGAATCAATAACTACTGTCACAGGAATGGTTCAAAACATAGTCAGTACGAAGAGTCAGTCTTCTTGTACTTAAGTCGGCATTGTGCCTTTTGTATTTAATTCCGATGCAATTTCTGTGTTTCATCGTCAATAAGAAGGTCCAAGGGATACAGTAAACCTGAAGTGAAGCATCGGAATCTATAACTACTGTCACAGGAATGGTTCAAAACATAGTCAGTACGAAGAGTCAGTCCTCTTGTACTTAAGTCGGCATTGTGCCTTTTGTATTTAATTCCGATGCAATTTCTGTGTTTCATCGTCAATAAGAAGGTCCAAGGGATACAGTAAACTTGAAGTGAAGCATCGGAATCTATAACTTGTGTCACAGGAATGGTTCAAAACATAGACAAAAAGAAGAGTCAGTCTTCTTGTACTGTAGTCGGCATTGTGCCTTTTGTATGTAATTCTGATGCAATTTCTGTGTTTCTTCGTCAATAAGAAGGTCCAAGGGATACAGTAAACCAGAAGTGAAGCTTCGGAATCTATAGATAGTGTCACAGGAATGGTTCAAAACAGTCAGTAAGAAGAGTCAGTCTTCTTGCACTTTCGTCGGCACTGTGCCTTTTGTATTTAATTACGATGCAATTTCTGTGTTTCAGCGTCAATAAGAAGGTTCAAGGGATACAGTAAATCTGAAGTGAAGCATCCGAATCTATAACTAGTGTCAAAGGAATGGTTCAAAACATAGATAGTAAGAAGAGTCAGTCTTCTACTACTTAAGTCGGCATTGTGCCTTTTGTATTTAATTCCGATCCAATTTCTGTGTTTCATCGTCAATAAGAAGGTCCAAGGGATACAGTAAACCTGAAGCGAAGCATCGGAATCTATAACTAGTGTCACAGGAACAGTTCAAAACATAGTCAGTAAGAAGAGTCAGTCTTCTTGTACTTAAGTCGGCATTGTGCCTTTTGTATTTAATTCCGATGCAATATCTGTGTCTCATCGTCAATAAGAAGGTCCAAGGGATACAATAAACCTGAAGTGAAGCATCGGAATCTATATCTAGTGTCATAGGAATGGTTCACAACATAGACAGTAAGGAGAGTCAGTCTTCTTGTACTTAAGTCGGCATTGTGCCATTTGTATTTAATTCCGATGAAATTTCTGTGTTTCATCGTCAATAAGAAGGTCAGAGGGATACAGTAAACCTGAAGTGAAGCATCGGAATCTATAACTAGTGTCACAGGAATGATTCAAAACACTCAGTAAGAAGAGTCAGTCTTCTTGTACCTATGTCGGCATTGTGCCTTTTGTATTTAATTCCGATCCAATTTCTGTGTTTCATCGTCAATAAGAAGGTCCAAGGGAAACAGTAAACCTGAAGGGAAGCATCAGAATGTATAACTAGTGTCACAGGGATAGTTCAAAACATAGTCAGTAAGAAGAGTCAATCTTCTTGTACTTAAGTCGGCATTGTGCCTTTTGTATTTAATTCCGATGCAATTTCTGTGTTTCGTCGTCAATAAGAAGGTCCAAGGGATACAGTAAACCTGAAGTGAAGCATCGGAATCCTTAACTAGTGTCACAGGAATGGTTCAAATCATAGACAAAATGAAGAGTCAGTCTTCTTGTACTTAAGTCGGCATTGTGCCTTTTCTATTTAATTCCGATGCAATTTCTGTGTTTCATCGTCAATAAGAAGGTCAGAGGGATACCGTAAACCTGAAGTGAAGCATCGGAATCTATAACTAGTGTCACAGGAATGGTTCAAATCATAGTCAGTAAGAAGAGTCAGTCTTCTTGTACTTAAGTCGGCATTGTGCCTTTTCTAATTAATTCCTATGCAATATCTGTGTTTCATCGACAATAAGAAGGTCCAAGGGATACAGTAAACCTGAAGTGAAGCATCGGAATCTATAACTAGTGTCACAAGAATGGTTCCAAACATAGTCAGTAAGAAGAGTCGGTCTTCTTGTACTTAAGTCGGTATTGTGCCTTTTCTATTCAATTCCAATGCAATTTTTGAGTTTCATCGTCAATAAGAAGGTCCAAGGGATACAGTCAACCTGAAGTGAATCATCGGAATCAATAACTAGTGTCACAGGAATGGTTCAAAACATAGATGGTAATAAGAGTCAGTCTTCTTGTACTTAAGTCGGCATTGTGCCATTTGTATTTAATTCCGATCCAATTTCTGTGTTTCATCGTCAATAAGAAGGTCCAAGGGATACAGTAAACCTGAAGTGAAGCTTCGGAATCTATACCTAGTGTCACAGGAATGGTTAAAAACATAGTCAGTAAGAAGAGTCTGTCTTCTTGTACTGAAGTCGGCATTGTGCCCTTTGTATGTAATTCCGATGCAATTTCTGTGTTTCATCGTCAATAAGAAGGTCCAAGGGATACAGTAAAGTTGAAGTGAAGCTTCGGAATCTAAAACTGGTGTCACAGTAATGGTTCAAAACAGTCAGTAAGAAGAGTCAGTCTTCTTGTACTTAAGTCGGCATTGTGCTTTTTGTATTTAATTCCGATGCAATTTCTGTGTTTCATCGTCAATAAGAAGGTCCAAGGGATACAGTAAACCTGAAGTGAAGCATCGGAATCTATAACTAGTGTCACAAGAATGGTTCCAAACATAGTCAGTAAGAAGAGTCAGTCTTCTTGTACTTAAGTCGGTATTGTGCCTTTTCTATTTAATTCCGATGGAATTTCTGTGTTTCATCGTCAATAAGAAGGTCCAAGGGATACAGTAAACCTGAAGTGAATCATCGGAATCTATAACTAGTGTCACAGGAATGGTTCAAAACATAGATAGTGAGAAGAGTCAGTCTTCTAGTACTTAAGTCGGCATTGTGCCTTTTGTATTTAATTCCGATGCAATATCTGTGTTTCATCGTCAATATGAAGGTCCAAGGGATCCAATAAACCTGAAGTGAAGCATCGGAATCTATATCTAGTGTCATAGGAATGGTTCAAAACATTGACAGTAAGGAGAGTCAGTCTTCTTGTACTTAAGTCGGCATTATGCCATTTGTATTTAATTTCGATGCAATTTCTGTGTTTCATCGTCAATACGATGGTCAGAGGGATACAGTAAACCTGAATTGAAGCATCGGAATCTACAACTAGTGTCACAGGAATGGTTCAAAACAGTCAGTAAGAAGAGTCAGTCTTCTTGTACTTAAGTCGGCATTGTGCCTTTTGGATTTAATTCCGATCCAATTTCTGTGTTTCATCGCAATAAGAAGGTCCAAGGGATACAGTAAACCTGAAGCGAAGCATCGGAATCTATAACTAGTGTCACAGGAATGGTTCAAAACATAGTCAGTAAGAAGAGTCAGTTTTCTTGTACTTAAGTCGGCATTGTGCCATTTGTATTTAATTCCGATGCAATTTCTGTGTTTCATCGTCAATAAGAAGGTCAGAGGGATACAGTAAACCAGATGTGTAGCATCGGAATCTATAACTAGTGTCACAGGAATGGTTCAAAACATAGACAGTAAGAAGAGTCAGTCTTCTAGTACTTAAGTCGGTATTGTGCCTTTTGTATTTAATACCGATCCAATTTCTGTGTTTCATCGTCAATATGAAGGTCCAAGAGATACAGTACACCTGAGGTGAAGCATCGGAATCTATAAGTAGTGTCACAGGAAATTGTTGAAGACATAGTCAGTAAGAAGAGTTAGTCTTCTTGTACTTAAGTCGTCATTGAGCCTTTTGTATTTAAATCCGATGCAATATCTGTGTTTCATCGTCAATAAGAAGGTCCAAGGGATACAATAAACCCGAAGTGAAGCAACGGAATCTATACCTAGTGTCACAGGAATGGTTCAAAACATAGACAGTAAGGAGAGTCTGTCTT
Source organism: Schistocerca americana (assembly GCF_021461395.2). Taxonomy (NCBI): domain Eukaryota; kingdom Metazoa; phylum Arthropoda; class Insecta; order Orthoptera; family Acrididae; genus Schistocerca; species Schistocerca americana. Next base: position 643,767,193 of record NC_060124.1, read on the forward strand.
CTTGTACTTAAGTCAGCATTGTGCCATTTTTATTTAATTCCGATGCAATTTCAGTGTTTCATTGTCAATAAGAAGGTCAGAGGGATACAGTAAACCTGAAGTGTAGCATCGGAATCTATAACTAGTGTCACCGGAATGGTTCAAAGCATAGACAGTAAGAAGAGTCAGTCTTCTAGTACTTAAGTCGGCATTGTGCCTTTTGTATTTATTCCGATCCAATTTCTGTGTTTCATCGCCAATATGAAGGTCCAAGGGATACAGTCAACCTGAAATGAAGCATCGGAATCTATAACTAGTGTCACAGGAATGGTTCAAAACATAGTCAGTAAGACGAGTCAGTCTTCTTGTACTTAAGTCGGCATTGAGCCTTTTGTATTTCATTCCGATGCAATTTCTGTGTTTCATCGTCAATAAGAAGGTCCAAGGGATACAATGAACCTGAAGTGAAGCATCGGAATCTATATCTAGTGTCACAGGAATAGTTCATAACATAGTCAGCTAGGAGCGTCAGTCTTCTTGTACTTAGGTCGGCATTGTGCCTTTTGTAAATAATTCCGATGCAATTTCTGTGTTTCATCGTCAATAAGAAGATCAGAGGGATACAGTAAACCTGACGTGAAGCATCGGAATCTATGACTAGTGTCACAGGAATGGTTCAAAACATAGACAAAAAGAAGAGTCAGTCTTCTTGTACTGAAGTCGGCATTGTGCGTTTTGTATGTAATTCCGATGCAATTTCTGTGTTTCATCGCCAATAAGAAGGTCCAAGGGATACAGTAAACCTGAAGTGAAGCTTCGGAATCTATAACTAGTGTCACAGGAATAGTTCAAAACATAGTCAGTAAGAAGAGTCAGTCTTCTTGTACTTAAGTCGGCATTGTGCGTTTTGTATTTCATTCCGATGCAATATCTGTGTTTCAATGTCAATAAGAAGGTCCAAGGGATACAATAAACCTGAAGTGAAGCATCGGAATCTGTATCTAGTGTCACAGGAATGGTTCCAAACACAGACAGTAAGGAGAGTCCGTCTTCTTGTACTTAAGTCGGCATTGATCCATTTGTATTAAATTCCGATGCAATTTCTGTGTTTCATCGTCAATAAGAAGGTCAGAGGGATACAGTAAACCTGCAGTGAAGCATCGGAATCCATAGCTAGTGTCACAGGAATGGTTCAAATCATAAACAGTAAGAACAGTCAGTCTTCTTGTACTTAAGTCGGCATTGTGCCTTTTCTATTTAATTCCGTTGCAATTTCTGTGTTACATCGTCAATAAGAAGGTCCAAGGGATACAGTAAACCTGAAGTGAAGCATCGGAATCTATAACTAGTGTCACAGGAATGGTTCAAAACATAGTCAGTAAGAAGAGTCAGTCTTCTTGTACTTAAGTCGGCATTGTGCCATTTGTACTTAATTCCGATGCAATTTCTGTGTTTCATCGTCGATAAGAAGGTCAGAGGGATACAGTAAACCTGAGGTGAAGCATCGGAATCTATAACTAGTGTCATAGGAATGGTTCAGAACAGTCAGTAAGAAGAGTCAGTCTGCTTGTACTTAAGCCGGCATTGTGCCTTTTGTATCTTATTCCGATGCAATTTCTGTGTTTCATCGTCAATAAGAAGGTCAGAGGGATACAGTAAACCTGAAGTGAAGCATCGGCATCTATAAGTAGTGTCACAGGAATGGTTCAAATTATAGACAGTAAGAAGAGTCAGTCTTCTTGTACTTAAGTCGGCATTATGCCTTTTCAATTTAATTCCGACGCAATTACTGTGTTTCATCCACAATTAGAAGGTCAGAGGGATACAGTAAACCTGAAGTGTAGCATCGGAATCTATAACTAGTGTCACAGGAATGGTTCAAAACATAGACAGTAGGAAGAGTCAGTCTTCTTGTAGTTAAGTCGACATTGTGACTTTTCTATTAATTCCGATGTAATTTCTGTGTTTCATCGTCAATAAGAAGGTCAGAGGGATACAGTAAACATGAAGTGAAGCATCTGAATCTGTAACTAGCGTCACAGGAATGGTTCAAGGCATAGACAGTAAGAAGAGTCAGTCTTCTTGTACTTAAGTCGGCATTGTGCCTTTTCTATTTAATTCCGATGCAATTGCTGTGTTTCATCGTCAATAAGAAGGTCCAAGGGATACAGTCAACCTGAAGTGAAGCATCGGAATCTATAACTAGTGTCACAGGAATGGTTCAAAACATAGTCAGTAAGACGAGTCAGTCTTCTTGTACCTAAGTCGGCATTGAGGCTTTTGTATACCATTCCGATGCAATATCTGTGTTTCATCGTCAATAAGAAGGTCCAAGGGATACAATAAACCTGAAGTGAAGCATCGGAATCTATATTTAGTGTCACAGGAGTAGTTCATAACATAGTCAGTAAGGAGAGTCAGTCTTCTTGTACTTAAGTCGGCATTGTGCCTTTTGTATATAATTCCGATGCAATTTCTGTGTTTCATCGTCAATAAGAAGGTCAGAGCGATACAGTAAACCTGACGTGAAGCATCGGAATCTATAACTAGTGTCACAGGAATGGTTCAAAACAGTCAGTAAGAAGAGTCAGTCTTCTTGTACTTCAGTCGGCATTGTGCTTTTTGTATTTAATTCCGATGCAACTTCTGTGTTTCATCGTCAGTAAGAAGGTCCAAGGGATACAGTAAATCTGAAGTGAAGCATCGGAATCTATAACTAGTGTCACAGGAATGGTTCAAAACATAGATAGTCAGAAGAGTCAGTCTTCTAGTACTTAAGTCGGCATTGTGCCTTTTGTATTTAATTCCGATCCAATTTCAGTGTTTCATCGTCAATAAGAAGGTCCAAGGGATACAGTAAACCTGAAGTGAAGCATCGGAATCTATAACTAGTGTCACAGGAATGATTCAAAACATAGTCAGTAAGAAGAGTCAGTCTTCTAGTACTTAAGACAGCATTGTGCGTTTTGTATTTAATTCCGATGCAATATCTGTGTTTCAATGTCAATAAGAAGACCCAAGGGATACAATAAACCTGAAGTGAAGCATCGGAATCTGTATCTAGTGTCACAGGAATGGTTCCAAACATAGACAGTAAGGAGAGTCAGTCTTCTTGTACTTAGGTCGGCATTGATCCATTTGTATTTAATTCCGATGCAATTTCTGTGTTTCATCGTCAATAAGAAGGTCAGAGGGATACAGTAAACCTGCAGTGAAGCATCGGAATCTATAGCTAGTGTCACAGGAATGGTTCAAAACATAGTCAGTAAGAAGAGTCAGTCTTCTTGTACTTAAGTCGGCAATGTGCCTTTTGTATTTAATTCCGATGCAATGTCTGTGTATCATCGTCCATAAGAAGGTCCAAGGGATACAATAAACCTGGAGTGAAGCATCGGAATCATTATCTAGTGTCACAGGAATGGTTCAACGCATAGACAGTAAGGAGAGCCACTCTTCTTGTACTTAAGTCGGCATTGTGCCATTTGTATTTAATTCCGATGCAATTTCTGTGTTCCATCGTCAATAAGAAGGTCAGAGGGATACAGTAAACCTGCAGTGAAGCATCGGAATCTATAGCTAGTGTCACAGGAATGGTTCAAAACATAGTCAGTAAGAAGAGTCAGTCTTCTAGTACTTAAGTCGGCATTGTGCCTTTTGTATTTATTCCGATCCAATTTCTGTGTTTCATCGCCAATATGAAGGTCCAAGGGATACAGTAAACCTGAAGTGAAGCATCGGAATCTATAACTAGTGTCACAGGAATGGTTCAAAACATAGTCAGTAAGGAGAGTCAGTCTTCTTGTACTTAAGTCGGCATTGTGCCATTTGTATTTAATTCCGATGCAATTTCTGTGTTTCATCGTCAATAAGAAGGTCCAAGGGATACAATGAACCTGAAGTGAAGCATCGGAATCTATATCTAGTGTCACAGGAATAGTTCATAACATAGTCAGTAAGGAGAGTCAGTCTTCTTGTACTTAAGTCGGCATTGTGCCTTTTGTATATAATTCCGATGCAATTTCTGTGTTTCATCGTCAATAAGAAGATCAGAGGGATACAGTAAACTTGACGTGAAGCATCGGAATCTATGACTAGTGTCACAGGAATGGTTCAAAACATAGACAAAAAGAAGAGTCAGTCTTCTTGTACTGAAGTCGGCATTGTGCCTTTTGTATGTAATTCCGATGCAATTTCTGTGTTTCATCGTCAATAAGAAGGTCCAAGGGAAACAGTAAACCTGAAGTGAAGTCTCGTAATCTATAACTAGTGTCACAGGAATGGTTCAAAACAGTCAGTAAGCAGAGTCAGTCTTCTTGTACTTCAGTCGGCATTGTGCTTTTTGTATTTAATTCCGATGCAACTTCTGTGTTTCATCGTCAGTAAGAAGGTCCAAGGGATACAGTAAATCTGAAGTGAAGCATCGGAATCTATAACTAGTGTCACAGGAATGGTTCGTAACATAGATAGTCAGAAGAGTCAGTCTTCTTGTATTTAAGTCTGCATTGTGCCTTTTGTATTTAATTCCGATCCAATTTCTGTGCTTCATCGTCAATAAGAAGGTCCAAGGGATACAGTAAACCTGAAGTGAAGCATCGGAATCTATAACTAGTGTCACAGGAATGATTCAAAACATAGTCAGTAAGAAGCGTCAGTCTTCTTGTACTTAAGTCGGCATTGTGGCTTTTGTATTTAATTCCGATGCAATGTCTGTGTATCATCGTCCATAAGAAGGTCCAAGGGATAGAATAAACCTGGAGTGAAGCATCGGAATCTATATCTAGTGTCACAGGAATGGTTCAAAGCATAGACAGTAAGGAGAGTCACTCTTCTTGTACTTAAGTCGGCATTGTGCCATTTGTATTTAATTCCGATGCAATTTCTGTGTTTCATCGTCAATAAGAAGGTCAGAGGGATACAGTCAACCTGAAGAGTAGCATTAGAATCTATAACTAGTGTCACAGGAATGGTTCAAAACATAGACAGTAAGAAGAGTCAGTCTTCTAGTACTTAAGACGGCATTGTGCCTTTTGTATTTAATTCCGATCCAATTTCTGTGTTTCATCGTCAATAAGAAGGTCCAAGGGATACAGTAAACCTGAAGTGAAGCATCGGAATCTATAACTAGTGTCACAGGAATGGTTCAAATCATAAACAGTAAGAACAGTCAGTCTTCTTGTACTTAAGTCGGCATTGTGCCTTTTCTATTTAATTCCGATGCAGTTTCTGTGTTTCATCGTCAATAAGAAGGTCCAAGGGATACAGTAAACCTGAAGTGAAGCATCGGAATCTATAACTAGTGTCACGGGAATGGTTCAAAACATAGTCAGTAAGAAGGGTCAGTCTTCTTGTACTTAAGTCGGCATTGTGCCATTTGTATTTAATTCCGATGCAATTTCTGTGTTTCATCGTCTATAGGAAGGTCAGAGGGATACAGTAAACCTGAAGTGAAGCATCGGAATCTATAACTAGTGTCATAGGAATGGTTCAGAACAGTCAGTAAGAAGAGTCAGTCTGCTTGTACCTAAGTCGGCATTGTGCCTTTTGTATTTTATTCCGATGCAATTTCTGTGTTTCATCGTCAATAAGAAGGTCAGAGGGATACAGTAAACCAGAAGTGAAGCATCGGAATCTATAAGTAGTGTCACAGGAATGGTTCAAATTATAGACAGTAAGAAGAGTCAGTCTTCTTGTACTTAAGTCGGCATTATGCCTTTTCAATTTAATTCCATCGCAATTACTGTGTTTCATCCACAATTAGAAGGTCAGAGGGATACAGTAAACCTGAAGTGTTGCATCGGAATCTATAACTAGTGTCACAGGAATGGTTCAAAACATAGACAGTAGGAAGAGTCAGTCTTCTTGTAGTTAAGTCGACATTGTGATTTTTCTATTTAATTCCGATGTAATTTCTGTGTTTCATCGTCAATAAGAAGGTCAGAGGGATACAGTAAACATGAAGTGAATCATCTGAATCTGTAACTAGCGTCACAGGAATGGTTCAAAGCATAGACAGTAAGAAGAGTCAGTCTTCTTGTACTTAAGTCGGCATTGTGCCTTTTCTATTTAGATCCGATGCAATTGCTGTGTTTCATCGTCAATAAGAGGGTCCAAGGGATAAAGAAAACCTGAAGTGAAGCATTGGAATCTATAACTAGTGTAACAGGAATGGTTCAAAGCATAGACAGTAAGAAGAGTCAGTCTTCTTGTACTTAAGTCGGCATTGTGCCGTTTCTATTTAATTCCGATGCAATTTCTGTGTTTCATCGTCAATAAGAAGGTCAGAGGGATTCAGTAAACCTGAAGTGAAGCATCGGAATCTATAACTAGTGTCACAGGAATTGTTAAAATCATAGTCAATAAGAAGAGTCAGTCTTCTTGTACTTAAGTCGGCATTGTGCCTTTTCTATTTAATTCCGATGCAATATCTGTGTTTCATCATCAATAAGATGGTCCCAGGGATACAGTTAACCTGAAGTGAAGCATCGGAATCTATAACTAGTGTCATAGGAATGGTTCCAAACATAGTCAGTAAGAAGAGTCAGTCTTCTTGTACTTAAGTCGGCATTGTCCCTTTTCTATTTAATTCCGATGCAATTTCTGTGCTTCATCGTCAATAAGATGGTCCAAGGATACAGTAAACCTGAAGTGAAGCATCGGAATCTATAAGTAGTGCCACAGGAATGGTTCAAATTATAGACAGTAAGAAGAGTCAGACTTCTTGTACTTAAGTCGGCATTATGCGTTTTCAATTTAATTCCGATGCAATTACTGTGTTTCATCCACAATTAGAAGGTCAGAGGGATACAATAAACCTGAAGTGTAGCATCGGAATCTATAACTAGTGTCACAGGAATGGTTGAAAACATAGACAGTAGGAAGAGTCCGTCTTCTTGTACTTAAGTCGGCATTGTGCCTTTTCAACTTTATTCCGATGCAATTTCTGTGTATCATCGTCAATAAGAAGGTCAGAGGGATACAGTAAACCTGAAGTGAGGCATCGAAATCTCTAACTAGCGTTACAGGAATGGTTCAAAGCATAGACAGTAAGAACAGTCAGTCTTCTTGTACTTAAGTCGGCATTGTGCCTTTTCTATTTAATTCCGATGCAATTGCTGTGTTTCATCGTCAATAAGAATGTCCAAGGGATACAGTAAACCTGAAGTGAAGCATCGGAATCTATAACTAGTGTCACAGGAATGGTTCAAATCATAGACAGTATGAAGAGTCAGTCTTCTTGTACTTAAGTCGGCATTGTGCCTTTTCTATTTAATTCCGATGCAATTTCTGTGTTTCATCGTCAATAAGAAGGTCAGAGGGATACAGTCAACCTGAAGTGAAGCATCGGAATCTATAACTAGTGTCATAGGAATGGTTCAGAACAGTCAGTAAGAAGAGTCAGTCTGCTTGTACCTAAGTCGGCATTGTGCCTTTTGTATTTTATTCCGATGCAATTTCTGTGTTTCATCGTCAATAAGAAGGTCAGAGGGATACAGTAAACCTGAAGTGAAGCATCGAATCTATAACTAGTGTCACAGGAATGGTTCAAAACATAGACAAAAAGAAGGGTCTGTCTTCTTGTACTGAAGTCGGCATTGTGCCTTTTGTATGTAATTCCGATGCAATTTCTGTGTTTCATCGTCAATAAGAAGGTCCAAGGGAAACAGTAAACCTGAAGTGAATCATCGGAATCAATAACTAGTGTCACAGGAATGGTTCAAAACATAGTCAGTACGAAGAGTCAGTCTTCTTGTACTTAAGTTGGCATTGTGCCTTTTGTATTTAATTCCATTGCAATTTCTGTGCTTCATCGTCAAATAGAAGGTCCAAGGGATACAGTAAACCTGAAGTGAAGCATCGGAATCTATAACTAGTGTCACAGGAATGGTTCAAAGCATAGACAAAAAGAAGGGTCAATCTTCTTGTACTCAAGTCGGCATTGTGCGTTTTGTATGTAATTCCGATGCAATTTCTGTGTTTCATCGTTAATAAGAAGGTCAGAGGGATACAGTAAACCTGAAGTGAAGCATCGGAATCTATTGCTAGTGTCACAGGAATGGTTCAAAACATAGTCAGTAAGAAGCGTCAGTCTTCTTGTACTTAAGTCGGCATTGTGGCTTTTGTATTTAATTCCGATGCAATGTCTGTGTATCATCGTCCATAAGAAGGTCCAAGGGATAGAATAAACCTGGAGTGAAGCATCGGAATCTATATCTAGTGTCACAGGAATGGTTCAAAGCATAGACAGTAAGGAGAGTCACTCTTCTTGTACTTAAGTCGGCATTGTGCCATTTGTATTTAATTCCGATGCAATTTCTGTGTTTCATCGTCAATAAGAAGGTCAGAGGGATACAGTCAACCTGAAGAGTAGCATTAGAATCTATAACTAGTGTCACAGGAATGGTTCAAAACATAGACAGTAAGAAGAGTCAGTCTTCTAGTACTTAAGTCGGCATTGTGCCTTTTGTATTTAATTCCAATCCAATTTCTGTGTTTCATCGTCAATAAGAAGGTCCAAGGGATACAGTAAACCTGAAGTGAAGCATCGGAATCTATAACTAGTGTCACAGGAATGGTTCAAATCATAAACAGTAAGAACAGTCAGTCTTCTTGTACTTAAGTCGGCATTGTGCCTTTTCTATTTAATTGCGATGCAGTTTCTGTGTTTCATCGTCAATAAGAAGGTCCAAGGGATACAGTAAACCTGAAGTGAAGCATCGGAATCTATAACTAGTGTCACGGGGATGGTTCAAAACATAGTCAGTAAGAAGGGTCAGTCTTCTTGTACTTAAGTCGGCATTGTGCCATTTGTATTTAATTCCGATGCAATTTCTGTGTTTCATCGTCTATAGGAAGGTCAGAGGGATACAGTAAACCTGAAGTGAAGCATCGGAATCTATAACTAGTGTCATAGGAATGGTTCAGAACAGTCAGTAAGAAGAGTCAGTCTGCTTGTACTTAAGTCGGCATTGTGCCTTTTGTATTTTATTCCGATGCAATTTCTGTGTTTCATCGTCAATAAGAAGGTCAGAGGGATACAGTAAACCTGAAGTGAAGCATCGGAATCTATAAGTAGTGTCACAGGAATGGTTCAAATTATAGACAGTAAGAAGAGTCAGTCTTCTTGTACTTAAGTCGGCATTATGCCTTTTCAATTTAATTCCATCGCAATTACTGTGTTTCATCCACAATTAGAAGGTCAGAGGGATACAGTAAATCTGAAGTGTTGCATCGGAATCTATAACTAGTGTCACTGGAATGGTTCAAAACATAGACAGTAGGAAGAGTCAGTCTTCTTGTAGTTAAGTCGACATTGTGATTTTTCTATTTAATTCCGATGTAATTTCTGTGTTTCATCGTCAATAAGAAGGTCAGAGGGATACAGTAAACATGAAGTGAATCATCTGAATCTGTAACTAGCGTCGCAGGAATGGTTCAAAGCATAGACAGTAAGAAGAGTCAGTCTTCTTGTACTTAAGTCGGCATTGTGCCTTTTCTATTTAATTCCGATGCAATTGCTGTGTTTCATCGTCGATAAGAGGGTCCAAGGGATACAGAAAACCTGAAGTGAAGCATTGGAATCTATAACTAGTGTCACAGGAATGGTTCAAAGCATAGACAGTAAGAAGAGTCAGTCTTCTTGTACTTAAGTCGGCATTGTGCCGTTTCTATTTAATTCCGATGCAATTTCTGTGTTTCATCGTCAATAAGAAGGTCAGAGGGATTCAGTAAACCTGAAGTGAAGCATCGGAATCTATAACTAGTGTCACAGGAATTGTTAAAATCATAGTCAATAAGAAGAGTCAGTCTTCTTGTACTTAAGTCGGCATTGTGCCTTTTCTATTTAATTCCGATGCAATATCTGTGTTTCATCATCAATAAGATGGTCCAAGGGATACAGTTAACCTGAAGTGAAGCATCGGAATCTATAACTAGTGTCATAGGAATGGTTCCAAACATAGTCAGTAAGAAGAGTCAGTCTTCTTGTACTTAAGTCGGCATTGTCCCTTTTCTATTTAATTCCGATGCAATTTCTGTGTTTCATCGTCAATAAGATGGTCCAAGGATACAGTAAACCTGAAGTGAAGCATCGGAATCTATAAGTAGTGCCACAGGAATGGTTCAAATTATAGACAGTAAGAAGAGTCAGACTTCTTGTACTTAAGTCGGCATTATGCGTTTTCAATATAATTCCGATGCAATTACTGTGTTTCATCCACAATTAGAAGGTCAGAGGGATACAATAAACCTGAAGTGTAGCATCGGAATCTATAACTAGTGTCACAGGAATGGTTGAAAACATAGACAGTAGGAAGAGTCCGTCTTCTTGTACTTAAGTCGGCATTGTGCCTTTTCAACTTAATTCCGATGCAATTTCTGTGTATCATCGTCAATAAGAAGGTCAGAGGGATACAGTAAACCTGAAGTGAGGCATCGAAATCTCTAACTAGCGTTACAGGAATGGTTCAAAGCATAGACAGTAAGAACAGTCAGTCTTCTTGTACTTAAGTCGGCATTGTGCCTTTTCTATTTAATTCCGATGCAATTGCTGTGTTCCATCGTCAATAAGAATGTCCAAGGGATACAGTAAACCTGAAGTGAAGCATCGGAATCTATAACTAGTGTCACAGGAATGGTTCAAATCATAGACAGTATGAAGAGTCAGTCTTCTTGTACTTAAGTCGGCATTGTGCCTTTTCTATTTAATTCCGATGCAATTTCTGTGTTTCATCGTCAATAAGAAGGTCCAAGGGATACAGTAAACCTGAAGTGAATCATCGGAATCATTAACTAGTGTCACAGGAATGGTTCAAAACATAGTCAGTACGAAGAGTCAGTCTTCTTGTACTTAAGTTGGCATTGTGCCTTTTGTATTTAATTCCGAAGCAATTTCTGTGTTTCATCGTCAATAAGAAGGTCCAAGGGATACAGTAAACCTGAAGTGAAGCATCGAATCTATAACTAGTGTCACAGGAATGGTTCAAAACATAGACAAAAAGATGGGTCAGTCTTCTTGTACTGAAGTCGGCATTGTGCCTTTTGTATGTGATTCCGATGCAATTTCTGTGTTTCATAGTCAATAAGAAGGTCCAAGGGATACAGTAAACCTGACGTGAATCATCGGAATCAATAACTAGTGTCACAGGAATGGTTCAAAACAGAGTCAGTACGAAGAGTCAGTCTTCTTGTACTTATGTTGGCATTGTGCCTTTTGTATTTAATTCCATTGCAATTTCTGTGTTTCATAGTCAATTAGAAGGTCCAAGGGATACAGTAAACCTGAAGTGAGGCATCGAAATCTCTAACTAGCGTTACAGGAATGGTTCAAAGCATAGACAGTAAGAACAGTCAGTCTTCTTGTACTTAAGTCGGCATTGTGCCTTTTCTATTTAATTCCGATGCAATTGCTGTGTTCCATCGTCAATAAGAATGTCCAAGGGATACAGTAAACCTGAAGTGAAGCATCGGAATCTATAACTAGTGTCACAGGAATGGTTCAAATCATAGACAGTATGAAGAGTCAGTCTTCTTGTACTTAAGTCGGCATTGTGCCTTTTCTATTTAATTCCGATGCAATTTCTGTGTTTCATCGTCAATAAGAAGGTCCAAGGGATACAGTAAACCTGAAGTGAATCATCGGAATCAATAACTAGTGTCACAGGAATGGTTCAAAACATAGTCAGTACGAAGAGTCAGTCTTCTTGTACTTAAGTTGGCATTGTGCCTTTTGTATTTAATTCCGAAGCAATTTCTGTGTTTCATCGTCAATAAGAAGGTCCAAGGGATACAGTAAACCTGAAGTGCAGTATCGGAATCTATAACTAGTGTCTCAGGAATGGTTCAAAACATACTCAGTAAGAAGAGTCAGTCTTCTTGTACTTAAGTCGGCATTGTGCCTTTTGTATTTAATTCCGATGCAATTTCTGTGTTTCATCGTCCATAAGAAGGTCCAAGGGATACAGTAAACCTGAAGTGAAGCATCGGAATCTAAAACTAGTGTCACAGGAATGGTTCAAATCATAGTAAGTAAGAAGAGTCAGTCTTCTTGTACTTAAGTCGGCATTGTGCCTTTTCTATTTAATTCCGATGCAATATCTGTGTTTCATCGTCAATAAGAAGGTCAGAGGGATACAGTAAACTTGAAGTGAAGCATCGGAATCTATTACTAGTGTCACCGGAATGGTTCCAACCATAGTCAGTAAGAAGTGTCAGTGTTCTTGTACTTAAGTCGGCATTGTGCCTTTTCTATTTAATTCCGATGCTATATCTGTTTTTCATCATCGATAAGAAGGTACAAGGGATACAGAAAACCTGAAGTGAGTCATCGGAATCAATAACTAGTGTCACAGGAATGGTTCAAAACATAGGCAGTACGAAGAGTCAGTCTTCTTGTACTTAAGTCGGCATTGTGCCTTTTGTATTTAATTCCGATGCAATTTCTGTGTTTCATCGTCAATAAGAAGGTCCAAGGGATACAGAAAACCTGAAGGGAACATCGGAATCTATAACTAGTGTCACTGGAATGGTTCAAAACATAGACAAAGTGAAGAGTCAGTTTTCTTGTACTTAAGTCGGCATTGTGCCTTTGGTATTTAATTCCGATGCAATTTCTGTGTTTCATCGTGAATAAGAAGGTCCAAGGGATACAGTAAACCTGAAGTGAAGCTTCGGAATCTATAACTAGTGTCACAGGAATATTTCAAAACGGTCAGTAAGAGGAGACAGTCTTCTTGTACTTAAGTCGGCATTGTGCCTTTTGTATTCAATTCCGATCCAATTTCTGTGTTTCATCGTCAATAAGTAGGTCCAAGGGATACAGTAAACCTGAAGTGAAGCATCGGAATCTATAACTAGTGTCACAGGAATGATTCAAAACATAGACAGTAAGAAGAGTCAGTCTTCTTGTACTTAAGTCGGCATTGTGCCTTTTGTATTCAATTCCGATGCAATTTCTGTGTTCCATCGTCAATAAGAAGGTCAGAGGGATACAGTAAACCTGAAGGGAAGGATCGGAATCTCTAACTAGTGTCACAGGAATGGTTCAAAACATAGTCAGTAAGAAGAGTCAGTCTTCTTGTACATAAGTCGGCATTGTGCCTTTTGTATTTAATTCCGATGCAATTTCTGTGTTTCATCGTCAATAAGAAGGTCCAAGGGATACTGTAAACCTGAAGTGAAGCATCAGAATCTGTAACTAGCGTCACAGGAATGGTTCAAAACATAGACAGTAGAAAAATTCAGTCTACATGTACTTAAGTCGGCATCATGCCTTATGTAATTATTTCCGATGCAATTTCTGTGTTTCATCGTCAATAAGAAGATCAGAGGGATACAGTAATCCTGAAGTAAAGCATCGGAATCTATAAATAGTGTCACGGGAATGGTTCAAAATATAGACAGTAAGAAGAGTCAGACTTCTTGTACTTAAGTCGGCATTGTCCCTTTTCTATTTAATTCCGATGCAATTTCTGTGCTTCATCGTCAATAAGATGGTCCAAGGATACAGTAAACCTGAAGTGAAGCATCGGAATCTATAAGTAGTGCCACAGGAATGGTTCAAATTATAGACAGTAAGAAGAGTCAGACTTCTTGTACTTAAGTCGGCATTATGCGTTTTCAATTTAATTCCGATGCAATTACTGTGTTTCATCCACAATTAGAAGGTCAGAGGGATACAATAAACCTGAAGTGTAGCATCGGAATCTATAACTAGTGTCACAGGAATGGTTGAAAACATAGACAGTAGGAAGAGTCCGTCTTCTTGTACTTAAGTCGGCATTGTGCCTTTTCAACTTTATTCCGATGCAATTTCTGTGTATCATCGTCAATAAGAAGGTCAGAGGGATACAGTAAACCTGAAGTGAGGCATCGAAATCTCTAACTAGCGTTACAGGAATGGTTCAAAGCATAGACAGTAAGAACAGTCAGTCTTCTTGTACTTAAGTCGGCATTGTGCCTTTTCTATTTAATTCCGATGCAATTGCTGTGTTTCATCGTCAATAAGAATGTCCAAGGGATACAGTAAACCTGAAGTGAAGCATCGGAATCTATAACTAGTGTCACAGGAATGGTTCAAATCATAGACAGTATGAAGAGTCAGTCTTCTTGTACTTAAGTCGGCATTGTGCCTTTTCTATTTAATTCCGATGCAATTTCTGTGTTTCATCGTCAATAAGAAGGTCCAAGGGATACAGTAAACCTGAAGTGAATCATCGGAATCAATAACTAGTGTCACAGGAATGGTTCAAAACATAGTCAGTACGAAGAGTCAGTCTTCTTGTACTTAAGTTGGCATTGTGCCTTTTGCATTTAATTCCGATGCAATTTCTGTGTTTCATCGTCAATAAGAAGGTCCAAGGGATACAGTAAACCTGAAGTGAAGCATCGAATCTATAACTAGTGTCACAGGAATGGTTCAAAACATAGACAAAAAGAAGGGTCTGTCTTCTTGTACTGAAGTCGGCATTGTGCCTTTTGTATGTAATTCCGATGCAATTTCTGTGTTTCATCGTCAATAAGAAGGTCCAAGGGAAACAGTAAACCTGAAGTGAATCATCGGAATCAATAACTAGTGTCACAGGAATGGTTCAAAACATAGTCAGTACGAAGAGTCAGTCTTCTTGTACTTAAGTTGGCATTGTGCCTTTTGTATTTAATTCCATTGCAATTTCTGTGCTTCATCGTCAAATAGAAGGTCCAAGGGATACAGTAAACCTGAAGTGAAGCATCGGAATCTATAACTAGTGTCACAGGAATGGTTCAAAGCATAGACAAAAAGAAGGGTCAATCTTCTTGTACTGAAGTCGGCATTGTGCGTTTTGTATGTAATTCCGATGCAATTTCTGTGTTTCATCGTTAATAAGAAGGTCAGAGGGATACAGTAAACCTGAAGTGAAGCATCGGAATCTATTGCTAGTGTCACAGGAATGGTTCAAAACATAGTCAGTAAGAAGCGTCAGTCTTCTTGTACTTAAGTCGGCATTGTGGCTTTTGTATTTAATTCCGATGCAATGTCTGTGTATCATCGTCCATAAGAAGGTCCAAGGGATAGAATAAACCTGGAGTGAAGCATCGGAATCTATATCTAGTGTCACAGGAATGGTTCAAAGCATAGACAGTAAGGAGAGTCACTCTTCTTGTACTTAAGTCGGCATTGTGCCATTTGTATTTAATTCCGATGCAATTTCTGTGTTTCATCGTCAATAAGAAGGTCAGAGGGATACAGTCAACCTGAAGAGTAGCATTAGAATCTATAACTAGTGTCACAGGAATGGTTCAAAACATAGACAGTAAGAAGAGTCAGTCTTCTAGTACTTAAGTCGGCATTGTGCCTTTTGTATTTAATTCCAATCCAATTTCTGTGTTTCATCGTCAATAAGAAGGTCCAAGGGATACAGTAAACCTGAAGTGAAGCATCGGAATCTATCACTAGTGTCACAGGAATGGTTCAAATCATAAACAGTAAGAACAGTCAGTCTTCTTGTACTTAAGTCGGCATTGTGCCTTTTCTATTTAATTGCGATGCAGTTTCTGTGTTTCATCGTCAATAAGAAGGTCCAAGGGATACAGTAAACCTGAAGTGAAGCATCGGAATCTATAACTAGTGTCACGGGGATGGTTCAAAACATAGTCAGTAAGAAGGGTCAGTCTTCTTGTACTTAAGTCGGCATTGTGCCATTTGTATTTAATTCCGATGCAATTTCTGTGTTTCATCGTCGATAGGAAGGTCAGAGGGATACAGTAAACCTGAAGTGAAGCATCGGAATCTATAACTAGTGTCATAGGAATGGTTCAGAACAGTCAGTAAGAAGAGTCAGTCTGCTTGTACTTAAGTCGGCATTGTGCCTTTTGTATTTTATTCCGATGCAATTTCTGTGTTTCATCGTCAATAAGAAGGTCAGAGGGATACAGTAAACCTGAAGTGAAGCATCGGAATCTATAAGTAGTGTCACAGGAATGGTTCAAATTATAGACAGTAAGAAGAGTCAGTCTTCTTGTACTTAAGTCGGCATTATGCCTTTTCAATTTAATTCCATCGCAATTACTGTGTTTCATCCACAATTAGAAGGTCAGAGGGATACAGTAAATCTGAAGTGTTGCATCGGAATCTATAACTAGTGTCACAGGAATGGTTCAAAACATAGACAGTAGGAAGAGTCAGTCTTCTTGTAGTTAAGTCGACATTGTGATTTTTCTATTTAATTCCGATGTAATTTCTGTGTTTCATCGTCAATAAGAAGGTCAGAGGGATACAGTAAACATGAAGTGAATCATCTGAATCTGTAACTAGCGTCGCAGGAATGGTTCAAAGCATAGACAGTAAGAAGAGTCAGTCTTCTTGTACTTAAGTCGGCATTGTGCCTTTTCTATTTAATTCCGATGCAATTGCTGTGTTTCATCGTCAATAAGAGGGTCCAAGGGATACAGAAAACCTGAAGTGAAGCATTGGAATCTATAACTTGTGTCACAGGAATGGTTCAAAGCATAGACAGTAAGAAGAGTCAGTCTTCTTGTACTTAAGTCGGCATTGTGCCGTTTCTATTTAATTCCGATGCAATTTCTGTGTTTCATCGTCAATAAGAAGGTCAGAGGGATTCAGTAAACCTGAAGTGAAGCATCGGAATCTATAACTAGTGTCACAGGAATTGTTAAAATCATAGTCAATAAGAAGAGTCAGTCTTCTTGTACTTAAGTCGGCATTGTGCCTTTTCTATTTAATTCCGATGCAATATCTGTGTTTCATCATCAATAAGATGGTCCAAGGGATACAGTTAACCTGAAGTGAAGCATCGGAATCTATAACTAGTGTCATAGGAATGGTTCCAAACATAGTCAGTAAGAAGAGTCAGTCTTCTTGTACTTAAGTCGGCATTGTCCCTTTTCTATTTAATTCCGATGCAATTTCTGTGTTTCATCGTCAATAAGATGGTCCAAGGATACAGTAAACCTGAAGTGAAGCATCGGAATCTATAAGTAGTGCCACAGGAATGGTTCAAATTATAGACAGTAAGAAGAGTCAGACTTCTTGTACTTAAGTCGGCATTATGCGTTTTCAATATAATTCCGATGCAATTACTGTGTTTCATCCACAATTACAAGGTCAGAGGGATACAATAAACCTGAAGTGTAGCATCGGAATCTATAACTAGTGTCACAGGAATGGTTGAAAACATAGACAGTAGGAAGAGTCCGTCTTCTTGTACTTAAGTCGGCATTGTGCCTTTTCAACTTAATTCCGATGCAATTTCTGTGTATCATCGTCAATAAGAAGGTCAGAGGGATACAGTAAACCTGAAGTGAGGCATCGAAATCTCTAACTAGCGTTACAGGAATGGTTCAAAGCATAGACAGTAAGAACAGTCAGTCTTCTTGTACTTAAGTCGGCATTGTGCCTTTTCTATTTAATTCCGATGCAATTGCTGTGTTCCATCGTCAATAAGAATGTCCAAGGGATACAGTAAACCTGAAGTGAAGCATCGGAATCTATAACTAGTGTCACAGGAATGGTTCAAATCATAGACAGTATGAAGAGTCAGTCTTCTTGTACTTAAGTCGGCATTGTGCCTTTTCTATTTAATTCCGATGCAATTTCTGTGTTTCATCGTCAATAAGAAGGTCCAAGGGATACAGTAAACCTGAAGTGAATCATCGGAATCAATAACTAGTGTCACAGGAATGGTTCAAAACATAGTCAGTACGAAGAGTCAGTCTTCTTGTACTTAAGTTGGCATTGTGCCTTTTGTATTTAATTCCGAAGCAATTTCTGTGTTTCATCGTCAATAAGAAGGTCCAAGGGATACAGTAAACCTGAAGTGAAGCATCGAATCTATAACTAGTGTCACAGGAATGGTTCAAAACATAGACAAAAAGATGGGTCAGTCTTCTTGTACTGAAGTCGGCATTGTGCCTTTTGTATGTGATTCCGATGCAATTTCTGTGTTTCATAGTCAATAAGAAGGTCCAAGGGATACAGTAAACCTGACGTGAATCATCGGAATCAATAACTAGTGTCACAGGAATGGTTCAAAACAGAGTCAGTACGAAGAGTCAGTCTTCTTGTACTTATGTTGGCATTGTGCCTTTTGTATTTAATTCCATTGCAATTTCTGTGTTTCATAGTCAATTAGAAGGTCCAAGGGATACAGTAAACCTGAAGTGAGGCATCGAAATCTCTAACTAGCGTTACAGGAATGGTTCAAAGCATAGACAGTAAGAACAGTCAGTCTTCTTGTACTTAAGTCGGCATTGTGCCTTTTCTATTTAATTCCGATGCAATTGCTGTGTTCCATCGTCAATAAGAATGTCCAAGGGATACAGTAAACCTGAAGTGAAGCATCGGAATCTATAACTAGTGTCACAGGAATGGTTCAAATCATAGACAGTATGAAGAGTCAGTCTTCTTGTACTTAAGTCGGCATTGTGCCTTTTCTATTTAATTCCGATGCAATTTCTGTGTTTCATCGTCAATAAGAAGGTCCAAGGGATACAGTAAACCTGAAGTGAATCATCGGAATCAATAACTAGTGTCACAGGAATGGTTCAAAACATAGTCAGTACGAAGAGTCAGTCTTCTTGTACTTAAGTTGGCATTGTGCCTTTTGTATTTAATTCCGAAGCAATTTCTGTGTTTCATCGTCAATAAGAAGGTCCAAGGGATACAGTAAACCTGAAGTGAAGTATCGGAATCTATAACTAGTGTCTCAGGAATGGTTCAAAACAAACTCAGTAAGAAGAGTCAGTCTTCTTGTACTTAAGTCGGCATTGTGCCTTTTGTATTTAATTCCGATGCAATTTCTGTGTTTCATCGTCCATAAGAAGGTCCAAGGGATACAGTAAACCTGAAGTGAAGCATCGGAATCTAAAACTAGTGTCACAGGAATGGTTCAAATCATAGTAAGTAAGAAGAGTCAGTCTTCTTGTACTTAAGTCGGCATTGTGCCTTTTCTATTTAATTCCGATGCAATATCTGTGTTTCATCGTCAATAAGAAGGTCAGAGGGATACAGTAAACTTGAAGTGAAGCATCGGAATCTATTACTAGTGTCACCGGAATGGTTCCAACCATAGTCAGTAAGAAGTGTCAGTGTTCTTGTACTTAAGTCGGCATTGTGCCTTTTCTATTTAATTCCGATGCTATATCTGTTTTTCATCATCGATAAGAAGGTACAAGGGATACAGAAAACCTGAAGTGAGTCATCGGAATCAATAACTAGTGTCACAGGAATGGTTCAAAACATAGGCAGTACGAAGAGTCAGTCTTCTTGTACTTAAGTCGGCATTGTGCCTTTTGTATTTAATTCCGATGCAATTTCTGTGTTTCATCGTCAATAAGAAGGTCCAAGGGATACAGAAAACCTGAAGGGAACATCGGAATCTATAACTAGTGTCACTGGAATGGTTCAAAACATAGACAAAGTGAAGAGTCAGTTTTCTTGTACTTAAGTCGGCATTGTGCCTTTGGTATTTAATTCCGATGCAATTTCTGTGTTTCATCGTGAATAAGAAGGTCCAAGGGATACAGTAAACCTGAAGTGAAGCTTCGGAATCTATAACTAGTGTCACAGGAATATTTCAAAACGGTCAGTAAGAGGAGACAGTCTTCTTGTACTTAAGTCGGCATTGTGCCTTTTGTATTCAATTCCGATCCAATTTCTGTGTTTCATCGTCAATAAGTAGGTCCAAGGGATACAGTAAACCTGAAGTGAAGCATCGGAATCTATAACTAGTGTCACAGGAATGATTCAAAACATAGACAGTAAGAAGAGTCAGTCTTCTTGTACTTAAGTCGGCATTGTGCCTTTTGTATTCAATTCCGATGCAATTTCTGTGTTCCATCGTCAATAAGAAGGTCAGAGGGATACAGTAAACCTGAAGGGAAGGATCGGAATCTCTAACTAGTGTCACAGGAATGGTTCAAAACATAGTCAGTAAGAAGAGTCAGTCTTCTTGTACATAAGTCGGCATTGTGCCTTTTGTATTTAATTCCGATGCAATTTCTGTGTTTCATCGTCAATAAGAAGGTCCAAGGGATACTGTAAACCTGAAGTGAAGCATCAGAATCTGTAACTAGCGTCACAGGAATGGTTCAAAACATAGACAGTAGAAAAATTCAGTCTACATGTACTTAAGTCGGCATCATGCCTTATGTATTTATTTCCGATGCAATTTCTGTGTTTCATCGTCAATAAGAAGATCAGAGGGATACAGTAATCCTGAAGTAAAGCATCGGAATCTATAAATAGTGTCACGGGAATGGTTCAAAATATAGACAGTAAGAAGAGTCAGACTTCTTGTACTTCAGTCGGCATTATGCCCTTTTCAATTTAATTCCGATGCAATAACTGTGTTTCATCGTCAATAATACAGTCATAGGGATACAGTAAACCTGAAGTGAAGCATCGGAATCTATAACTAGTGTCACAGGAATGGTTCAAAACAGTCAGTAAGAAGAGTCTGTCTTCTTGTACTTAAGTCGGCATTGTGCCTTTTGTATTTAATTCCGATGCAATTTCTGTGTTGCATCGTCAATAAGAAAGTCTGAGGTATACAGTAAACCTGAAGTGAAGTATCGGAATCTATAACTAGTGTCTCAGGAATGGTTCAAAACATACTCAGTAAGAAGAGTCAGTCTTCTTGTACTTAAGTCGGCATTGTGCCTTTTGTATTTAATTCCGATGCAATTTCTGAGTTTCATCGTCAATAAGAAGGTCCAAGGGATGCAGTAAACCTGAAGTGAAGCTTCGGAATCTATAACTAGTGTCACAGGAATGGTTCAAATCATAGTAAGTAAGAAGAGTCAGTCTTCTTGTACTTAAGTCGGCATTGTGCCTTTTCTATTTAATTCCGATGCACTATCTGTGTTTCATCGTCAATAAGAAGGTCAGAGGGATACAGTAAACCTGAAGTGAAGCATCGGAATCTATTACTAGTGTCACCGGAATGGTTCCAACCCTAGTCAGTAAGAAGTGTCAGTGTTCTTGTACTTAAGTCGGCATTGTGACTTTTCTATTTAATTCCGATGCAATATCTGTTTTTCATCGTCAATAAGAAGGTCCAAGGGATACAGTAAACCTGAAGTGAAGCTTCGGAATCTATAACTAGTGTCACAGGAATATTTCAAAACGGTCAGTAAGAGGAGACAGTCTTCTTGTACTTAAGTCGGAATTGTGCCTTTTGTATTCAATTCCGATCCAATTTCTGTGTTTCATCGTCAATAAGTAGGTCCAAGGGATACAGTAAACCTGAAGTGAAGCATCGGAATCTATAACTAGTGTCACAGGAATGATTCAAAACATAGACAGTTAGAAGAGTCAGTCTTCTTGTACTTAAGTCGGCATTGTGCCTTTTGTATTTAATTCCGATCCAATTACTGTGTTTCATCGTCAGTAAGAAGGTCCAAGGGATACAGTAAACCTGAACTGAAGCATCGGAATCTATAACTAGTGTCACAGGAATGGTTCAAATCATAGACTGTAAGAAGAGTCAAACTTCTTGTACTTAAGTCGGCATTATGCCCTTTTCATTTTAATTCCGACGCAATTACTGTGTTTCATCGTCAGTAAGAAGGTCAGAGGGCTGCAGTAAACCTGAAGTGAGGCATCGGAATCTATAACTAGTGTCACAGGAATGGTTCAAAACATAGACAGTAGGAAGAGTCAGTCTTCCTGTACTTAAGTCAGCATTGTGCCTTTTCTATTTATTCCGATGCAATTTCTGTGTTTCATCGTCAATAAGAAGGTCAGAGGGATACACTAAACCTGAAGTGAAGCATCGGAATATGTAACTAGCGTCACAGCAACGGTTCAAAGCGTAGACAGTAAGAAGAGTCAGTCGTCTTGTACTTAAGTCGGCATTGTGCCTTTCCTATTTAATTCCGATGCAATTTCTGTGTTTCATCGTCAATAAGAAGGTCCAAGGGATACAGTAAACCTGAAGTGAAGCATCGGAATCTATAACTAGTGTCACAGAAATGGTTCAAATCATAGACAGTAAGAAGAGTCAGTCTTCTTGAACTTAAGTCGGCATTGTGAGATTTCTATTTAATTACGATGCAATTTCTGTGTTTCATAGTCAATAAGAAGGTATGAGGGATATAGTAAACCTGAAGTGAAGCATCGGAATCTATAACTAGTGTCACAGGAATGGTTCAAATCACAATAAGTAAGAATAGTCAGTCTTCTTGTACTTAAGTTTGCATTGTGCCTTTTCTGTTTAATTCCGATGCAATATCTGTGTTTCATCGTCAATAAGTAGGTCTAAGGGATACAGTAAACCTGAAGTGAAGCTTCGGAATCTATAACTAGTGTCACAGGAATATTTCAACACAGTCAGTAAGAAGAGACAGTCTTCTTGTACTTAAGTCGGCATTGTGCCTTTTGTATTTAATTCCGATGGAATTTCTGTGATTCATCGTCAATAAGAAGGTCCAAGGGATACAGTAAACCTGAAGTGGAGCATCGGAATCTATAACTAGTGTCACAGGAATTGTTCAAATCATAGACCGTAAGAAGTGTCAGTCTTCTTGTACTTAAGTCGGCATTGTGCCCTTTTCAATTTAAGTCCGATGCAATTACTGTGTTTCATCGTCAATAAGAAGGTCAGAGGGATACAGCAAAACCTGAAGTGAAGCATCGGAATCTCTAACTACTGTCACAGGAATGGTTCAAAACATAGTCAGTAAGAAGAGTCGTTCTTCTTGTACTTACGTCGGCATTGTGCCTTTTGTATTTAATTCCGATGCAGTATCTGTGTTTCATCGTCAATAAGAAGGTCCAAGGGATACAATAAACCTGAGGCGAAGCATCGGAATCTGTAACTAGCGTCACAGGAATGGTACAAAACATAGTCAGTAAGAAGAGTCAGTCTTATTGTACTTAAGTCGGCATTGTGCTTTTTGTATTTAATTCCGATGCAATTTCTGTGTTTCATCGTCAATAAGAAGGTCCAAGGGATACTGTAATCCTGAAGTGAAGCATCAGAATCTGTAACTAGCGTCACAGGAATGGTTCAAAACATAGACACTAAGAAGAGTCAGTCTGCTTGTACATAAGACGGCATTGTGACTTTTCTAATTAATTCCGATGCAAATATCTGTGTTTCATCGTCATTAAGAAGGTCAGAGGGATTCAGTGAACCTGAGGTGAAGCATCGGAATTTATAACTAGTGTCACAGGAATGGTTCAAAACATAGACTGTAGGAAGAGTCAGCCTTCTTGTACTTAAGTGGGCATTGTGCCTTTTCTATTTAATTCCGATGC
This sequence comes from Schistocerca americana, assembly GCF_021461395.2. Lineage (NCBI taxonomy): Eukaryota > Metazoa > Arthropoda > Insecta > Orthoptera > Acrididae > Schistocerca > Schistocerca americana. The sequence continues at coordinate 643,790,426 of NC_060124.1, forward strand.
AATATCTGTGTTTCATCGTCAATAAGAAGGTCCAAGGGAAACAGTAAACCTGAAGTGAAGCATCGGAATCTGTAACTAGCGTTACAGGAGTGTTTCAAAACATAGTCAGTAAGAAAAGTCAGTCTTCTTGTACTTAATTCGGCATTGTGCCTTTTCTATTTAATTCCGATGCAATTTCTGTGTTTCATCGTCAATAAGAACGTCCAAGGGATACAGTAAACATGAAGTGAAGCATCGGAATCTATAACTAGTGTCACAGGAATGGTTCAAAACACAGACAATAGGAAGAGTCAGTCTTCTTGTACTTAAGTAGGTATTGGGCCTATTGTATTTAACTCCGATGCACTATCTGTGTTTCATCGTCAATAAGTACATCCAAAGGATACAGTAAACCTGAAATGAAGCATCGGAATCTATAACTAGTGTTACAGGAATGGTTCAAAACATAGACAGTAGGAAAATTCAGTCTACATGTACATAAGACGGCATCGTGCCTTTTGTATTTATTTCCGATGCAATTTCTGTGTTTCATCGTCAATAAGAAGATCAGAGGGATACAGTAATCCTGAAGTGAAGCACCGGAATCTATAACTAGTGTCACGTGAATGGTTCAAAATATAGACAGTAAGAAGAGTCAGACTTCTTGTACTTCAGTCGGCATTATGCCCTTTTCAATTTAATTCCGATGCAATTACTGTGTTTCATCGTCAATTAGAAGGTCAGAGGGATACAGTAAACCTGAAGTGATGCATCGGAATCTATAACTAGTGTCACAGGAATGGTTCAAAACAGTCAGTAAGAAGAGTCTGTCTTCTTGTACTTAAGTCGGCATTGTGACTTTTGTATTTAGTTCCGATGCCATTTCTGTGTTTCATCGTCAATAAGAAAGTCAGAGGGATACAGAAAACCTGAAGTGTAGCATCGGAATCTATAACTAGTATCACAGGAATGGTTCAAAACATAGACAGTAGGAAGAGTCAGTCTTCTTGTACTTAAGTCGCCATTGTGCGATTTGTATTTAATTCCGATGCAATTTCTGTGTTTCATCGTCAATATGAAGGTCCAAGGGATACAGTAACCTGAGGTGAAGCATCGGAATCTATAACTAGTGTCACAGGAATGGTTCAAAGCATAGACAGTAAGATAGGTCAGTCATCTTGTTCTTAAGTCGGCATTATGCCTTTGGTATTTAATTCCGATGCAATTTCTGTGTTTCATCGTCAATAAAAAGGTCAGAGGGACACAGTAAACCTGAAGTGAAGAACCGGAATCTATAACTAGTGTCACAGGAATGGTTCAAAACATAGACAGTAGGAAGATTCAGTCTACATGTACTTAAGTCGGCATCGTGCATTTTGTATATATTTCCGATGCAATTTCTGTGTTTCATCGTCAATAAGAAGGTCAGAGGGATACAGTAAACCTGAAGTGAAGCATCGGAATCTATAACTAGTGTCACATTAATGGTTCAAAGCATAGTCAGTAAGAAGAGTCAGTCTTCTTGTACTTAAGTCGGCATTATGCCTTTTGTATTTAATTCCGATGCAATTTCTGTGTTTCATCGTCAATAAGAAGGTCCAAGGGATACAGTAAACCTAAAGTGAAGAATCGGAATCTGTAACAAGCGTCACAGGAGTGGTTCAAAACATAGACACTAAGAAGAGTCAGTCTGCTTGTACTTAAGACGGCATTGTGCCTTTTCTATTTAATTCCGATGCAATATCTGTGTTTCATCGTCAATAAGAAGGTCAGAGGGATGCAGCGAACCTGAGGCGAAGCATTGGAATCTATAACTGGTGTCACAGGAATGGTTCAAAACATAGACTGTAGGAAGAGTCAGTCTTCTTGTACTTAAGTCGGCATTGTGACTTTTCTATTTAATTCCGATGCAATTTCTCTGTTTCCTAGTCAATAAGAACGTCCTAGGGATACGGTAAACCTGAAGTGAAGCATCGGAATCTGTAACTAGCGTCACAGGAGTGGTTCAAAAAATAGTCAGTAAGAAGAGTCAGTCTGCTTGTACTTAAGTCGGCATTGTGCCTTTTCTATTTAATTCCGATGCAATTTCTGTGTTTCATAGTCAATACGAACGTCCAAGGGATACAGTAAACCTGAAGTGAAGCATCGGAATCTATAACTACTGTCACAGGAATGGTTCAAAACATAGACAGTAGGAAGGGTCAGTCTTCTTGTACTTAAGTCGGCATTGTGCCTTTTCTATTTAATTCCGATGCAATTTCTGTGTTTCATCGTCAATAAGAATGTCAGAGGGTTACAGTAAACCTGAAGTGAAGCATCGGAATCTATAACTAATGTCCCAGGAATGGTTCAAAACAGTCAATAAGAAGAGTCAGTCTTCTTGTACTTAAATCGGAATTGCGCCTTTTGTATTTAATTCCGATGCAATTTCTGTGTTTCATCGTCAATAAGAAGGTCCAAGGGATACAGTAAATCTGAAGTGAAGCATCGGAATCTGTAACTAGTGTCACAGGAATGATTCAAAACATAGACAGTAAGAAGAGTCAGTCTTCTTGTACTTAAGTCGGCATTGTGCCATTTTCTATTTAATTCCGATGCAATTTCTGTGTTTCATCGTCAAAATGAAGGTCAGATTGATACAGTAAACCTGAAGTGAAGCATCGGAACCTATAACTAGTGTCACAGGAATGGTTCAAAACATAGACAGCAGGAAGAGTCAGTCTTCTTGTACTTAAGTTGGTATTGTGCCTATTGTATTTAACTCCAATGCACTATCTGTGTTTCATCGTCAATAAGAAGATCCAAGGGATACATTAAACCTTAAATGAAGCATCGTAATCTATGACTAGTGTCACAGGAATGGTTCAAAACATAGACAGTAGGAAGATTCAGTCTTCATGTACATAAGTCGGCATCGTGCCTTTTGTATTTATTTCCGATGCAATTTCTGTGTTTCATCGTCAATAAGAAGATCAGAGGGATACAGTAAACCTGAAGTGAAGCTTCGGAATGTATAACAAGTGTCACAGGAATGGTTCAAAACATAGACATTAGGAAGAGTCAGTCTTCTTGTACTTAGGTCGGTATTGTGCCTATTGTATTTAACTCCGATGCACTATCTGTGATTCATCGTCAATAAGAAGATCCAAGGGATACAGTAAACCTGAAATGACGCATCGGAATCTATAACTAGTGTCACAGGAATCTTCCAGACATAGACAGTGGGAAGAGTCAGTCTACATGTACATAAGTAGGCATTGTGCCTTTTGTATTTAATTCCGATGCGATTTCTGTGTTTCATCGTCAATAAGAAGGTCCAAGGGATACAGTAAACCTGAAGTGATGCATCGGAATCTATAACTAGTATCACAGGAATGATTCAAAACATAGTCAGTAAGAAGAGTCAGTCTTCTTGTACCTAAGTCGGCATTGTGCGTTTTGTAATTAATTCCGATGCAATATCTGTGTTTCATCGTCAATAAGAAGGTCCAAGGGATACAGTAAACCCGAAGTGGAGCATCGGAATCTATATCTAGTGTCACAGGAATGGTTCAAAGCATAGACAGTAAGGAGAATCAGTCATCTTGTACTTAAGTCGGCATTGTGCCATTTGTATATTATTCCGATACAATTTCTGTGTTTCATCGTCAATATGAAGGTCAGAGGGATACAGTAAACCTGAAGTGAAGCATCGGAATCTATAACTAGTGTCACAGGAATGGTTCAAAACAGTCAGTAAGAAGAGCCAGTCTTCTTGTACTTAAGTCGGCGTTTTGCCTTTTGTATTTAATTCCGATGCAATTTCTGTGTTTCATCGTCAATAAGAAGGTCGGAGGGATACAGTAAACCTGAAGTGTAGCATCGGAATCTATAACTAGTGTCACAGGAACGGTTCAAAACATAGACAGTAGGAAGAGTCAGTCTTCTTGTACTTAAGTCGGCATTGTGCCTTTTGTATTTAATTCCGATGCAATTTCTGTGTTTCATCGTCAATAAGAAGGTCAGAGGGATACAGTAAACCTGAAGTGAAGCATCGGAATCTATAACTAGTGTCACAGGAATGGTTCAAAACAGTCAGTAAGAAGAGCCAGTCTTCTTGTACTTAAGTCGGCGTTTTGCCTTTTGTATTTAATTCCGATGCAATTTCTGTGTTTCATCGTCAATAAGAAGGTCAGAGGGATACAGTAAACCTAAAGTGAAGCATCGGAATCTATAACTAGTGTCACAGGAATGTTTCAAAACATAGACAGTAGGAAGAGTCAGTCTACATGTACTTAAGTCGGCATTGTGCCTTTTGAATTTAATTCCGATGCATTTTCTGTGTCTCATCGTCAATAAGAAGGTCAGAGGGATACAGTAAATCTGAAGTGAAGCATCGGAATCTATAACTAGTGTCACAGGAATGGTTCAAAGCATAGTCAGTAAGAAGAGTCAGTCTTCTTGTACTTATGTCGGCATTGCGCCTTTTGTATTTAATTCCGATGCAATTTCTGTATTTCATCGTCAATAACAAGGTCCAAGGGATACAGTAAACATGAAGTGAAGCATCGGAATCTATAACTAGTGTCACAGGATTGGGTCAAAATATAGACAGTAAGAAGGGTCAGACTTCTTGTACATAAGTCGGCATTATGCCCTTTTCAATTTAATTCCGATGCAATTACTGTGTTTCATCGTCAATAAGAAGGTCAGAGGGATACAGTAAACCTGAAGTGAAGCATCGGAATCCCTAACTAGGGTCACAGGAATGGTTCAAAACATAGTCAGTAAGAAGAGTCAGGCATCTTGTACTTAAGTCGGCATTGTGCCATTTGTATTTTATTCCGATACAATTTCTGTGTTTCATCGTCAATATGAAGGTCAGAGGGATACATTAAACCTGAAGTGAAGCATCGGAATCTATAACTAGTGTCACAGAAATGGTTCAAAACAGTCAGTAAGAAGAGCCAGTCTTCTTGTACTTAAGTCGGCGTTGTGCCTTTTGTATTTACTTCCGATGCAATATCTGTGTTTCATCGTCAATAAGAAGGTCAGAGAGATTCAGTAAACCTGAAGTGAAGCATCGGAATCTATAACTAGTGTCACAGAAATGGTTCAAAACAGTCAGTAAGAAGAGCCAGTCTTCTTGTACATAAGTCGGCATTGTGCCTTTTCTATTTCATTCCGATGCAATTTCTGTGTTTCATCGTCAATAAGAACGGCCAAGGGATACAGTAAACGTGAAATGAAGCATAGGAGCTATAACTAGTGTCACAGGAATGGTTCAAAACAGTCAGTAAGAAGAGTCTGTCTTCTTGTACTTAAGTCGGCATTGTGACTTTTGTATTTAATTCCGATGCATTTTCTGTGTTTCATCGTCAATAAGAAGGTCAGAGGGATACAGTACACCGGAAGTGTAGCATCGGAATCTATAACTAGTATCACAGGAATGGTTCAAAACATAGACAGTTGGAAGAGTCAGTCTTCTTGTACTTAAGTCGCCATTGCGTGATTTGTATTTAATTCCGATGCAATTTCTGTGTTTCATCGCCAATAAGAGGGTCAGAGGGATACAGTAAACCTGAAGTGAAGCATCGGAATCTATAACTAGTGTCACAGGAATGGTTCAAAGCATAGACAGTAAGAAAGGTCAGTCATCTTGATCTTAAGTCGGCATTATGCTTTTGGTATTGAAATCCGATGAAATTTCTGTGTTTCATCGTCAATAACAAGGTCAAAGGTATACAGTAAACCTGAAGTGAAGCATCAGAATCTATAACTAGTGTCACAGGAATGGGTCAAATCATAGTCAGTAAGAAGAGTCAGTCTTCTTGCACTTAAGTCGGCATTGTGCCTTTTGTATTTAATTCCGATGCAATTTCTTTGTTTCATCGTCAATAAGAAGGACCAAGGGATACAGTAATCCTGAAGTGAAGCATCGGAAACTATAACTAGTGTCACTGGAATGGTACAAAATATAGACAGTAAGAAGAGTCAGACTTCTTGTACTTCAGTCGGCATTATGCCCTTTTCAATTTAATTCCGATGCAATTACTGTGTTTCATCGTCAATAAGAAGGTCAGAGGCATACAGTAAACCTGAAGTGAAACATCGGAATCTCTAACTAGTGTCACAGGAATGGTTCAAAAAATAGACAGTAAGAAGAGTCAGTCTTCTTGTACTTAAGTCGGCATTGTGCCTTTTGTATTTAATTTAGATTCAATTTCTGTGATTCATCGTCAATAAGAGGGTCAGAGGGATACAGTTAACCTGAAGTGAAGCATCGGAATCTATAACTAGTGTCACAGGAATGGTTCAAAACAGTCAGTAAGAAGAGTCAGTCTTCTTGTACTTAAGCCGGCATTGTGCCTTTTATATTTAATCCGAAGCAATTTCTGTGTTTCATCGTCAATAAGAAGTGCCAAGGGATACAGTAAATCTGAAGTGAAGCATCGGAATCTACAACTAGTGTCACAGGAATTGTTCAAAAAATAGACAGTAAGAAGAGTCAGTCTTCTTGTACTTAAGTCGGCATTGTGCCTTTTGTATTTAATTTAGATTCAATTTCTGTGATTCATCGTCAATAAGAGGGTCAGAGGGATACAGTTAACCTGAAGTGAAGCATCGGAATCTATAACTAGTGTCACAGGAATGGTTCAAAAAATAGACAGTAAGAAGAGTCAGTCTTCTTTTACTTAAGTCGGCATTGTGCCTTTTCTATTTGATTTCGATGCAATATCTGTGTTTCATCGTCAAAAAGGTCAGAGGGATACAGTAAACCTGAGGTGAAGCATTGGAATCTATAACTAGTGTCACAGGAATGGTTCAAAACATAGACAGTAGGAAGAGTCAGTCTTATTGTAGTTAAGTCGATATTGTTCCTACTGTATTTAACTCCGATGCACTATCTGTGTTTCATCGTCAATAAGAAGATCCAAGGGATACAGTAAACCTGAAATGAAGCATCGGAATCTATAACTAGTGTCACAGGAATGGTTCAAAACATAGACAGTAGGAAGATTCAGTCAACATGTACTTAAGTCGGCATCGTGCATTTTGTATATATTTCCGATGCAATTTCTGTGTTTCATCGTCAATAAGAAGGTCAGAGGGATACAGTAAACCTGAAGTGAAGCATCGGAATCTATAACTAGTGTCACATTAATGGTTCAAAGCATAGTCAGTAAGAAGAGTCAGTCTTATTGTACTTAAGTCGGCATTGTGCCCTTTCTATTTCATTCCGATGCAATTTCTGTGTTTCATCGTCAATAAGAACGGCCAAGGGATACAGTGAACGTGAAATGAAACATCGGAGCTATAACTAGTGTCACAGGAATGGTTCAAAACAGTCAGTAAGAAGAGTCTGTCTTCTTGTACTTAAGTCGGCATTGTGACTTTTGTATTTAATTCCGATGCAATTTCTGTGTTTCATCGTCAATAAGAAGGTCAGAGGGATACAGTACACCGGAAGTGTAGCATCGGAATCTATAACTAGTATCACAGGAATGGTTCAAAACATAGACAGTTGGAAGAGTCAGTCTTCTTGTACTTAAGTCGCCATTGTGTGATTTGTATTTAATTCCGATGCAATTTCTGTGTTTCATCGTCAATAAGAAGGTCAGAGGGATACAGTAAACCTGAAGTGAAGAATCGGAATCTATAACTAGTGTCACAGGAATGGTGCAAAGCATAGACAGTAAGAAAGGTCAGTCATCTTGATCTTAAGTCGGCATTATGCCTTTGATATTTTAATTCCGATGCAATTTCTGTGTTTCATCGTCAACAACAAGGTCAGAGGTATACAGTAATCCTGAAGTGAAGCATCGGAATCTATAACTAGTGTCACAGGAATGGGTCAAATCATAGTCAGTAAGAAGAGTCAGTCTTCTTGTACTTAAGTCGGCATTGTGCCTTTTGTATTTAATTCCGATGCAGTTTCTGTGTTTCATCGTCAATAAGAAGGTCCAAGGGATACAGCGAACCTGAGGCGAAGCATCGGAATCTATAACTGGTGTCATAGGAATGGTTCAAAACATAGACTGTAGGAAGAGTCAGTCTTCTTGTACTTAAGTCGGCATTGTGCGTTTTCTATTTAATTCCGATGCAATTTCTGTGTTTCATAGTCAATAAGAACGTCCAAGGGATACAGTAAACCTGAAGTGAAGCATCTGAATCTGTAACTAGCGTCACAGGAGTGGTTCAAATCATAGTCAGTAAGAAGAGTCAGTCTGCTTGTACTTAAGTCGGCATTGTGCCTTTTCTATTTAATTCTGATGCAATTTCTGTGTTTCATAGTCAACAAGAACGTCCACGGGATACAGTAAACCAGAAGTGAAGCATCGGAATCTATAACTAGTGTCACAGGAATGGTTCAAAACATAGACAGTAGGAAGAGTCAGTCTTCTTGTACTTAAGTCGGCATTGTGCCTATTGTAATTAACTCCGATGCACTATCTGTGATTCATCGTCAATAAGAAGATCCAAGGGATACAGTAAACCTGAAATGAAGCATCGGAATCTATAACTAGTGTCACAGGAATCTTCTAAACATAGACAGTAGGAAGAGTCAGTCTACATGTACATAAGTCGGCATTGTGCCTTTTGTATTTAATTCCGATGCGATTTCTGTGTTTCATCGTCAATAAGAAGGTCAGAGGGATACAGTAAACCTGAAGTGAAGCATCGGAATCTATAACTAGTGTCACAGGAATGGTTCAAAACATAGTCAGTAATAAGAGTCAGTCCTCTTGTACTTAAGTCGGCATTGCGCGTTTTGTAATTAAATCCGATGCAATATCTGTGTTTCATCGTCAATAAGAAGGTCCAAGGGATACAGTAAACCTGAAGTGAAGCATCGGAATCTATATCTAGTGTCACAGGAATGGTTCAAAAGATAGACAGTAAGGAGAGTCAGTCTTCTTGTACTTAAGTCGGCATTGTGCCTTTTGTATTTAATTCCGAAGCAAATTCTGTGTTTCATCGTCAACAAGAAGGTCCAAGGGATACAGTAAACCTGAGGTGATGCATCGGAATCTATAACTAGTGTCACAGGAATGGTTCAAAACATAGACAAAATAAGAGTCAGCCTTCTTGTTCTTAAGTCGGCAATGTGCCTTTTCTATTTATTTCCGATGCAATTTCTGTGTTTCATCGTCAAAAGAAGGTCAGAGGGATACAGTAAACGTGAAGTGAAGCCTCGGAATCTATAACTAGTGTCACAGGAATGGTTCAAAACATAGACAGTAGGAAGAGTCAGTCTTCTTGTACTTAGGTCGGTTTTGTGCCTATTGTATTTAACTCCGATGCACTATCTGTGATTCATCGTCAATAAGAAGATCCAAGGGATACAGTAAACCTGAAATGAAGCATCGGAATCTATAACTAGTGTCTCAGGAAACTTCTAAACATAGACAGTAGGAAGAGTCAGTCTACATGTACATAAGTCGGCATTGTGCCTTTTGTATTTAATTCCGATGCGATTTCTGTGTTTCATCGTCAATAAGAAGGTCAGAGGGATACAGTAAACCTGAAGTGAAGCATCGGAATCTATAACTAGTCTCACACGAATGGTTCAAAACATAGTCAGTAAGAAGAGTCAGTGTTCTTGTACTTAAGTCGGTATTGTGCCTTTTGTATTTAATTCCGATGCAAATTCTGAGTTTCATCGTCAATAAGAAGGTCATAGGGATACAGTAAACCTGAGGTGATGCATCGGAATCTATAACTAGTGTCACAGGAATGGTTCAAAACATAGTCAGTAAGAAGAGTCAGTCTCCTTGTACTTCAGTCGGCATTGTGCGTTTTGAAATTAATTCCGATGCAATATCTGTGTTTCAGCGTCAATAAGAAGGTCCAAGGGATACAGTAAACCTGAAGTGAAGCATCGGAATCTATATCTAGTGTCACAGGAATGGTTCAAAACACAGACAGTAAGAAGAGTCAGTCTTCTTGTACTTAAGTCGGCATTGTGCCTTTTCTATTTAATTCCGATGCAATTTCTGTGTTTCATAGTCAATAAGAGCGTCCACGGGATACAGTAAACCTGAGGTGAAGCATCGGTATCTATAACTAGTGTCACAGGAATGGATCAAAACATAGACAGTAGGAAGAGTCAGTCTTCTTGTACTTAAGTCGGCATTGTGCCTTTTCTATTTAATTCCGATGCAATTTCTGTGTTTCATCGTCAAGAAGAAGGTCCAAGGGATACAGTAAACCTGAAATGAAGCATCGGAATCTATAACTAGTGTCACAGGAAACTTCTAAACATAGACAGTAGGAAGAGTCAGTCTACATGTACATAAGTCGGCATTGTGCCTTTTGTATTTAATTCAGATGCGATTTCTGTGTTTCATCGTCAATAAGAAGGTCAGAGGGATACAGTAAACCTGAAGTGAAGCATCGGAATCTATAACTAGTCTCACACGAATGGTTCAAAACATAGTCAGTAAGAAGAGTCAGTGTTCTTGTACTTAAGTCGGTATTTTGCCTTTTATATTTAATTCCGATGCAAATTCTGTGTTTCATCGTCAATAAGAAGGTCCAAGGGATACAGTAAACCTGAGGTGATGCATCGGAATCTATAACTAGTGTCTCAGGAATGTTTCAAAACATAGTCAGTAAGAAGAGTCAGTCTTCTCGTACTTAAGTCGGCATTGTGGGTTTTGAAATTAATTCCGATGCAATATCTGTCTTTCATCGTCAATAAGAAGGTCCAAGGGATACAGTAAACCTGAAGTGAAGCATCGGAATCTATATCTAGTGTCACAGGAATGGTTCAAAACACAGACAGTAAGGAGAGTCAGTCTTCTTGTACTTAAGTCGGCATTGTGCCTTTTCTATTTAATTCCGATGCAATTTCTGTGTTTCATCGTCAATAAGAAGGTCAGAGGGATACAGTAAACCTGAAGTGAAGCATCGGAATCTATAACTAGTGTCACATTAATGGTTCAAAGCATAGTCAGTAAGAAGAGTCAGTCTTATTGTACTTAAGTCGGCATTGTGCCCTTTCTATATCATTCCGATGCAATTTCTGTGTTTCATCGTCAATAAGAACGGCCAAGGGATACAGTAAACGTGAAATGAAACATCGGAGCTATAACTGGTGTCACAGGAATGGTTCAAAACAGTCAGTAAGAAGAGTCAGTCTTCTTGTACTTAAGTCGGCATTGTGCCTTTTGTATTTAATTCCGAAGCAAATTCTGTGTTTCATCGTCAATAAGAAGATCCAAGGGATACAGTAAACCTGAAATGAAGCATCGGAATCTATAACTAGTGTCACAGGAATCTTCTAAACATAGACAGTAGGAAGAGTCAGTCTACATGTACATAAGTCGGCATTGTGCGTTTTGTATTTAATTTCGATGCGATTTCTGTGTTTCATCGTCAATAAGAAGGTCAGAGGGATACAGTAAACCTGAAGTGAAGCATCGGAATCTATAACTAGTGTCACAGGAATGGTTCAAAACATAGTCAGTAATAAGAGTCAGTCCTCTTGTACTTAAGTCGGCATTGCGCGTTTTGTAATTAAATCCGATGCAATATCTGTGTTTCATCGTCAATAAGAAGGTCCAAGGGATACAGTAAACCTGAAGTGAAGCATCGGAATCTATATCTAGTGTCACAGGAATGGTTCAAAAGATAGACAGTAAGGAGAGTCAGTCTTCTTGTACTTAAGTCGGCATTGTGCCTTTTGTATTTAATTCCGAAGCAAATTCTGTGTTTCATCGACAATAACAAGGTCCAAGGGATACAGTAAACCTGAGGTGATGCATCGGAATCTATAACTAGTGTCACAGGAATGGTTCATAACATAGACAAAATAAGAGTCAGCCTTCTTGTTCTTAAGTCGGCAATGTGCCTTTTCTATTTATTTCCGATGCAATTTCTGTGTTTCATCGTCAAAAGAAGGTCAGAGGGATACAGTAAACGTGAAGTGAAGCATCGGAATCTATAACTAGTGTCACAGGAATGGTTCAAAACATAGACAGTAGGAAGAGTCAGTCTTCTTGTACTTAGGTCGGTTTTGTGCCTATTGTATTTAACTCCGATGCACTATCTGTGATTCATCGTCAATAAGAAGATCCAAGGGATACAGTAAACCTGAAATGAAGCATCGGAATCTATAACTAGTGTCTCAGGAAACTTCTAAACATAGACAGTAGGAAGAGTCAGTCTACATGTACATAAGTCGGCATTGTGCCTTTTGTATTTAATTCCGATGCGATTTCTGTGTTTCATCGTCAATAAGAAGGTCAGAGGGATACAGTAAACCTGAAGTGAAGCATCGGAATCTATAACTAGTCTCACACGAATGGTTCAAAACATAGTCAGTAAGAAGAGTCAGTGTTCTTGTACTTAAGTCGGTATTGTGCCTTTTGTATTTAATTCCGATGCAAATTCTGTGTTTCATCGTCAATAAGAAGGTTATAGGGATACAGTAAACCTGAGGTGATGCATCGGAATCTATAACTAGTGTCACAGGAATGGTTCAAAACATAGTCAGTAAGAAGAGTCAGTCTCCTTGTACTTAAGTCGGCATTGTGCGTTTTGAAATTAATTCCGATGCAATATCTTTGTTTCATCGTCAATAAGAAGGTCCAAGGGATACAGTAAACCTGAAGTGAAGCATCGGAATCTATATCTAGTGTCACAGGAATGGTTCAAAACACAGACAGTAAGGAGAGTCAGTCTTCTTGTACTTAAGTCGGCGTTGTGCCTTTTCTATTTAATTCCGATGCAATTTCTGTGTTTCATAGTCAATAAGAACGTCCACGGGATACAGTAAACCTGAGGTGAAGCATCGGTATCTATAACTAGTGTCACAGGAATGGTTCAAAACATAGACAGTAGGAAGAGTCAGTCTTCTTGTACTTAAGTCGGCATTGTGCCTTTTTTATTAAATTCCGATGCAATTTCTGTGTTTCATCGTCAAGAAGAAGGTCCAAGGGATACAGTAAACCTGAAGTGAAGCATTGGAATCTATAACTAGTGTCACAGGAATGGTTCAAAACATGGACAAAATAAGAGTCAGTCTTCTTGTTCTTAAGTCGGCAATGTGCCTATTGTATTTAATTCCGAAGCAAATTCTGTGTTTCATCGTCAATAAGAAGGTCCAAGGGATACAGTAAACCTGAGGTGATGCATCGGAATCTATAACTAGTGTCACAGGAATGGTTCAAAACATAGACAAAATAAGAGTCAGTCTTCTTGTTCTTAAGTCGGCAATGTGCCTTTTCTATTTATTTCCGATGCAATTTCTGTGTTTCATCGTCAAAAAGAAGGTCAGAGGGATACAGTAAACTTGAAGTGAAGCATCGGAATCTATAACTAGTGTCACAGGAATGGTTCAAACATAGACAGTAGGAAGAGTCAGTCTTCTTGTACTTAGGTCGGTTTTGTGCCTTTTGTATTTAACTCCGATGCACTATCTGTGTTTCATCGTCAATAAGAAGATCCAAGGGATACAGTAAACCTGAAATGAAGCATCGGAATCTGTAATTAGTGTCACAGGAAACTTCTAAACATAGACAGTAGGAAGAGTCAGTCTACATGTACATAAGTCGGCATTGTGCCTTTTGTATTTAATTCAGATGCGATTTCTGTGTTTCATCGTCAATAAGAAGGTCAGAGGGATACAGTAAACCTGAAGTGAAGCATCGGAATCTATATCTAGTGTCACAGGAATGGTTCAAAACACAGACAGTAAAGAGAGTCAGTCTTCTTGTACTTAAGTCGGCATTGTGCCTTTTCTATTTAATTCCGATGCAATTTCTGTGTTTCATAGTCAATAAGAACGTCCACGGGATACAGTAAACCTGAGGTGAAGCATCGGTATCTATAACTAGTGTCACAGGAATGGTTCAAAACATAGACAGTAGGAAGAGTCAGTCTACTTGTACTTAAGTCGGCATTGTGCCTTTTCTATTTAATTCCGATGCAATTTCTGTGTTTCATCGTCAAGAAGAAGGTCCAAGGGATACAGTAAACCTGAAGTGAAGCATTGGAATCTATAACTAGTGTCACAGGAATGGTTCAAAACATAGACAAAATAAGAGTCAGTCTTCTTGTTCTTAAGTCGGCAATGTGCCTATTGTATTTAGTTCCGATGCAATTTCTGTGACTCATCGTCAATAAGGATGTCAGAGGGTTACTGTAAACCTGAAGTGAAGCATCGGAATCTATAACTAATGTCCCAGGAGTGGTTCAAGGCAGTCAGTAAGAAGAGTCAGTCTTCTTGTACTTAAGTCGGAATTGTGCCTTTTGTATTTAATTCCGATGCAATTTCTGTGTTTCATCGTCAATAAGAAGGTCCAAGGGATACAGTAAATCTGAAGTGAAGCATCGGAATCTATAACTAGTGTCACAGGAAAGGTTCAAAACATAGACAGTAAGAAGAGTCAGTCTTCTTGTACTTAATTCGGCGTTGTGCCTTTTCTAATTATTTCCGATGCAATTTCTATGTTTCTTCGTCAAAAAGAAGGTCAGAGGGATACAGTAAACCTGAAGTGAAGCATCGGAATCTATAACTAGTGTCACAGAAATGGTTAAAAAAATAGACAGTAGGAAGAGTCAGTCTTCTTGTACTTAGGGCGGTTTTGTGCCTATTGTATTTAACTCCGATGCACTATCTGTGAATCATCGTCAATAAGAAGATCCAAGGGATACAGTAAACCTGAATTGAAGAATCAGAATCTATAACTAGTGTCACAGGAATCTTCTAAACATAGACAGTAGGAAGAGTCAGTCTACATGTACATAAGTCGGCATTGTCCCTTTTGTAATTAATTCCGATGCGTTTTCTGTGTTTCATCGTCAATAAGAAGGTCAGAGTTATACAGTAAACTGAAGTGAAGCATCGGAATCTATAACTAGTGTCACACGAATGGTTCAAAACATAGTCAGTAGGAAGAGTCAGTCTTCTTGTACTTAAGTCGGCATTGTGCCTTTTGTATTTAATTCCGATGCAAGTTCTGTGTTTCATCGTCAATAAGAAGGTCCAAGGGATACAGTAACCCTGAAGTGATTCATCTGAATCTACAACTAGTGTCACAGGAATGGTTCAAAACTCAGTCAGAGAGAAGAGTCAGTCTTCTTGTATTTAAGTCGGCATTGTGCCTTTTCTATTTTATTACGATGCAATATCTGTGTTTCATCGCCAATAAGAAGGTCAGAGGGATACAGTAAACCTGAAGTGAAGCATCGGAATCTGTAACTTGCATCACAGGATTGGTTAAAAACATAGACAGTAAGAAGACTCAGTCTTCTTGTACTTAAGTCGGCATTGTGCCTTTTGTATTTAATTTCGATGCAATTTCTGTGATTCATCGTCAATAAGGGGGTCAGAGGGATACAGCAAACCTGAAGTGATGCATCGGAATCTACAACTAGTGTCACAGGAATGGTTCAAAACATAGACAGTAGGAAGAGTCAGTCTTCTTGTACTTAAGATGGCATTGTGGCTTTTGTATTTAATTCCGAAGCAATTCCTGTGTTTCATCGTCAATAACAAGGTCCAAGGGATACAGTAAACCTGGAGTGAGCATCGGAATCTATGACTAGTGTCACAGGAATGGTTCAAACATAGACAGTAAGAAGAGTCAGTCTTCTTGTACTTAAGCCAGCATTGTGCCTTTTCTATTTAATTCCGATGCAATTTCTGTGTTTCATCGTCAAGAAGAAGGTCCAAGGGATACAGTAAACCTGAAGTGAAGCATTGGAATCTATAACTAGTGTCAAAGGAATGGTTCAAAACATAGACAAAATAAGAGTCAGTCTTCTTGTTCTTAAGTCGGCAATGTGCCTATTGTATTTAATTCCGATGCAATTTCTGTGATTCATCGTCAATAAGAATGTGAGAGGGTTACAGTAAACCTGAAATGAAGCATCGGAATCTATAACTAATGTCCCAGGAATGGTTCAAAACAGTCACTAAGAAGAGTCAGTCTTCTTGTACTTAAGTCGGAATTGTGCCTTTTGTATTTAATTCCGATGCAATTTCTTTGTTTCATCGTCAATAAGAAGGTCCAAGGGATACAGTAAATCTGAAGTGAAGCATCGGAATCTATAATTAGTGTCACAGGAATGGTTCAAAACATAGACAGTAAGAAGAGTCAGTCTTCTTGTACTTAAGTCGACATTGTGCCTTTTCTAGTTATTTCCGATTCAATTTCTGTGTTTCATCTTCAAAAAGAAGGTCAGAGGGATACAGTAAACCTGAAGTGAAGCATCGGAATCTATAACTAGTGTCACAGGAATGGTTCCAAACATAGACAGTAGGAAGAGTCAGTCTTCTTGTACTTAGGTCGGTTTTGTGCCTATTGTATTTAACTCCGATGCACTATCTGTGATTCATCGTCAATAAGAAGATCCAAGGGATACAGTAAACCTGAAATGAAGCATCGGAATCTATAACTAGTGTCACAGGAATCTTCTAAACATAGACAGTAGGAAGAGTCAGTCTACATGTACATAAGTCGGCAATGTGCTTTTTGAATTTAATTAAGATGTGATTTCTGTGTTTCATCGTCAATAAGAAGGTCAGAGGGATACAGTAAACCTGAAGTGAAGCATCGGAATCTATAACTAGTCTCACACGAATGGTTCAAAACATAGTCAGTAAGAAGAGTCAGTGTTCTCGTACTTAAGTCGGTATTGAGCCTTTTGTATTTAATTCCGATGCAAATTCTGTGTTTCATCGTCAATAAGAAGGTCCAAGGGATACAGTAAACCTGAGGTGATGCATCGGAATCTATAACTAGTGTCACAGGAATGGTTCAAAACACAGACAGTAAGGAGAGTCAGTCTTCTTGTACTTAAGTCGGCATTGTGCCTTTTCTATTTAATTCCGATGCAATTTCTCTGTTTCATAGTCAATAAGAACATCCACGGGATACAGTAAACCTGAAGTGAAGCATCGGAATCTATAACTAGTGTCACAGGAATGGTTCAAAACATAGACAGTAGGAAGAGTCAGTCTTCTTGTACTTATGTCGGCATTGTGCCTTTTGTATTTAATTCCGATGCAATTTCTGTGTTTCAT
Source organism: Schistocerca americana (assembly GCF_021461395.2). Classification (NCBI taxonomy): domain Eukaryota; kingdom Metazoa; phylum Arthropoda; class Insecta; order Orthoptera; family Acrididae; genus Schistocerca; species Schistocerca americana. Next base: position 643,807,422 of record NC_060124.1, read on the forward strand.
CGTCAATAAGAAGGTCCAAGGGATACAGTAAATCTGAAGTGAAGCATCCGAATCTCTAACTAGTGTCACAGGAATGGTTCAAAACATAGACAGTAAGAAGAGTCAGTCTTCTTGTACTTAAGTCGGCATTGTGCCTTTTCTATTTATTTCCGATGCAATTTCTGTGTTTCATCGTCAAAAAGAAGGTCAGAGGGATACAGTAAACCTGAAGTGAAGCATCGGAATCTATAACTAGTGTCACAGAAATGGTTCAAAACATAGACAGTAGGAAGAGTCAGTCTTCTTGTACTTAGGTCGGTTTTGTGCCTATTGTATTTAACTCCGATGCACTATCTGTGATTCATCGTCAATAAGAAGATCCAAGGGATACAGTAAACCTGAAATGAAGCATCAGAATCTATAACTAGTGTCACAGGAATCTTCTATATATAGACAGTAGGAAGAGTCAGTCAACATGTACATAAGTCGGCATTGTCCCTTTTGTATTTAATTCCGATGCGATTTCTATGTTTCATCGTCAATAAGAAGGTCAGAGGGATACAGTAAACCTGAAGTGAAGCATCGGGATCGATAACTAGTGTCACACGAATGGTTCAAAACATAGTCAGTAAGAAGAGTCAGTCTTCTTGTACTTAAGTCGGTATTGTGCCTTTTGCATTTAATTCCGATGCAAATTCTGTGTTTCATCGTCAAAAAGAAGGTCCAAGGGATACAATAAACCTGAGGTGATGCATCGGAATCTGTAACTAGTGTCACAGGAATGGTTCATAACATAGTCAGTAAGAAGAGTCAGTCTTCTTGTACTTCAGTCGGCATTGTGCGTTTTGTAATTAATTCCGATGCAATATCTGTGTTTCATCGTCAATAAGAAGGTCCAAGGGATACAGTGAACCTGAAGTGAATCATCGGAATTTATGAGTGGTGTCACAGGAATGGTTCAAAACATAGTCAGTACAAAGAGTCAGTCTTCTTGTACTTATGTCGGCATTGTGCATTTTGTATTTAATTCCGATGCAATTTCTGTGATTCATCGTCAATAAGAAGGTCAGAGGGATACAGTAAACCTTAAGTGAAGCATCGGAATCTATAACTAGTGTCACAGGAATGGTTCAAAGCATAGACAGTAAGAATCGTTAGTCTTCTTGTACTTAAGTCTGCATTGTGCCTTTTGTATTTAATTCCGATGCAATTTCTGTGTTTCATGGTCAATGAGAAGGTCCAAGGGATACAGTAAACCTGAAGGGAAGTATCGGAATCTGTAACTAGTGTCACAGGAATGGTTCAAAACACAGACAAAAAGAAGACTCAGTCTTCTTGTACCTATGTCGGCATTGTGCCTTTTGTATTTAATTCCAATGCAATTTCTGTGATTCATCCTCAAAAAGGAGGTCAGAGGGAAACATTAAACCTCAAGTGAAGCATCGGAATCTATAACTAGTGTCACAGGAATGGTTCAAACATAGACAGTAGGAAGAGTCAGTCTTCTTGTACTTAAGTCGGTATTGTGCCTATCGTATTTAACTCCTATGCACTATCTGTGTTTCATCGTCAATAAGTAGATCAAAGGGATACAGTAAACCTGAAATGAAGCATCGGAATCTATAACTAGTGTCACAGGAATGGTTCAAATCATAGACAGTAGGAAGATTCATTCTACATGTACTTAAGTCGGCATCGTGCATTTTGTATTTTTTCCCGATTCAATTTCTGTGTTTCATCGTCAATAAGATGGTCAGAGGGATACAGTAAACCTGAAGTGAAGCATCGGAATCTATAACTAGTGTCACAGGAATGGTTCAAAACATAGACAGTAAGAAGAGTCAGTCTTCTTGTACTTAAGTCGGCATTGTGCCTTTTGTATTTAATTCCGATGCAATTTCAGTGTTTCATCGTCAATAAGAAGGTCAGAGGGATACAGTAAACCTGAAATGAAGCATCGGAATCTATAACTAGTGTCACAGGAATGGTTCAAAACATAGACAAAATAAGAGTCAGTCTTCTTGTTCTTAAGTCGGCAATGTGCCTATTGTATTTAATTCCGATGCAATTTCTGTGATTCATCGTCAATAAGAATGTCAGAGGGTTACAGTAATCCTGAAGTGAAGCATCGGAATCTATAACTAATGTCCCAGGAATGGTTCAAAACAGTCACTAAGAAGAGTCAGTCTTCTTGTACTTAAGTCGGAATGGTGCCTTTTGTATTTCATTCCGATGCAATTTCTATGTTTCATCGTCAATAAGAAGGTCCAAGGGATACAGTAAATCTAAAGTGAAGCATCGGAATCTATAACTAGTGTCACAGGAATGGTTCAAAACATTGACAGTAGGAAGAGTCAGTCTTCTTGTACTTAAGTCGGCATTGTGCCTTTTCTATTTATTTCCGATGCAATTTCTGTGTTTCATCGTCAAAAAGAAGGTCAGAGGGATACAGTAAACCTGAAGTGAAGCATCGGAATCTATAACTAGTGTCACAGGAATAATTCAAAACATAGACAGTAGGAAGAGTCAGTCTTCTTGTACTTAGGTCGGTTTTGTGCCTATTGTATTTAACTCCGATGCACTATCTGTGATTCATCGTCAATAAGAAGATCCAAGGGATACAGTAAACCTGAAATGAAGCATCGGAATCTATAACTAGTGTCACAGGAATCTTCTAAACATAGACAGTAGGAAGAGTCAGTCTATATGTACATAAGTCGGCATTGTCCCTTTTGTATTTAATTCCGATGCGATTTCTGTGTTTCATCGTCAATAAAATGGTCAGGGGGATACAGTAAACCTGAAGTGAAGCATCGGAATCTATAACTAGTGTCACACGAATGGTTCAAAACATAGTCAGTAGGAAGAGTCAGTCTTCTTGTACTTAAGTTGGCATTGTGCCTTTTGTTTTTAATTCCGAAGCAATTTCTGTGTTTCATCGTCAATAACATGGTCCAAGTCATTCAGTAAACCTGGAGTGAAGCATCGGAATCTATGACTAGTGTCACAGGAATGGTTCAAACATAGACAGTAAGAAGAGTCAGTCTTCTTGTACTTAAGTCAGCATTGTGCCTTTTCTATTTAATTCCGATGCAATTTCTGTGTTTCATCGTCAAGAAGAAGGTCCAAGGGATACAGTAAACCTGAAGTGAAGCATTGGAATCTATAACTAGTGTCACAGGAATGGTTCATAACATAGACAAAATAAGAGTCAGTCTTCTCGTTCTTAAGTCGGCAATGTGCCTATTGTATTTAATTCCGATGCAATTACTGTGATTCATCGTCAATAAGAATGTCAGAGGGTTACAGTAAACCTGAAGTGAAGCATCGGAATCTATAACTAGTGTCAGAGGAATGGTTCAAAACATAGACAGTAGGAAGAGTCAGTCTTCTTGTACTTAGGTCGGTTTTGTGCCTATTGTATTTAACTCCGATGCACTATCTGTGATTCATCGTCAATAAGAAGATCCAAGGGATACAGTAAACCTGAAATGAAGCAACGGAATCTATAACTAGTGTCACAGGAATCTTCTAAACATAGACAGTAGGAAGAGTCATTCTACATGTACATAAGTCGGCAACATGCCTTTTGTATTTAATTCCGATACAATTTCTGTGTTTTATCGTCAATAAGAAGGTCAGAGGCATACAGTAAACCTGAAGTGAAGCATCGGAATCTATAACTAGTCTCACACGAATGGTTCAAAACATAGTCAGTAAGAAGTGTCAGTGTTCTTGTACTTAAGTCGGTATTGTGCCTTTTGTATTTAATTCCGATGCAAATTCTGTGTTTCATCGTCAATAAGAAGGTCCAAGGGATACAGTAAACCTGAGGTGATGCATCGGAATCTATAACTAGTGTCACAGGAATGGTTCAAAACACAGAGAGTAAGGAGAGTCAGTCTTCTTGTACTTAAGTCGGAATTGTGCCTTTTCTATTTAATTCCGATGCAATTTCTGTGTTTCATAGTCAATAAGAACATCCACGGGATACAGTAAACCTGAAGTGTAGCATCGGAATCTATAACTAGTGTCACAGGAATGGTTCAAAACATAGACAGTAGGAAGAGTCAGTCTTCTTGTACTTAAGTCGGCATTGTGCGTTTTGTAATTAATTCCGATGCAATAACTGTGTTTCATCGTCAATAAGAAGGTCCAAGGGATACAGTAAACCTGAAGTGAAGCATCGGAATCAATATCTAGTGTCACAGGAATGGTTCAAAACATAGACAGTAAGGAGAGTCAGTCGTCTTGTACTTAAGTCGGCATTGTGAAATTTGTATTTAATTCCGCTACAATTTCTGTGTTTCATCGTCAATAAGAAGGTCAGAGGGATACAGTAAACCTGAAGTGAAGCATCGGAATCTATAACTAGTGTCACAGGAATGGTTCAAAGCAGTCAGTAAGAAGAGCCAGTCTTCTTGTACTTAAGTCGGCGTTGTGCCTTTTGTATTTAATTCCGATGCAATTTCTGTGTTTCATCGTCAATAAGAAGGTCGGAGGGATACAGTAAACCTGAAGTGAAGCATCGGAATCTGTAACTAGCGTCACCGGAATGGTTCAAACCATAGGCAGTAGGAAGAGACAGTCTTCTTGTACTTAGGTCGGAATTGTGCCTTCTCTATATAATTTCGATGCAAATTCTGTGTTTCATCGTCAATAAGAAGGTCCAAGGGACACGGTAAATTGAAGTGAAGCATCGGAATCAATAACTAGTGTCACAGAAATGGTTCAAAACATAGACAGTAAGAAGAGACAGGCTTGATGTACTTAAGTCGGCATTGTGCCTTTTCTATTTAATTCCGATGCAATGTCTGTGTTTCATCGTCAATATGAAGGTCAGAGGGATACAGTAAACCTGAAGAGAAGCATCGGAATCTATAACTAGTGTCACAGGAATGGTTGAAAACATAGTCAGTAAGAAGAGTCAGTCTTCTTGCACTTAAGTCGGCATTGTGCCCTTTCTATTTAATTCCGACGCAGTATCTGTGTTTCATCGTCAATAAGAAGGTCAGAGGGTTACAGTGAACCTGAAGTAAAGCATCGGAATCTATTACTAGTGACACAGGCATGGTTCCAAACATAGTCAGGAAGAAGAGTCAGTCTTCTTGTACTTAAAATGGCATTGAGCCTTTTCTATTTAATTCCGATGCAATTTCTGTTATTCATCGTCAATAAGAAGGTCCAAGGGATACAGTAAACCTGAAGTGAATCATCGGAATCTATGAGTGGTGTCACAGGAATGGTTCAAAACATAGTCAGTACAAAGAGTCAGTCTTCTTGTACTTATGTCGGCATTGTGCATTTTGTATTTAATTCCGATGCAATTTCTGTGATTCATCGTCAATAAGAAGGTCAGAGGTATACAGTAAACCTGAAGTGAAGCATCGGAATCTATAACTAGTGTCACAGGAATGGTTCAAAGCATAGACAGTAAGAATCGTTAGTCTTCTTGTACTTAAGTCTGCATTGTGCCTTTTGTATTTAATTCCGATGCAATTTCTGTGTTTCATGGTCAATAAGAAGGTCCAAGGGATACAGTAAACCTGAAGTGAAGCATCGGAATCTATAACTAGTGTCACAGGAATGGTTCAAAACATAGACAAAAAGAAAAGTCAGTCTTCTTGTACCTATGTCAGCATTGTGCCTTTTGTATTTAATTCCTATGCAATTTCTGTGATTCATCCTCAAAAAGAAGGTCAGAGGGATACATTAAACCTCAAGTGAAGCATCGGAATCTATAACTAGTGTCACAGGAATGGTTCAAACATAGACAGTAGGAAGAGTCAGTCTTCTTGTACTTAAGTCGGTATTGTGCCTATCGTAATTAAGTCCTATGCACTATCTGTGTTTCATCGTCAATAAGTAGATCAAGGGGATACAGTAAACCTGAAATGAAGCATCGGAATCTATAACTAGTGTCACAGGAATGGTTCAAAACATAGACTGTAGGAAGATTCAGTCTACATGTACTTAAGTCGGCATCGTGCCTTATGTATTTTTTTCCGATTCAATTTCTGTGTTTCATCGTCAATAAGATGGTCAGAGGGATACAGTAAACCTGAAGTGAAGCATCGGAATCTATAACTAGTGTCACAGGAATGGTTCAAAACATAGTCAGTAAGAAGAGTCAGTCTTCTTGTACTTAAGTCGGCATTGTGCCTTTTGTATTTAATTCCGATGTAATTTCTGTGTTTCATCGTCAATAAGAAGGTCAGAGGGATACAGTAAACCTGAAGGGAAGCATCGGAATCTCTAACTAGTGGCACAGGATTGGTTCAAAACATAGTCAGTAGGAAGAGTCAGTCTTCTTGTACTTAAGTCGGCATTGTGCCTTTTGTATTTAATTCCGATGCAATTTCTGTGTTTCATCGTCAATAAGAAGGTCAGAGGGATACAGTAAACCTGAAATGAAGCATCGGAATCTATAACTAGTGTCACAGGAATGGTTCAAAACATAGACAAAATAAGAGTCAGTCTTCTTGTTCTTAAGTCGGCAATGTGCCTATTGTATTTAATTCCGATGCAATTTCTGTGATTCATCGTCAATAAGAATGTCAGAGGGTTACAGTAAACCTGAAGTGAAGCATCGGAATCTATAACTAATGTCCCAGGAATGGTTCAAAACAGTCACTAAGAAGAGTCAGTCTTCTTGTACTTAAGTCGGAATGGTGCCTTTTGTATTTAATTCCGATGCAATTTTTATGTTTCATCGTCAATACGAAGGTCCAAGGGATACAGTAAATCTAAAGTGAAGCATCGGAATCTATAACTAGTGTCACAGGAATGGTTCAAAACATTGACAGTAAGAAGAGTCAGTCTTCTTGTACTTAAGTCGGCATTGTGCCTTTTCTATTTATTTCCGATGCAATTTCTGTGTTTCATCGTCAAAAAGAAGGTCAGAGGGATACAGTAAACCTGAAGTGAAGCATCGGAATCTATAACTAGTGTCACAGGAATAATTCAAAACATAGACAGTAGGAAGAGTCAGTCTTCTTGTACTTAGGTCGGTTTTGTGCCTATTGTATTTAACTCCGATGCACTATCTGTGATTCATCGTCAATAAGAAGATCCAAGGGATACAGTAAACCTGAAATGAAGCATCGGAATCTATAACTAGTGTCACAGGAATCTTCTAAACATAGACAGTAGGAAGAGTCAGTCTATATGTACATAAGTCGGCATTGTCCCTTTTGTATTTAATTCCGATGCGATTTCTGTGTTTCATCGTCAATAAGATGGTCAGGGGGATACAGTAAACCTGAAGTGAAGCATCGGAATCTATAAGTAGTGTCACACGAATGGTTCAAAACATAGTCAGTAGGAAGAGTCGGTCTTCTTGTACGTAAGTCGGCATTGTGCCTTTTGTATTTAATTCCGATGCAAGTTCTGTGTTTCATCGTCAATAAGAAGGGCCAAGGGATACAGTAACCCTGAAGTGATTCATCTGAATCTACAACTAGTGTCACAGGAATGGTTCAAAACTTAGTCAGAAGGAAGAGTCAGTTTTCTTGTATTTAAGTCGGCATTGTGCCTTTTCTATTTAATTCCGATGCAATATCTGTGTTTCATCGCCAATTAGAAGGTCAGAGGGATACAGTAAACCTGAAGTGAAGCATCGGAATCTGTAACTTGCATCACAGGATTGGTTAAACACATAGACAGTAAGAAGACTCAGTCTTCTTGTACTTAAGTCGGCATTGTGCCTTTTGTATTTAATTTCGATGTAATTTCTGTGATTCATCGTCAATAAGAGGGTCAGAGGGATACAGCAAACCTGAAGTGATGCATCGGAATCTACAACTAGTGTCACAGGAATGGTTCAAAACATAGACAGTAGGAAGAGTCAGTCTTCTTGTACTTAAGTTGGCACTGTGCCTTTTGTTTTTAATTCCGAAGCAATTTCTGTGTTTCATCGTCAATAACAAGGTCCAAGGGATACAGTAAACCTGGAGTGAAGCATCGGAATCTATGACTAGTGTCACAGGAATGGTTCAAACATAGACAGTAAGAAGAGTCAGTCTTCTTGTACTTAAGTCAGCATTGTGCCTTTTCTATTTAATTCCGATGCAATTTCTGTGTTTCATCGTCAAGAAGAAGGTCCAAGGGATACAGTAAACCTGAAGTGAAGCATTGGAATCTATAACTAGTGTCACAGGAATGGTTCAAAACATAGACAAAATAAGAGTCAGTCTTCTTGTTTTTAAGTCGGCAATGTGCCTATTGTATTTAAATCCGATGCAATTTCTGTGATTCATCGTCAATAAGAATGTCAGAGGGTTACAGTAAACCTGAAGTGAAGCATCGGAATCTATAACTAGTGTCACAGGAATGGTTCAAAACATAGGCAGTAGGAAGAGTCAGTCTTCTTGTACTTAGGTCGGTTTTGTGCCTATTGTATTTAACTCCGATGCACTATCTGTGATTCATCGTCAATAAGAAGATCCAAGGGATACAGTAAACCTGAAATGAAGCAACGGAATCTATAACTAGTGTCACAGGAATCTTCTAAACATAGACAGTAGGAAGAGTCAGTCTACATGTACATAAGTCGGCAACATGCCTTTTGTATTTAATTCCGATGCGATTTCTGTGTTTCATCGTCAATAAGAAGGTCAGAGGGATACAGTAAACCTGAAGTGAAGCATCGGAATCTATAACTAGTCTCACACGAATGGTTCAAAACATAGTCAGTAAGAAGTGTCAGTGTTCTTGTACTTAAGTCGGTATTGTGCCTTTTGTATTTAATTCCGATGCAAATTCTGTGTTTCATCGTCAATAAGAAGGTCCAAGGGATGCAGTAAACCTGAGGTGATGCATCGGAATCTATAACTAGTGTCACAGGAATGGTTCAAAACACAGACAGTAAGGAGAGTCAGTCTTCTTGTACTTAAGTCGGAATTGTGCCTTTTCTATTTAATTCCGATGCAATTTCTGTGTTTCATAGTCAATAAAACATCCACGGGATACAGTAAACCTGAAGTGTAGCATCGGAATCTATAACTAGTGTCACAGGAATGGTTCAAAACATAGACAGTAGGAAGAGTCAGTCTTCTTGTACTTAAGTCGGCATTGTGCGTTTTGTAATTAATTCCGATGCAATTTCTGTGATTCATCCTCAAAAAGAAGGTCAGAGGGATACATTAAACCTCAAGTGAAGCATCGGAATCTATAACTAGTGTCACAGGAATGGTTCAAACATAGACAGTAGGAAGAGTCAGTCTTCTTGTACTTAAGTCGGTATAGTGCCTATCGTATTTAAGTCCTATGCACTATCTGTGTTTCATCGTCAATAAGTAGATCAAGGGGATACAGTAAACCTGAAATGAAGCATCGGAATCTATAACTAGTGTCACAGGAATGGTTCAAAACATAGACAGTAGGAAGATTCAGTCTACATGTACTTAAGTCGGCATCGTGCTTTATGTATTTTTTTCCGATTAAATTTCTGTGTTTCATCGTCAATAAGATGGTCAGAGGGATACAGTAAACCTGAAGTGAAGCATCGGAATCTATAACTAGTGTCACAGGAATGGTTCAAAACATAGTCAGTAAGAAGAGTCAGTCTTCTTGTACTTAAGTCGGCATTGTGCCTTTTGTATTTAATTCCGATGTAATTTCTGTGTTTCATCGTCAATAAGAAGGTCAGAGGGATACAGTAAACCTGAAGGGAAGCATCGGAATCTCTAACTAGTGGCACAGGATTGGTTCAAAACATAGTCAGTAGGAAGAGTCAGTCTTCTTGTACTTATGTCGGCATTGTGCCTTTTGTATTTAATTCCGATGCACTTTCTGTGTTTCATCGTCAATTAGAAGGTCCAAGGGATACAGTAAACCTGAAATGAAGCATCGGAATCTATAACTAGTGTCACAGGAATGGTTCAAAACATAGACAAAATAAGAGTCAGTCTTCTTGTTCTTAAGTCGGCAATGTGCCTATTGTATTTAATTCCGATGCAATTTCTGTGATTCATCGTCAATAAGAATGTCAGAGGGTTACAGTAAACCTGAAGTGAAGCATCGGAATCTATAACTAATGTCCCAGGAATGGTTCTAAACAGTCACTAAGAAGAGTCAGTCTTCTTGTACTTAAGTCGGAATGGTGCCTTTTGTATTTAATTCCGATGCAATTTCTATGTTTCATCGTCGGTAAGATGGTCCAAGGGATACAGTAAATCTGAAGTGAAGCATCGGAATCTATAACTAGTGTCACAGGAATGGTTCAAAACACAGACAGTAAGAACAGTCAATCTTCTTGTACTTAACTCGGCATTGCGCCTTTTGTATTTAATTCCGATCCAATTTATGTGTTTCATCGTCAATAAGAGGGTCAGAGGGATACAGTAAACCTGAAGTAAAGCATCGGAATCTATAACTAGTGTCACAGGAGTGGTTCAAAACATAGACTGTAGGAAGAGTCAGTCTTCTTGTACTTAGGTCGGTTTTGTGCCTATTGTATTTAACTCCGATGCACTATCTGTGATTCATCGTCAATAAGAAGATCCAAGGGATACAGTAAACCTGAAATGAAGCATCGGAATCTATAACTAGTGTCACAGGAATCTTCTAAACATAGACAGCAGGAAGAGTCAGTGTACATGTACATAAGTCGGCATTGTCAATTTGTATTTAATTCCGATGCGATTTCTGTGTTTCATCGTCAATAAGAAGGTCAGAGGGTTACAGTAAACCTGAAGTGAAGCATCGGAATCTATAACTAGTGTCACACGAATGGTTCAAAACATAGTCAGTAGAAAGAGTCAGTCTTCTTGTACTTAAGTCGGCATTGTGCCTTTTGTATTTAATTCCGATGCAAGTTCTGTGTTTCATCGTCAATAAGAAGGTCAGAGGGATACAGTAACCCTGAAGTGAATCATCTGAATCTACAACTAGTGTCACAGTAATGGTTCAAAACTTAGTCAGAAAGAAGAGTCAGTCTTCTTGTATTTAAGTCGGCATTGTGCCTTTTCTATTTAATTCCGATGCTATATCTGTGTTTCATCGCCAATAAGAAGGTCAGAGGGATACAGTAAACCTGAAGTGAAGCATCGGAATCTGTAACTTGCATCACAGGATTGGTTAAAAACATAGACAGAAAGAAGACTCAGTCTTCTTGTATTTAAGTCGGCATTGTGCCTTTTGTATTTAATTTCGATGCAAATTCTGTGATTCATCGTCAATAAGAGGGTCAGAGGGATACAGCAAACCTGAAGTGATGCATCGGAATCTACAACTAGTGTCACAGGAATGGTTCAAAACATAGACAGTAGGAAGAGTCAGTCTTCTTGTACTTAAGTTGGCATTGTGCCTTTTGTATTTAATTCCGAAGCAATTTCTGTGTTTCATCGTCAATAACAAGGTCCAAGGGATACAGTAAACCTGGAGTGAAGCATCGGAATCTATGACTAGTGTCACAGGAATGGTTCAAACATAGACAGTAAGAAGAGTCAGTCTTCTTGTACTTAAGTCAGCATTGTGCCTTTTCTATTTAATTCCGATGCAATTTCTGTGTTTCATCGTCAAGAAGAAGGTCCAAGGGATACAGTAAACCTGAAGTGAAGCATTGGAATCTATAACTAGTGTCACAGGAATGGTTCAAAACATAGACAAAATAAGAGTCAGTCTTCTTGTTCTCAAGTCGGCAATGTGCCTATTGTATTTAATTCCGATGCAATTTCTGTGATTCATCGTCAATAAGAATGTCAGAGGGCTACAGTAAACCTGAAGTGAAGCATCGGAATCTATAACTAATGTCCCAGGAATGGTACAAAACAGTCACTAAGAAGAGTCAGTCTTCTTGTACTTAAGTCGGAATTGTGCCTTTTCTATTTAATTCCGATGCAATTTCTTTGTTTCATCGTCAATAAGAGGGTCCAAGGGATACAGTAAACCTGAAATGAAGCATCGGAATCTATAACTAGTGTCACAGGAATCTTCTAAACATAGACAGTAGGAAGAGTCAGTCTACATGTACATAAGTCGGCATTGTCCCTTTTGTATTTAATTCCGATGCGATTTCTGTGTTTCATCGTCAATAAGAAGGTCAGAGGGATACAGTAAACCTGAAGTGAAGCATCGGAATCTATAACTAGACTCACACGAATGGTTCAAAACATAGTCAGTAAGAAGAGTCAGTGTTCTTGTACTTAAGTCGGTATTGTGCCTTTTGTATTTAATTCCGATGCAAATTCTGTGTTTCATCGTCAATAAGATGGTCCAAGGGATACAGTAAACCTGAGGTGATGCATCGGAATCTATAACTAGTGTCACAGGAATGGTTCAAAACACAGACAGTAAGGAGAGTCAGTCTTCTTGTACTTAAGTCGGCATTGTGCCTTTTCTATTTAATTCCGATGCAATTTCTGTGTTTCATAGTCAATAAGTACATCCACGGGATACAGTAAACCTGAAGTGAAGCATTGGAATCTATAACTAGTGTCACAGGAATGGTTCAAAACATAGACAGTAGGAAGAGTCAGTCTTCTTGTACTTAAGTCGGCATTGTGCCTTTTCTATTTAATTCCGATGCAATTTCTGTGTTTCATCGTCAAGAAGAAGGTCCAAGGGATACAGTGAACCTGAAGTGAAGCATTGGAATCTATAACTAGTGTCACAGGAATGGTTCAAAACATAGACAAAATAAGAGTCAGTCTTCTTGTTCTTAAGTCGGCAATGTGCCTATTGTATTTAATTCCGATGCAATTTCTGTGACTCATCGTCAATAAGAATGTCAGAGGGTTACTGTAAATCTGAAGTGAAGCATCGGAATCTATAACTAATGTCCCAGGAGTGGTTCAAGACAGTCAGTAAGAAGAGTCAGTCTTCTTGTACTTAAGTCGGAATTGTGCCTTTTGTATTTAATTCCGATGCAATTTCTGTGTTTCATCGTCAATAAGAAGGTCCAAGGGATACAGTAAATCTGAAGTGAAGCATCCGAATCTCTAACTAGTGTCACAGGAATGGTTCAAAACACAGACAGTAAGAAGAGTCAGTCTTCTTGTACTTAAGTCGGCATTGTGCCTTTTCTATTTATTTCCGATGCAATTTCTGTGTTTCATCGTCAAAAAGAAGGTCAGAGGGATACAGTAAACCTGAAGTGAAGCATCGGAATCTATAACTAGTGTCATGGAAATGGTTCAAAACATAGACAGTAGGAAGAGTCAGTCTTCTTGTACTTAGGTCGGTTTTGTGCCTATTGTATTTAACTCCGATGCACTATCTGTGTTTCTTCGTCAATAAGAAGATCCAAGTGATACAGTAAACCTGAAATGAAGCACCAGAATCTATAACTAGTGTCACAGGAATCTTCTTAACATAGACAGTAGGAAGAGTCAGTCTACATGTACATAAGTCGGCATTGTCCCTTTTGTATTTAATTCCGATGCGATTTCTGTGTTTCATTGTCAATAAGATGTTCAGAGGGATACAGTAAACCTGAAGTGAAGCATCGGGATCTATAACTAGTGTCACACGAATGGTTCAAAACATAGTCAGTAAGAAGAGTCAGTCTTCTTGTACTTAAGTCGGTATTGTGCCTTTTGCATTTAATTCCGAAGCAAATTCTGTGTTTCATCGTCAAAAAGAAGGTCCAAGGGATACTGTAAACCTGAGGTGATGCATCGGAATCTATAACTAATGTCACAGGAATGGTTCAAAAACATATTCAGTAAGAAGAGTCAGTCTTCTTGTACTTAAGTCGGCATTGTGCGTTTTGTAATTAATTCCGATGCAATATCTGTTTTTCATCGTCAATAAGAAGGTCCAAGGGATACAGTAAACCTGAAGTGAAGCATCGGAATCTATATCTAGTGTCACAGGAATGGTTCAAAACATAGGCAGTAAGGAGAGTCAGTCTTCTTGTACTTAAGTCGGCATTGTGCCATTTGTATTTAATTCCGATACAATTTCTGTGTTTCATCGTCAATAAGAAGGTCAGAGGGATACAGTAAACCTGAAGTGAAGCATCGGAATCTATAACTAGTGTCACAGGAATGGTTCAAAACAGTCAGTTAGAAGAGCCAGTCTTCTTGTACTTCAGTCGGCGTTGTGCCTTTTGTATTTAATTCCGATGCAATTACTGTGTTTCATCGTCAATAAGAAGGTCAGAGGGATACAGTAAACCTGAAGTGAAGCATCGGAATCTGTAACTAGCGTCACAGGAATGGTTCAAAACATAGGCAGTAGGAAGAGACAGTCTTCTTGTACTTAGGTCGGAATTGTGCCTTTTCTATATAATTCCGATGCAAATTCTGTGTTTCATCGTCAATAAGAAGGTCCAAGGGACACAGTAAACCTGAAGTGAAGCATCGGAATCAATAACTAGTGTCACAGAAATGGTTCAAAACATAGACAGTAAGAAGAGTCAGTCTTCATGTACTTAAGTCGGCATTGTGCCTTTTCTATTTAATTCCGATGCAATGTCTGTGTTTCATCGTCAATAAGTAGGTCAGAGAGATACAGTAAACCTGAAGTGAAGCATCGGAATCTATAACTAGTGTCACAGGAATGGTTCAAAACATAGTCAGTAAGAAGAGTCAGTCTTCTTGTACTTAAGTCGGCATTGTGCCCTTTCTATTTAATTCCGACGCAGTATCTGTGTTTCATCGTCAATAAGAAGGTCAGAGGGTTACAGTAAGCCTGAAGTAAAGCATCGGAATCTATAACTAGTGACACAGGCATGGTTCCAAACATAGTCAGGAAGAAGAGTCAGTCTTCTTGTACGTAGAATGGCATTGAGCCTTTTCTATTTAATTCCGATGCAATTTCTGTTAGTCATCGTCAATAAGAAGGTCCAAGGGATACAGTAAACCTGAAGTGAATCATCGGAATCTATGAGTGTTGTCACAGGAATGGTTCAAAACATAGTCAGTACATAGAGTCAGTTTTCTTGTACTTATGTCGGCATTGTGCATTTTGTATTTAATTCCGATGCAATTTCTGTGATTCATCGTCAATAAGAAGGTCAGAGGGATACAGTAAACCTTAAGTGAAGCATCGGAATCTATAACTAGTGTCACAGGAATGGTTCAAAGCATTGACAGTAAGAATCGTTAGTCTTCTTGTACTTAAGTCTGCATTGTGCCTTTTGTATTTAATTCCGATGCAATTTCTGTGTTTCATGGTCAATGAGAAGGTCCAAGGGATACAGTAAACCTGAAGTGAAGCATCGGAATCTATAACTAGTGTCACAGGAATGGTTCAAAACATAGACAAAAAGAAGAGTCAGTCTTCTTGTACCTATGTCGGCATTGTGCCTTTTGTATTTAATTCCTATGCAGTTTCTGTGATTCATCTTCAAAAAGAAGGTCAGAGGGATACATTAAACCTCAAGTGAAGCATCGGAATCTATAACTAGTGTAACAGGAATGGTTCAAAACATAGACAGTAGGAAGAGTCAGTCTTCTTGTAGTTAAGTCGGTATTGTGCCTATCGTATTTAACTCCTATGCGCTATCTGTGTTTCATCGTCAATAAGTAGATCAATCGGATACAGTAAACCTGAAATGAAGCATCGGAATGTATAACTAGTGTCACAGGAATGGTTCAAAACATAGACAGTAGGAAGATTCAGTCTACATGTACTTAAGTCGGCATCGTGCCTTTTGTATTTTTTTCCGATTCAATTTCAATGTTTCATCGTCAATAAGATGGTCAGAGGGATACAGTAAACCTGAAGTGAAGCATCGGAATCTATAACTAGTGTCACAGGAATGGTTCAAAACATAGTGTGTAAGAAGAGTCAGTCTTCTTGTACTTAAGTCGGCATTGTGCCTTTTGCATTTAATTCCGATGCAATTTCTGTGTTTCATCGTCAATAAGAAGGTCAGAGGGATACAGTAAACCTGAAGGGAAGCATCGGAATCTCTAACTAGTGGCACAGGAATGGTTCAAAACATAGTCAGTAGGAAGAGTCAGTCTTCTTGTACTTATGTCGGCATTGTGCCTTTTGTATTTAATTCCGATGCACTTTCTGTGTTTCATCGTCAATTAGAAGGTCCAAGGGATACAGTAAACCTGAAATGAAGCATCGGAATCTATAACTAGTGTCACAGGAATGGTTCAAAACATAGACAAAATAAGAGTCAGTCTTTTCGTTCTTAAGTCGGCAATGTGCCTATTGTATTTAATTCCGATGCAATTTCTGTGATTCATCGTCAATAAGAATGTCAGAGGGTTACAGTAAACCTGAAGTGAAGCATCGGAATCTATAACTAATGACCCAGGAATGGTTCAAAACAGTCAATAAGAAGAGTCAGTCTTCTTGTACTTCGGTCGGAATGGTGCCTTTTGTATTTAATTCCGATGCAATTTCTGTGTCTCATCGTCAATAAGAAGGTCCAAGGGATACAGTAAATCTGAAGTGAAGCATCGGAATCTATAACTAGTGTCACAGGAATGGTTCAAAGCATAGACAGTGGGAAGAGTCAGTCTTCTTGTACTTAGGTCGGTTTTGTGCCTATTGAATTTAACTCCGATGCACTATCTGTGATTCATCGTCAATAAGATGGTCCAAGGGATACATTAAACCTGAAGTGAAGCATCGGAATCTATATCTAGTGTCACAGGAATGGTTCAAAACACAGACAGTAAGGAGAGTCAGTCTTCTTGTACTTAAGTCGGCATTGTGCCTTTTCTATTTAATTCCGATGCAATTTCTGTGTATCATAGTCAATAAGAACGTCCACGGGATACAGTAAACCTGAAGTGAAGTATCGGAATCTATAACTAGTGTCACAGGA
Organism: Schistocerca americana; assembly: GCF_021461395.2. Lineage (NCBI taxonomy): Eukaryota > Metazoa > Arthropoda > Insecta > Orthoptera > Acrididae > Schistocerca > Schistocerca americana. The sequence continues at coordinate 643,824,139 of NC_060124.1, forward strand.
ATGGTTCAAAACATAGACAGTAGGAAGAGTCAGTCTTCTTGTACTTAAGTCGGCATTGTGCCTTTTCTGTTTAATTCCGACGCAATTTCTGTGTTTCATCGTCAAGAAGAAGGTCCAAGGTATACAGTAAACCTGAAGTGAAGCATTCGAATCTATAACTAGTGTCACAGGAATGGTTCAAAACATAGACAAAATAAGAGTCAGTCTTCTAGTTCTTAAGTCGGCAATGTGCCTATTGTATTTAATTCCGATGCAATTTCTGTGACTCATCGTCAATAAGAAGGTCCAAGGGATACAGTAAATCTGAAGTGAAGCATCGGAATCTATAACTAGTGCCACAGGAATGGTTCAAAGCATAGACGGTAAGAAGAGACAGTCTTCTTGTACTTAAGTCGGCATTGTGCCTTTTCTATTTATTTCCGATGCAATTTCTGTGTTTCATCGTCAAAAAGAAGGTCAGAGGGATACAGTAAACCTGAAGTGAAGCATCGGAATCTATAACTAGTGTCACAGGAATGGTTCAAAACATAGACAGTAGGAAGAGTCAGTCTTCTTGTACTTAGGTCGGTTTTGTGCCTATTGTATTTAACTCCGATGCACTATCTGTGATTCACCGACAATAAGAAGATCCAAGGGATACAGTAAACCTGAAATGAAGCATCGGAATCTATAACTAGTGTCACAGGAATCCTCTAAACATAGACAGTAGGAAGAGTCAGTCTACATGTACATAAGTCGGCATTGTGCCTTTTGTATTTAATTCCGTTGCGATTTCTGTGTTTCATCGTCAATAAGAAGGTCAGAGGGATACAGTAAACCTGAAGTGAAGCATCGGAATCTATAACTAGTGTCAAGGGAATGGTTCCAAACATAGTCAGTAAGAAGAGTCAGTGTTCTTGTACTTAAGTCGGTATTGTGCCTTTTGTATTTAATTCCGATGCAAATTCTGTGTTTCATCGTCAATAAGAAGGTCCAAGGGATACAGTAAACCTGAGGTGATGCATCGGAATCTATAACTAGTGTCACAGGAATGGTTCAAAACATAGTCAGTAAGAAGAGTCAGTCTTCTTGTACTTAAGTCGGCATTGTGCGTTTTGAAATTAATTCCGATGCAATATCTGTGTTTCATCGTCAATAAGAAGGTCCAAGGGATACAGTAAATCTGAAGTGAAGCATCGGATTCTATATCTAGTGTCACAGGAATGGTACAAAACACAGACAGTAAGGAGAGTCAGTCATCTTGTACTTAAGTCGGCATTGTGCCTTTTCTATTTAATTCCGATGCAATTTCTGAGTTTCATAGTCAATAAGAACGTCCACGGGATACAGTAAACCTGAAGTGAAGCATCGGAATCTATAACTAGTGTCACAGGAATGGTTGAAAACATAGACAGTAGGAAGAGTCAGTCTTCTTGTACTTAAGTCGGCATTGTGCCTTTTCAATTTAATTCCGATGCAATTTCTGTGTTTCATCGTCAAGAAGAAGGTCCAAGGGATACATTAAACCTGAAGTGAAGCATTGGAATCTATAACTAGTGTCACAGGAATGGTTCAAAACATAGTCAAAATAAGAGTCAGTCTTCTTGTTCTTAAGTCGGCAATGTGCCTATTGTATTTAATTCCGATGCAATTTCTGTGTTTCATCGTCAATAAGAAGGTCCAAAGGATACAGTAAAACTGAAGTGAAGCATCGGAATCTATAACTAGTGTCACAGGAATGGTTCAAAACATAGACAGTAAGAAGAGTCATTCTTCTTGTACTTAAGTCGGCATTGTGCTTTTCTATTTATTTCCGATGCAATTTCTGTGTTTCATCGTCAAAAAGAAGGTCAGAGGGATACAGTAAACCTGAAGTGAAGCATCGAAATCTATAACTAGTGTCACAGAAATGGTTCAAACCATAGACAGTAGGAAGAGTCAGTCTTCTTGTACTTAGGTCGGTTTTGTGCCTATTGTATCTAACTCCGATGCACTATCTGTGATTCATCGTCAATAAGAAGATCCAAGGGATACAGTAAACCTGAAATGAAGCATCAGAATCTATAACTAGTGTCACAGGAATCTTCGAAACATAGACAGTTGGAAGAGTCAGTCTACATGTACATGAGTCGGCATTGTCCCTTTTGTATTTAATTCCGATGTGATTTCTGTGTTTCATCGTCAATAAGAAGGTCAGAGGGATACAGTAAACCTGAAGTGAAGCATCGGAATCTATAACTAGTGTCACACGAATGGTTCAAAGCATAGTCAGTAGGAAGAGTCAGTCTTCTTGTACTTAAGTCGGCATTGTGCCTTTTGTATTTAATTCCGATGCAATTTCAGTGTTTCATCGTCAATAAGAAGGTCAGAGGGATACAGTAAACCTTAAGTGAAGCATCGGAATCTATAACTAGTGTCACAGGAATGGTTCAAAACATAGACAAAAAGAAGAGTAAGTCTTCTTGTACCTATGTCGGCATTGTGCCTTTTGTATTTAATTCCCTTTGCAATTTCTGTGATTCATCCTCAAGAAGAAGGTCAGAGGGATACATTAAACCTCAAGTGAAGCATCGGAATCTGTAACTAGTGTCACAGGAATGGTTCAAAACATAGACAGTAGGAAGAGTCAGTCTTCTTGTACCTAAGTCGGTATTGTGCATATCGTATTTAACTCCTATGCACTTTCTGTGTTTCATCGTCAATAAGTAAATCAAAGGGATACAGTAAACCTGAAATGAAGCATCGGAATCTATAACTAGTGTCACAGGAATGGTTCAAAACATAGACAGTAGGAAGATTCAGTCTACATTTACCTAAGTCGGCATCGTGCCTTTTGTATTTTTTTCCGATTCAATTTCTGGGTTTCATCGTCAATAAGATGGTCAGAGGGATACAGTAAACCTGAAGTGAAGCATCGGAATCTATAACTAGCGTCACAGGAATGGTTCAAAACATAGTCAGTAAGAAGAGTCAGTCTTCTTGTACTTAAGTCGGCATTGTGCCTTTTGTATTTAATTCCGATGCAATTTCTGTGTTTCATCGTCAATAAGAAGGTCAGAGGGATACAGTAATCCTGAAGGGAAGCGTCGTAATCTCTAACTAGTGGCACAGGAATGGTTCAAAACATAGTCAGTAGGAAGAGTCAGTCTTCATGTACTTATGTCGGCATTGTGCGTTTTGTATTTAATTCCGATGCACTTTCTGTGTCATCGTCAATTAGAAGGTCCAAGGGCTACAGTAAACCTGAAATGAAGCATCGGAATCTATAACTAGTGTCACAGGAATGGTTCAAAACACAGACAAAATAAGAGTCAGTCTTCTTGTTCTTAAGTCGGCAATGTGCCTATTGTATTTAATTCCGATGCAATTTCTGTGATTCATCGTCAATAAGAATGTCAGTGGGTTACAGTAAACCTGAAGTGAAGCATCGGAATCTATAACTAGTGTCACAGGAATGGTTCAAAACATAGACAGTAAGAAGAGTCAGTCTTCTTGTACTTAAGTCGGCATTGTGCCTTTTCTATTTATTTCCGATGCAATTTCTGTGTTTCAACGTCAAAAAGAAGGTCAGAGGGATACAGTAAACCTGAAGTGAAGTATCGGAATTTATAACTAGTGTCACAGTAATGGTTCAAAACATAGACAGTAGGAAGAGTCAGTCTTCTTGTACTTAGGTCGGTTTTGTGCCTATTGTATTTAACTCCGATGCCCTATCTGTGATTCATCGTCAAGAAGAAGGTCCAAGGGATACATTAAACCTGAAGTGAAGCATTGGAATCTATAACTAGTGTCACAGGAATGGTTCAAAACATAGTCAAAATAAGAGTCAGTCTTCTTGTTCTTAAGTCGGCAATGTGCCTATTGTATTTAATTCCGATGCAATTTCTGTGTTTCATCGTCAATAAGAAGGTCCAAAGGATACAGTAAAACTGAAGTGAAGCATCGGAATCTATAACTAGTGTCACAGGAATGGTTCAAAACATAGACAGTAAGTAGAGTCATTCTTCTTGTACTTAAGTCGGCATTGTGCTTTTCTATTTATTTCCGATGCAATTTCTGTGTTTCATCGTCAAAAAGAAGGTCAGAGGGATACAGTAAACCTGAAGTGAAGCATCGAAATCTATAACTAGTGTCACAGAAATGGTTCAAACCATAGACAGTAGGAAGAGTCAGTCTTCTTGTACTTAGGTCGGTTTTGTGCCTATTGTATTTAACTCCGATGCACTATCTGTGATTCATCGTCAATAAGAAGATCCAAGGGATACAGTAAACCTGAAATGAAGCATCAGAATCTATAACTAGTGTCACAGGAATCTTCTAAACATAGACAGTTGGAAGAGTCAGTCTACATGTACATGAGTCGGCATTGTCCCTTTTGTATTTAATTCCGATGTGATTTCTGTGTTTCATCGTCAATAAGAAGGTCAGAGGGATACAGTAAACCTGAAGTGAAGCATCGGAATCTATAACTAGTGTCACACGAATGGTTCAAAGCATAGTCAGTAGGAAGAGTCAGTCTTCTTGTACTTAAGTCGGCATTGTGCCTTTTGTATTTAATTCCGATGCAATTTCAGTGTTTCATCGTCAATAAGAAGGTCAGAGGGATACAGTAAACCTTAAGTGAAGCATCGGAATCTATAACTAGTGTCACAGGAATGGTTCAAAGCATAGACAGTAAGAATCGTTAGTCTTCTTCTACTTAAGTCGGCATTGTGCCTTTTGTATTTAATTCCGATGCAATTTCTGTGTTTCATGGTCAATGAGAAGGTCCAAGGGTAACAGTAAACCTGAAGTGAAGCATCGGAATCTATAACTAGTGTCACAGGAATGGTTCAAAACATAGACAAAAAGAAGAGTAAGTCTTCTTGTACCTATGTCGGCATTGTGCCTTTTGTATTTAATTCCCTTTGCAATTTCTGTGATTCATCCTCAAGAAGAAGGTCAGAGGGATACATTAAACCTCAAGTGAAGCATCGGAATCTGTAACTAGTGTCACAGGAATGGTTCAAAACATAGACAGTAGGAAGAGTCAGTCTTCTTGTACCTAAGTCGGTATTGTGCATATCGTATTTAACTCCTATGCACTATCTGTGTTTCATCGCCAATAAGTAAATCAAAGGGATACAGTAAACCTGAAATGAAGCATCGGAATCTATAACTAGTGTCACAGGAATGGTTCAAAACATAGACAGTAGGAAGATTCAGTCTACATTTACCTAAGTCGGCATCGTGCCTTTTGTATTTTTTTCCGATTCAATTTCTGTGTTTCATCGTCAATAAGATGGTCAGAGGGATACAGTAAACCTGAAGTGAAGCATCGGAATCTGTAACTAGCGTCACAGGAATGGTTCAAAACATAGGCAGTAAGGAGAGTCAGTCTTCTTGTACTTAAGTCGGCATTGTGCCATTTGTATTTAATTCCGATACAATTTCTGTGTTTCATCGTCAATAAGAAGGTCAGAGGGATACAGTAAACCTGAAGTGAAGCATCGGAATCTATAACTAGTGTCACAGGAATGGTTCAAAACAGTCAGTTAGAAGAGCCAGTCTTCTTGTACTTCAGTCGGCGTTGTGCCTTTTGTATTTAATTCCGATGCAATTACTGTGTTTCATCGTCAATAAGAAGGTCAGAGGGATACAGTAAACCTGAAGTGAAGCATCGGAATCTGTAACTAACGTCACAGGAATGGTTCAAAACATAGGCAGTAGGAAGAGACAGTCTTCTTGTACTTAGGTCGGAATTGTGCCTTTTCTATATAATTCCGATGCAAATTCTGTGTTTCATCGTCAATAAGAAGGTCCAAGGGACACAGTAAACCTGAAGTGAAGCATCGGAATCAATAACTAGTGTCACAGAAATGGTTCAAAACATAGACAGTAAGAAGAGTCAGTCTTCATGTACTTAAGTCGGCATTGTGCCTTTTCTATTTAATTCCGATGCAATGTCTGTGTTTCATCGTCAATAAGTAGGTCAGAGGGATACAGTAAACCTGAAGTGAAGCATCGGAATCTATAACTAGTGTCACAGGAATGGTTCAAAACATAGTCAGTAAGAAGAGTCAGTCTTCTTGTACTTAAGTCGGAATTGTGCCCTTTCTATTTAATTCCGACGCAGTATCTGTGTTTCATCGTCAATAAGAAGGTCAGAGGGTTACAGTAAGCCTGAAGTAAAGCATCGGAATCTATAACTAGTGACACAGGCATGGTTCCAAACATAGTCAGGAAGAAGAGTCAGTCTTCTTGTACGTAGAATGGCATTGAGCCTTTTCTATTTAATTCCGATGCAATTTCTGTTAGTCATCGTCAATAAGAAGGTCAGAGGGATACAGTAAACCTTAAGTGAAGCACCGGAATCTATAACTAGTGTCACAGGAATGGTTCAAAGCATTGACAGTAAGAATCGTTAGTCTTCTTGTACTTAAGTCTGCATTGTGCCTTTTGTATTTAATTCCGATGCAATTTCTGTGTTTCATGGTCAATGAGAAGGTCCAAGGGATACAGTAAACCTGAAGTGAAGCATCGGAATCTATAACTAGTGTCACAGGAATGGTTCAAAACATAGACAAAAAGAAGAGTCAGTCTTCTTGTACCTATGTCGGCATTGTGCCTTTTGTATTTAATTCCTATGCAGTTTCTGTGATTCATCTTCAAAAAGAAGGTCAGAGGGATACATTAAACCTCAAGTGAAGCATCGGAATCTATAACTAGTGTAACAGGAATGGTTCAAAACATAGACAGTAGGAAGAGTCAGTCTTCTTGTACTTAAGTCGGTATTGTGCCTATCGTATTTAACTCCTATGCGCTATCTGTGTTTCATCGTCAATAAGTAGATCAATCGGATACAGTAAACCTGAAATGAAGCATCGGAATGTATAACTAGTGTCACAGGAATGGTTCAAAACATAGACAGTAGGAAGATTCAGTCTACATGTACTTAAGTCGGCATCGTGCCTTTTGTATTTTTTTCCGATTCAATTTCAATGTTTCATCGTCAATAAGATGGTCAGAGGGATACAGTAAACCTGAAGTGAAGCATCGGAATCTATAACTAGTGTCACAGGAATGGTTCAAAACATAGTGTGTAAGAAGAGTCAGTCTTCTTGTACTTAAGTCGGCATTGTGCCTTTTGTATTTAATTCCGATGCAATTTCTGTGTTTCATCGTCAATAAGAAGGTCAGAGGGATACAGTAAACCTGAAGGGAAGCATCGGAATCTCTAACTAGTGGCACAGGAATGGTTCAAAACATAGTCAGTAGGAAGAGTCAGTCTTCTTGTACTTATGTCGGCATTGTGCTTTTTGTATTTAATTCCGATGCACTTTCTGTGTTTCATCGTCAATTAGAAGGTCCAAGGGATACAGTAAACCTGAAATGAAGCATCGGAATCTATAACTAGTGTCACAGGAATGGTTCAAAACATAGACAAAATAAGAGTCAGTCTTTTCGTTCTTAAGTCGGCAATGTGCCTATTGTATTTAATTCCGATGCAATTTCTGTGATTCATCGTCAATAAGAATGTCAGAGGGTTACAGTAAACCTGAAGTGAAGCATCGGAATCTATAACTAATGACCCAGGAATGGTTCAAAACAGTCAATAAGAAGAGTCAGTCTTCTTGTACTTCGGTCGGAATGGTGCCTTTTGTATTTAATTCCGATGCAATTTCTGTGTCTCATCGTCAATAAGAAGGTACAAGGGATACAGTAAATCTGAAGTGAAGCATCGGAATCTATAACTAGTGTCACAGGAATGGTTCAAAACATAGACAGTAAGAAGAGTCAGTCTACTTGTACTTAAGTCGGCATTGTGCCTTTTCTATTTATTTCCGATGCAATTTCTGTGTTTCATCGTCAAAAAGAAGGTCAGAGGAATACAGTAAACCTGAAGTGAAGCATCGGAATCTATAACTAGTGTCACAGGAATGGTTCAAAGCATAGACAGTAGGAAGAGTCAGTCTTCTTGTACTTAGGTCGGTTTTGTGCCTATTGAATTTAACTCCGATGCACTATCTGTGATTCATCGTCAATAAGATGGTCCAAGGGATACATTAAACCTGAAGTGAAGCATCGGAATCTATATCTAGTGTCACAGGAATGGTTCAAAACACAGACAGTAAGGAGAGTCAGTCTTCTTGTACTTAAGTCGGCATTGTGCCTTTTCTATTTAATTCCGATGCAATTTCTGTGTATCATAGTCAATAAGAACGTCCACGGGATACAGTAAACCTGAAGTGAAGTATCGGAATCTATAATTAGTGTCACAGGAATGGTTCAAAACATAGACAGTAGGAAGAGTCAGTCTTCTTGTACTTAAGTCGGCATTGTGCCTTTTCTGTTTAATTCCGACGCAATTTCTGTGTTTCATCGTCAAGAAGAAGGTCCAAGGTATACAGTAAACCTGAAGTGAAGCATTCGAATCTATAACTAGTGTCACAGGAATGGTTCAAAACATAGACAAAATAAGAGTCAGTCTTCTAGTTCTTAAGTCGGCAATGTGCCTATTGTATTTAATTCCGATGCAATTTCTGTGACTCATCGTCAATAAGAAGGTCCAAGGGATACAGTAAATCTGAAGTGAAGCATCGGAATCTATAACTAGTGCCACAGGAATGGTTCAAAGCATAGACGGTAAGAAGAGACAGTCTTCTTGTACTTAAGTCGGCATTGTGCCTTTTCTATTTATTTCCGATGCAATTTCTGTGTTTCATCGTCAAAAAGAAGGTCAGAGGGATACAGTAAACCTGAAGTGAAGCATCGGAATCTATAACTAGTGTCACAGGAATGGTTCAAAACATAGACAGTAGGAAGAGTCAGTCTTCTTGTACTTAGGTCGGTTTTGTGCCTATTGTATTTAACTCCGATGCACTATCTGTGATTCACCGACAATAAGAAGATCCAAGGGATACAGTAAACCTGAAATGAAGCATCGGAATCTATAACTAGTGTCACAGGAATCCTCTAAACATAGACAGTAGGAAGAGTCAGTCTACATGTACATAAGTCGGCATTGTGCCTTTTGTATTTAATTCCGTTGCGATTTCTGTGTTTCATCGTCAATAAGAAGGTCAGAGGGATACAGTAAACCTGAAGTGAAGCATCGGAATCTATAACTAGTGTCAAGGGAATGGTTCCAAACATAGTCAGTAAGAAGAGTCAGTGTTCTTGTACTTAAGTCGGTATTGTGCCTTTTGTATTTAATTCCGATGCAAATTCTGTGTTTCATCGTCAATAAGAAGGTCCAAGGGATACAGTAAACCTGAGGTGATGCATCGGAATCTATAGCTAGTGTCACAGGAATGGTTCAAAACATAGTCTGTAAGAAGAGTCAGTCTTCTTGTACTTAAGTCGGCATTGTGCGTTTTGAAATTAATTCCGATGCAATATCTGTGTTTCATCGTCAATAAGAAGGTCCAAGGGATACAGTAAATCTGAAGTGAAGCATCGGATTCTATATCTAGTGTCACAGGAATGGTACAAAACACAGACAGTAAGGAGAGTCAGTCATCTTGTACTTAAGTCGGCATTGTGCCTTTTCTATTTAATTCCGATGCAATTTCTGAGTTTCATAGTCAATAAGAACGTCCACGGGATACAGTAAACCTGAAGTGAAGCATCGGAATCTATAACTAGTGTCACAGGAATGGTTGAAAACATAGACAGTAGGAAGAGTCAGTCTTCTTGTACTTAAGTCGGCATTGTGCCTTTTCAATTTAATTCCGATGCAATTTCTGTGTTTCATCGTCAAGAAGAAGGTCCAAGGGATACATTAAACCTGAAGTGAAGCATTGGAATCTATAACTAGTGTCACAGGAATGGTTCAAAACATAGTCAAAATAAGAGTCAGTCTTCTTGTTCTTAAGTCGGCAATGTGCCTATTGTATTTAATTCCGATGCAATTTCTGTGTTTCATCGTCAATAAGAAGGTCCAAAGGATACAGTAAAACTGAAGTGAAGCATCGGAATCTATAACTAGTGTCACAGGAATGGTTCAAAACATAGACAGTAAGAAGAGTCATTCTTCTTGTACTTAAGTCGGCATTGTGCTTTTCTATTTATTTCCGATGCAATTTCTGTGTTTCATCGTCAAAAAGAAGGTCAGAGGGATACAGTAAACCTGAAGTGAAGCATCGAAATCTATAACTAGTGTCACAGAAATGGTTCAAACCATAGACAGTAGGAACAGTCAGTCTTCTTGTACTTAGGTCGGTTTTGTGCCTATTGTATTTAACTCCGATGCACTATCTGTGATTCATCGTCAATAAGAAGATCCAAGGGATACAGTAAACCTGAAATGAAGCATCAGAATCTATAACTAGTGTCACAGGAATCTTCTAAACATAGACAGTTGGAAGAGTCAGTCTACATGTACATGAGTCGGCATTGTCCCTTTTGTATTTAATTCCGATGTGATTTCTGTGTTTCATCGTCAATAAGAAGGTCAGAGGGATACAGTAAACCTGAAGTGAAGCATCGGAATCTATAACTAGTGTCACACGAATGGTTCAAAGCATAGTCAGTAGGAAGAGTCAGTCTTCTTGTACTTAAGTCGGCATTGTGCCTTTTGTATTTAATTCCGATGCAATTTCAGTGTTTCATCGTCAATAAGAAGGTCAGAGGGATACAGTAAACCTTAAGTGAAGCATCGGAATCTATAACTAGTGTCACAGGAATGGTTCAAAGCATAGACAGTAAGAATCGTTAGTCTTCTTCTACTTAAGTCGGCATTGTGCCTTTTGTATTTAATTCCGATGCAATTTCTGTGTTTCATGGTCAATGAGAAGGTCCAAGGGTAACAGTAAACCTGAAGTGAAGCATCGGAATCTATAACTAGTGTCACAGGAATGGTTCAAAACATAGACAAAAAGAAGAGTAAGTCTTCTTGTACCTATGTCGGCATTGTGCCTTTTGTATTTAATTCCCTTTGCAATTTCTGTGATTCATCCACAAGAAGAAGGTCAGAGGGATACATTAAACCTCAAGTGAAGCATTGGAATCTGTAACTAGTGTCACAGGAATGGTTCATAACATAGACAGTAGGAAGAGTCAGTCTTCTTGTACCTAAGTCGGTATTGTGCATATCGTATTTAACTCCTATGCACTTTCTGTGTTTCATCGTCAATAAGTAAATCAAAGGGATACAGTAAACCTGAAATGAAGCATCGGAATCTATAACTAGTGTCACAGGAATGGTTCAAAACATAGACAGTAGGAAGATTCAGTCTACATTTACCTAAGTCGGCATCGTGCCTTTTGTATTTTTTTCCGATTCAATTTCTGTGTTTCATCGTCAATAAGATGGTCAGAGGGATACAGTAAACCTGAAGTGAAGCATCGGAATCTATAACTAGCGTCACAGGAATGGTTCAAAACATAGTCAGTAAGAAGAGTCAGTCTTCTTGTACTTAAGTCGGCATTGTGCCTTTTGTATTTAATTCCGATGCAATTTCTGTGTTTCATCGTCAATAAGAAGGTCAGAGGGATACAGTAATCCTGAAGGGAAGCGTCGGAATCTCTAACTAGTGGCACAGGAATGGTTCAAAACATAGTCAGTAGGAAGAGTCAGTCTTCATGTACTTATGTCGGCATTGTGCGTTTTGTATTTAATTCCGATGCACTTTCTGTGTCATCGTCAATTAGAAGGTCCAAGGGATACAGTAAACCTGAAATGAAGCATCGGAATCTATAACTAGTGTCACAGGAATGGTTCAAAACATAGACAAAATAAGAGTCAGTCTTCTTGTTCTTAAGTCGGCAATGTGCCTATTGTATTTAATTCCGATGCAATTTCTGTGATTCATCGTCAATAAGAATGTCAGTGGGTTACAGTAAACCTGAAGTGAAGCATCGGAATCTATAACTAATGTCCCAGGAATGGTTCAAAACAGTCACTAAGAAGAGTCAGTCTTCTTGTACTTAAGTCGGAATGGTGCCTTTTGTATTTAATTCCGATGCAATTTCTGTGTTTCATCGTCAATAAGAAGGTCCAAGGGATACAGTAAATCTGAAGTGAAGCATCGGAATCTATAACTAGTGTCACAGGAATGGTTCAAAACATAGACAGTAAGAAGAGTCAGTCTTCTTGTACTTAAGTCGGCATTGTGCCTTTTCTATTTATTTCCGATGCAATTTCTGTGTTTCAACGTCAAAAAGAAGGTCAGAGGGATACAGTAAACCTGAAGTGAAGTATCGGAATTTATAACTAGTGTCACAGTAATGGTTCAAAACATAGACAGTAGGAAGAGTCAGTCTTCTTGTACTTAGGTCGGTTTTGTGCCTATTGTATTTAACTCCGATGCCCTATCTGTGATTCATCGTCAATAAGAAGATCCAAGGGATACAGTAAACATGAAATGAAGCATCGGAATCTATAACTAGTGTCACAGGAATCTTCTAAACATAGACAGTAGGAAGAGTCAGTCTACATGTACATAAGTCGGCATTGTGCCTTTTGTATTTAATTCCGATGCGATTTCTGTGTTTCATCGTCAATAAGAAGGTCAGAGGGATACAGTAAACCTGAAGTGAAGCATCGGAATCTATAACTAGTCGCACACGAATGGTTCAAAACATAGTCAGTAAGAAGAGTCAGTGTTCTTCTACTTAAGTCGGTATTGTGCCTTTTGTATTTAATTCCGATGCAAATTCTGTGTTTCATCGTCAATAAGAAGGTCCAAGGGATACAGTAAACCTGAGGTGATGCATCGGAATCTATAACTAGTGTCACAGGAATGGTTCAAAACATAGTCAGTAAGAAGAGTCAGTCTTCTTGTACTTAAGTCAGCATTGTGCGTTTTGTAATTAATTCCGATGCAATATCTGTGTTTCATCGTAAATAAGAAGGTCCAAGGGATACAGTAAACCTGAAGTGAAGCATCGGAATCTATATCTAGTGTCACAGGAATGGTTCAAAACACAGACAGTAAGGAGAGTCAGTCTTCTTGTACTTAAGTCGGCATTGTGCCTTTTCTATTTAATTCCGATGCAATTTCTGTGTTTCATAGTCAATAAGAACGTCCACGGGATACAGTAAACCTGAAGTGAAGCATCGGAATCTGTAACTAGTGTCACAGGAATGGTTTAAAACATAGACAGAAGGAAGAATCAGTCTTTTTGTACTTAAGTCGGCATTGTGCCTTTTCTATTTAATTCCGATGCAATTTCTGTGTTTCATCGTCAAGAAGAAGGTGCAAGGGATACAGTAAACCTGAAGTGAAGCATTGGAATCTATAACTAGTGTCACAGGAATGGTTCAAACATAGACAAAATAAGAGTCAGTCTTCTTGTTCTTAAGTCGGCAATGTGCCTATTGTATTTAATTCCGATGCAATTTCTGTGACTCATCGTCAATAAGAATGTCAGAGGGTTACTGTAAACCTGATGTGAAGCATCGGAATCTGTAACTAATGTCCCAGGAGTGGTTCAAGACAGTCAGTAAGAAGAGTCAGTCATCTTGTACTTAAGTCGGAATTGTGCCTTTTGTATTTAATTCCGATGCAATCTCTGTGTTTCATCGTCAGTAAGAAGGTCCAAGGGATACAGTAAATCTGAAGTGAAGCATCGGAATCTCTAACTAGTGTCACAGGAATAGTTCAAAACATAGACAGTAAGAAGAGTCAGTCTACTTGTACTTAAGGCGGCATTGATCCTTTTCTATTTATTTCCGATGCAATGTCTGTGTTTCATCGTCAATAAGAAGGTCAGAGGGATACAGTAAACCTGAAGTGAAGCATCGGCATCTATAACTAGTGTCACAGGAATGGTTCAAAACATAGTCAGTAAGAAGAGTCAGTCTTCTTGTACTTAAGTCGGCATTGTGCCCTTTCTATTTAATTCCGACGCAGTATCTGTGTTTCATCGTCAATAAGAAGGTCAGAGGGATACAGTAAACCTGAAGTAAAGCATCGGAATCTATAACAAGTGACACAGGCGTGGTTCCAAACATAGTCAGGAAGAAGAGTCAGTCTTCTTGTACTTATGTCGGCATTGTGCATTTTGTATTTAATTCCGATGCAATTTCTGTTATTCATCGTCAATAAGAAGGTCCAAGGGATACAGTAAACCTTAAGTGAATCATCGGAATCTATGAGTGGTGTCACAGGAATGGTTCAAAACATAGTCAGTACAAAGAGTCAGTCTTCTTGTACTTATGTCGGCATTGTGCATTTTGTATTTAATTCCGATGCAATTTCTGTGTTTCATCGTCAATAAGAAGGTCAGAGGGATACAGTAAACCTGAAGGGAAGCATCGGAATCACTAACTAGGGGCACAGGAATGGTTCAAAACATAGTCAGTAGGAAGAGTCAGTCTTCTTGTACTTATGTCGGCATTGTGCCATTTGTATTTATTTCCGATGCACTTTCTGTCTTTCATCGTCAATTAGAAGGTCCAAGGGATACAGTAAACCTGAAATGAAGCATCGGAATCTATAACTAGTGTCACAGGAAAGTTTCAAAACATAGACAGTAGGAAGAGTCTGTCTACATGTACTTAAGTCGGCATTGTGCCTTTTGTATTTAATTCCGATGCAATTTCTGTGTCTCATCGTCAATAAGAAGGTCAGAGGGATACAGTAAACCTGAAGTGAAGCATCGGAATCTATAACTAGTGTCACAGGAATGGTTCAAAGCATAGTCAGTAAGAAGAGTCAGTCTTCTTGTACTTAAGTCGTCATTGTGCCTTTTGTATTTAATTCCGATGCAATTTCTGTATTTCATCGTCAATAACAAGGTCCAAGGGATAAGGTAAACCTGAAGTGAAGCATCGGAATCTATAACTAGTGCCACAGGATTGGGTCAAAATATAGACAGTAAGAAGCGTCAGACTTCTTGTACATAAGTCGGCATTATGCCCTTTTCAATTTAATTCCGATGCAATTACTGTGTTTCATCGTCAATAAGAAGGTCAGAGGGATACAGTAAACCTGAAGTGAAGCATCGGAATCCCTAACTAGGTTCACAGAAATGGTTCAAAACATAGTCAGTAAGAAGAGTCAGGCATCTTGTACTTAAGTCGGCATTGTGCCATTTGTATTTTATTCCGATACAATTTCTGTGTTTCATCGTCAATAACAAGGTCAGAGGAATACAGTAAACCTGAAGTGAAGCATCGGAATCTATAACTAGTGTCACAGGAATGGTTCAAAACATAGTAAGAAGAGTCAGTCTTCTTGTACTTAAGTCGGCATTGTGCCTTTTGTATTTAATTCCGATGCAAATTCTGTGTTTCATCGTCAATAAGAAGGTCAGAGGGATACAGTAAACCTGAAGGGAAGCATCGGAATCTCTAACTAGTGGCACAGGAATGGTTCAAAACATAGTCAGTAGGAAGAGTCAGTCTTCTTGTACTTATGTCGGCATTGTGCCTTTTGTATTTAATTCCGATGCAATTTCTGTGTTTCATCGTCAATAAGAAGGTCCAAGGGATACAGTTAACCTGAAGTGAAGCATCGGAATCTGAAACTAGCGTCACAGTAATGGTTCAAAGCATAGACACTATGAAGAGTCAGTCTGCTTGTACCTAAGACGGCATTGTGCCTTTTCTATTTAATTCCGATGCAATTTCTGTGTTTCATGGTCAATTAGAAGGTCAGAGGGATACAGTGAACCTGAGGTGAAGCATCGGAATCTATAACTAGTGTCACACAAATGGTTCAAAACATAGACAGTAGGAAGATTCAGTCTACATGTACTTAAGTCGGCATCGTGCCTTTTGTATTTATTTCCGATGCAATTTCTGTGTTTCATCGTCAATAAGATGATCAGAGGGATACAATAAACCTCAAGTGAAGTATAGGAATCTATAACTAGTGTCACAGGAATGGTTAATAACATAGTCAGTAAGAAGAGCCAGTCGTCTTGTACTTAAGTCGGCATTGTTCCTTTTGTATTTAATTCCGAAGAAAATTCTGTGTTTCATCGTCAATAAGAAGGTCAGAAGGATACAGTAAACCTGAAGGGAAGCATCGGAATCTCTAACTAGTGTCACAGGAATGGTTCAAAACATAGTCCGTACGAAGACTCAGTCTTCTTGTACTTAAGTCGGCATTATGGCCTTTTTAATTTAATTCCGATGCAATTACTGTGTTTCATCGTCAATAATAAGGTCAGAGGGATACAGTAAACCTGAAGTGAAGCATCGGTATCTCTAACTAGTGTCACAGGAATGTTTCAAATCATAGTCAGTAAGAAGAGTCTGTCTTCTTGTACTTAAGTCGGCATTGTGCTTTTTGTATTTAATTCCGATGCAATATCTGTGTTTCATCGTCAATATGAAGGTCAGAGGGATACAGTAAACCTGAAGTGAAGCATCGGAATCTGTAACTAGCGTCACAGGAATGGTTCAAAACATAGGCAGTTGGAAGAGACAGTCTTCTTGTACTTAGGTCGGATTTGTGCATTTCTATTTAATTCCGATGCAATTTCTATGTTTCATCGTCAATAAGAAGGTCCAAGGGATACAGTAAATATGAAGTAAAGCATCGGAATCAATAACTAGTGTCACAGAAATGGTCAAAACATAGACAGTAAGAAGAGTCAGTCTTCATGTACTTAAGTCGGCATTGTGCCTTTTCTATTTAATTCCGATGCAATGTCTGTGTTTCATCGTCTATAAGAAGGTCAGAGGGATACAGTGAACCTGAAGTGAAGCATCGGAATCTATTACTAGTGCCACAGGAATGGTTCAAAGCATAGTCAGTAAGAAGAGTCAGTCTTCTTGTACTTAAGTCGGCATTGTGCCTTTTCTATTTAATTCCGATGCAATATCTGTGTTTCATCGTCAATAAGAAGGTCAGAGGGATACAGTAAACCTGAAGTGAAGCATCGGAATCTATAACTAGTGACACAGGCATGGTTCCAAACATAGTCAGGAAGAAGAGTCAGTCTTCTTGTACTGAAGTTGGCATTGAGCCTTTTCTATTTAATTCCGATGCAATTTCTGTGATTCATCGTCAGTAAGAAGGTCAGAGGGATACAGTAAACCTTAAGTGAAGCATCGGAATCTATAACTAGTGTCACAGGAATGGTTCAAAACATAGACGTAAAGAAGAGTCAGTCTTCTTCTACCTAAGTCGGCATTGTGCCTTTTGTATTTAATTCCTATGCAATTTCTGTGATTCATCCTCAAAAAGAATGTCAGAGGGATACATTAAACCTCAAGTGAAGCATCGGAATCTATAACTAGTGTCACAGGAATTGTTCAAAACATAGACAGTAGGAAGAGTCAGTCTTCTTGTACTTAAGTCGGTATTGTGCCTATTGTATTTAACTCCTATGCACTATCTGTGTTTCATCGTCAATAAGTAGATCAAAAGGATACAGTAAACCTGAAATGAAGCATCGGAATGTATAACTAGTGTCACAGGAATGGTTCAAAACATAGACAGTAGGAAGATTAAGTCTACATGTACTTAAGTCGGCATCGTGCCTTTTGTATTTATTTCACGATGCAATTTCTGTGTTTCATCGTCAATAAGATGGTCAGAGGTATTCAGTAAACCTCAAGTGAAGTATCGGAATCTATAACTAGTGTCACAGGAATGTTTCAAAACATAGTCAGTAAGAAGATCCAGTCGTCTTGTACTTAAGTCGGCATTGTTCCTTTTGTATTTAATTCCGATGCAAATTCTGTGTTTCATCGTCAATAAGAAGGACAGAGGGATACAGTAAACCTGAAGGGAAGCATCGGAATCTCTAACTAGTGTCACAGGAGTGGTTCAAAACATAGTCCGTACGAAGAGTCAGTCTTCTTGTACTTAAGTCGGCATTATGGCTTTTTCAATTTAATTCCGATGCAATTACTGTGTTTCATCGTCAATAATAAGGTCAGAGGGATACAGTAAACCTGAAGTGAAGCATCTGTATCTCTAACTAGTGTCACAGGAACGTTTCAAAACATAGTCAGTAAGAAGAGTCTGTCTTCTTGAACTTAAGTCGGCATTGTGCTTTTTGTATTTAATTCCGATGCAATATCTGTGTTTCATCGTCAATAAGAAGTTCCAAGGGATACTGTAAAGCTGAAGTGAAGCATCGGAATCTCTAACTAGCGTCACAGGAATGGTTAAAACATAGTCAGTAAGAAGAGTCATTCTTATTGCACTTAAGTCGGCATTGTGCCTTTTCTATTTAATTTCGATGCAATTTCTGTTTTTCATCGTGAATAAGAACGTCCAAGGGATACAGTAAACCTGAAGTGAAGCATCGGAATCTATAACTATTGTCACAGAAATGGTTCAAAACATAGACAGTAGGAAAAGTCAGTCTTTTTGTACTTAAGTCGGCATTGTGCCTTTTCTATTTATTCCGTTGCAATTTCTGTGTTTCATCGTCAATAAGAAGGTCAGAGGGATACAGTAAACCTGAAGTGAATCATCGGAATCTGTAACTAGCGTCACAGGAATGGTTCAAAACATAGGCAGTAGGAAGAGACAGTCTTCTTGTACTTAGGTCGGATTTGTGCTTTTTCTATTTAATTCCGATGCAATTTCTGTGTTTCATCGTCAATAAGATGGTCCAAGGGATACAGTAAACCTGAAGTGAAGCATCGGAATCAATAACTAGTGTCACAGAAATGGTTCAAAACATAGACAGTAAGAAGAGTCAGTCTTCATGTACTTAAGTCGGCATTGTGCTTTTTGTATTTAATTCCGATGCAATATCTGTGTTTCATCGTCAATAAGAAGTTCCAAGGGATACTGTAAACCTGAAGTGAAGCATCGGAATCTCTAACTAGCGTCACAGGAATGGTTAAAACATAGTCAGTAAGAAGAGTCATTCTTATTGCACTTAAGTCGGCATTGTGCCTTTTCTATTTAATTTCGATGCAATTTCTGTTTTTCATCGTGAATAAGAACGTCCAAGGGATACAGTAAACCTGAAGTGAAGCATCGGAATCTATAACTAGTGTCACAGGAATGGTTCAAACATAGACAGTAGGAAAAGTCAGTCTTTTTGTACTTAAGTCGGCATTGTGCCTTTTCTATTTATTCCGTTGGAATTTCTGTGTTTCATCGTCAATAAGAAGGTCAGAGGGATACAGTAAAACTGAAGTGAAGCATCGCAATCTGTAACTAGCGTCACAGGAATGGTTCAAAACATAGGCAGTTGGAAGAGACAGTCTTCTTGTACTTAGGTCGGTTTTGTGCCTTTTCTATTTAATTCCGATGCGATTTCTGTGTTTCATCGTCAATAAGAAGGTCCAAGGGATACAGTAAATATGAAGTAAAGCATCGGAAACAATAACTAGTGTCACAGAAATGGTTCAAAACATAGACAGTAAGAAGAGTCAGTCTTCATGTACTTAAGTCGGCATTGTGCCTTTTCTATTTAATTCCGATGCAATGTCTGTGTTTCATCGTCGATAAGAAGGTCAGAGGGATACAGTGAACCTGAAGTGAAGCATCGGAATCTATAACTAGTGTCACAGGAATGGTTCAAAACATAGTCAGTAAGAAGAGTCAGTCTTCTTGTACTTAAGTCGGCATTGTGCCTTTTCTATTTAATTCCGATGCAATATCTGTGTTTCATCGTCAATAAGAAGGTCAGAGTGATACAGTAAACCTGAAGTGAAGCATCGGAATCTATAACTAGTGACACAGGCATGGTTCCAAACATAGTCAGGAAGAAGAGTCAGTCTTCTTGTACTGAAGTTGGCATTGAGCCTTTTCTATTTAATTCCGATGCAATTTTGTGATTCATCGTCAATATGAAGGTCAGAGGGATACAGTAAACCTGAAGTGAAGCATCGGAATCTATAACTAGTGTCACAGGAATGGTTCAAAACATAGACAGTAGGAAAAGTCAGTCTTTTTGTACTTAAGTCGGCATTGTGCCCTTTCTATTTATTCCGTTGCAATTTCTGTGTTTCATCGTCAATAAGAAGGTCAGAGGGATACAGTAAACCTGAAGTGAAGCATCGGAATCTGTAACTAGCGTCACAGGAATGGTTCAAAAAATAGGCAGTTGGAAGAGGCAGTCTTCTTGTACTTTGGTCGGATTTGTGCACTTCTATTTAATTCCGATGCAATTTCTGTGTTTCATCGTCAATAAGAAGGTCCAAGGGATACAGTACATATGAAGTAAAGCATCGGAATCAATAACTAGTGTCACAGAAATGGTCAAAACATAGACAGTAAGAAGAGTCAGTCTTCATGTACTTAAGTCGGCATTGTGCCTTTTCTATTTAATTCCGATGAAATGTCTGTGTTTCATCGTCTATAAGAAGGTCAGAGGGATACAGTGAACCTGAAGTGAAGCATCGGAATCTATTACTAGTGCCACAGGAATGGTTCAAAACATAGTCAGTAAGAAGAGTCAGTCTTCTTGTACTTAAGTCGGCATTGTGCCTTTTCTATTTAATTCCGATGCAATATCTGTGTTTCATCGTCAATAAGAAGGTCAGAGGGATACAGTAAACCTGAAGGGAAGCATCGGAATCTCTAACTAGTGTCACAGGAATGGTTCAAAACATAGTCCGTACGAAGAGTCAGTCTTCTTGTACATAAGTCGGCATTATGGCCTTTTCAATTTAATTCTGATGCAATTACTGTGTTTCATCGTCAATAATAAGGTCAGAGGGATACAGTAAACCTGAAGTGAAGCATCTGTATCTCTAACTAGTGTCACAGGAACGTTTCAAAACATAGTCAGTAAGAAGAGTCTGTCTTCTTGAACTTAAGTCGGCATTGTGGACTTTGTATTTAATTCCGATGCAATATCTGTGTTTCATCGTCAATAAGAAGTTCCAAGGGATACTGTAAAGCTGAAGTGAAGCATCGGAATCTCTAACTAGCGTCACACGAATGGTTAAAACATAGTCAGTAAGAAGAGTCATTCTTATTGCACTTAAGTCGGCATTGTGCCTTTTCTATTTAATTTCGATGCAATTTCTGTTTTTCATCGTGAATAAGATTGTCCAAGGGATACAGTGAACCTGAAGTGAAGCATCGGAATCTATAACTATTGTCACAGAAATGGTTCAAAACATAGACAGTAGGAAAAGTCAGTCTTTTTGTACTTAAGTCGGCATTGTGCCTTTTCTATTTATTCCGTTGCAATTTCTGTGTTTCATCGTCAATAAGAAGGTCAGAGGGATACAGTAAACCTGAAGTGAATCATCGGAATCTGTAACTAGCGTCACAGGAATGGTTCAAAACATAGGCAGTAGGAAGAGACAGTCTTCTTGTACTTAGGTCGGATTTGTGCCTTTTCTATTTAATTCCGATGCAATTTCTGTGTTTCATCGTCAATAAGATGGTCCAAGGGATACAGTAAACCTGAAGTGAAGCATCGGAATCAATAACAAGTGTCACAGAAATGGTTCAAAACATAGACAGTAAGAAGAGTCAGTCTTCATGTACTTAAGTCGGCATTGTGCTTTTTGTATTTAGTTCCGATGCAATATCTGTGTTTCATCGGCAATAAGACGTTCCAAGGGATACTGTAAACCTGAAGTGAAGCATCGGAATCTCTAACTAGCGTCACAGGAATGGTTAAAACATAGTCAGTAAGAAGAGTCATTCTTATTGTACTTAAGTCGGCATTGTGCCTTTTCTATTTAATTTCGATGCAATTTCTGTTTTTCATCGTGAATAAGAACGTCCAAGGGATACAGTAAACCTGAAGTGAAGCATCGGAATCTATAACTAGTATCACAGGAATGGTTCAAACATAGACAGTAGGAAAAGTCAGTCTTTTTGTACTTAAGTCGGCATTGTGCCTTTTCTATTTATTCCGTTGCAGTTTCTGTGTTTCATCGTCAATAAGAAGGTCAGAGGGATACAGTAAACCTGAATGTGAAGCATCGCAATCTGTAACTAGCGTCACAGGAATGGTTCAAAACATAGGCAGTTGGAAGAGACAGTCTTCTTGTACTTAGGTCGGATTTGTGCCTTTTCTATTTAATTCCGATGCGATTTCTGTGTTTCATCGTCAATAAGAAGGTCCAAGGGATACAGTAAATATGAAGTAAAGCATCGGAAACAATAACTAGTGTCACAGAAATGGTTCAAAACATAGACAGTAAGAAGAGTCAGTCTTCATGTACTTAAGTCGGCATTGTGCCTTTTCTATTTAATTCCGATGCAATGTCTGTGTTTCATCGTCGATAAGAAGGTCAGAGGGATACAGTGAACCTGAAGTGAAACATCGGAATCTATAACTAGTGTCACAGGAATGGTTCAAAACATAGTCAGTAAGAAGAGTCAGTCTTCTTGTACTTAAGTCGGCATTGTGCCTTTTCTATTTAATTCCGATGCAATATCAGTGTTTCATCGTCAATAAGAAGGTCAGAGGTATACAGTAAACCTGAAGTGAAGCATCGGAATCTATAACTACTGACACAGACAGGGTTCCAAACATAGTCAGGAAGAAGAGTCAGTCTTCTTGTACTGAAGTTGGCATTGAGCCTTTTCTATTTAATTCCGATGCAATTTCTGTGATTCATCGTCAATAAGAAGGTCAGAGGGATACAGTAAACCTTAAGTGAAGCATCGGAATCTATAACTAGTGTCACAGGAATGGTTCAAAGCATAGACAGTAAGAAGCGTCAGTCTTCTTGTACTTAAGTCGGCATTGTGCCTTTTGTATTTAATTCCGATGCAAATTCGGTGTTTCATGGTCAATGCGAAGGTCCAAGGGATACAGTAAACCTGAAGTGAAGCATCGGAATCAATAACTAGTGTCACAGGAATGGTTCAAAACATAGAAAAAAAGAAGAGTCAGTCTTCTTGTACCTAAGTCGGCATTGTGCCTTTTGCATTTAATTCCTATGCAATTTCTGTGATTCATCCTCAAAAAGAATGTCAGAGGGATACATTAAACCTCAAGTGAAGCATCGGAATCTATAACTGGTGTCACAGGAATGTTTCAAAACATAGACAGTAGGAAGATTCAGTCTACATGTACTTAAGTCGGCATCGTGCCTTTTGTATTTATTTTACGATGCAATTTCTGTGTTTCATCGTCAATAAGATGGTCAGAGGTATTCAGTAAACCTCAAGTGAAGTATCGGAATCTATAACTAGTGTCACAGGAATGGTTCAAAACATAGTCAGTAAGAAGAGCCAGTCGTCTTGTACTTAAGTCGGCATTGTTCCTTTTGTATTCAATTCCGATGCAAATTCTGTGTTTCATCGTCAATAAGAAGGTCAGAGGGATACAGTAAACCTGAAGGGAAGCATCGGAATCTCTAACTAGTGTCACAGGAATGGTTCAAAACATAGTCCGTACGAAGAGTCAGTCTTCTTGTAGTTAAGTCGGCATTATGGCCTTTTCAATTTAATTCCGATGCAATTATTGTGTTTCATCGTCTATAATAAGGTCAGAGGGATACAGTAAACCTGAAGTGAAGCATCTGTATCTCTAACTAGTGTCACAGGAACGTTTCAAAACATAGTCAGTAAGAAGAGTCTGTCTTCTTGAACTTAAGTCGGCATTGTGCTTTTTGTATTTAATTCCGATGCAATATCTGTGTTTCATCGTCAATAAGAAGTTCCAAGGGATACTGTAAAGCTGAAGCGAAGCATCGGAATCTCTAAATAGCGTCACAGGAATGGTTAAAACATAGTCAGTAAGAAGATTCATTCTTATTGCACTTAAGTCGGCATTGTGCCTTTTCTATTTAATTTCGATGCAATTTCTGTTTTTCATCGTGAATAAGAACGTCCAAGGGATACAGTAAACCTGAAGTAAAGCATCGGAATCTATAACTATTGTCACAGAAATGGTTCAAGACATAGACAGTAGGAAAAGTCAGTCTTTTTGTACTTAAGTCGGCATTGTGCCTTTTCTATTTATTCCGCTGCAATTTCTGTATTTCATCGTCAATAAGAAGGTCAGAGGGATACAGTAAACCTGAAGTGAAGCATCGGAATCTGTAACTAGCGTCACAGGAATGGTTCAAAACATAGGCAGTAGGAAGTGACAGTCTTCTTGTACTTAGGTCGGATTTGTGCCTTTTCTATTTAATTCCGATGCAATTTCTGTGTTTCATCGTCAATAAGATGGTCCAAGGGATACAGTAAACCTGAAGTGAAGCATCGGAATCAATAACTAGTGTCACAGAAATGGTTCAAAACATAGACAGTAAGATGAGTCAGTCTTCATGTACTTAAGTCGGCATTGTGCCTTTTGTATTTAATTCCGATGCATTGTCTGTGTTTCATCGTCAATAAGAAGGTCAGAGGGATACAATAAACCTGAAGTGAAGCATCGGAATCTATAACTAGTGTCACAGGAATGGTTCAAAACATAGTCAGTAAGAAGAGTCAGTCTTCTTGTACTTAAGTCGGCATTGTGCCTTTTCTATTTAATTCCGATGCAATATCTGTGTTTCATCGTCAATAAGAAGGTCAGAGGGATACAGTAAACCTGAAGTGAAGCATCGGAATCTATAACTAGTGACACAGGCATGGTTCCAAACATAGTCAGGAAGAAGAGTCAGTCTACTTGTACTGAAGTTGGCATTGAGCCTTTTCTATTTAATTCCGATGCAATTTCTGTGTTTCATCGTCAATAAGAAGGTCGA
This sequence comes from Schistocerca americana, assembly GCF_021461395.2. Classification (NCBI taxonomy): domain Eukaryota; kingdom Metazoa; phylum Arthropoda; class Insecta; order Orthoptera; family Acrididae; genus Schistocerca; species Schistocerca americana. Next base: position 643,848,638 of record NC_060124.1, read on the forward strand.
AGGGATACAGTAAACCTGAAGAGAATCATCGGAATCTATTAGTGGTGTCACAGGAATGGTTCAAAACATAGTCAGTACAAAGAGTCAGTCTTCTTGTACTTATGTCGGCATTGTGCATTTTGTATTTAATTCCGATGCAATTTCTGTGATTCATCGTCAATAAGAAGGTCAGAGGGAAACAGTAAACCTTAAGTGAAGCATTGGAATCTATAACTAGTGTCACAGGAATGGTTCAAAGCATTGACAGTAAGAAGCGTCAGTCTTCTTGTACTTAAGTCGGCATTGTGCCTTTTGTATTCAATTCCGATGCAATTTCTGTGTTTCATGGTCAATGAGAAGGTCCAATGGATACAGTAAACCTGAAGTGAAGCATCGGAAATAATAACTAGTGTCACAGGAATGGTTCAAAACATAGACAAAAAGAAGAGTCAGTCTTCTTGTACCTAAGTCGGCATTGTGAATTTTGTATTTAATTCCTATGCAATTTCTGTGATTCATCCTCAAAAAGAAGGTCAGAGGGATACATTAAACCTCAAGTGAAGCATCGGAATCTGTAACTAGTGTGACAGGAATGGTTCAAAACATAGACAGTAGGAAGAGTCAGTCTTCTTGTACTTAATTCGGTATTGTGCCTATTGTATTTAACTCCTATGCACTATCTGTGTTTCATCGTCAATAAGTAGATCAAAGGGATACAGTAAACCTGAAATGAAGCATCGGAATCTATAACTAGTGTCACAGGAATGGGTCAAAACATAGACAGTAGGAAGATTCGGTCTACATGTAGTTAAGTCGGCATCGTGCCTTTTGTATCTTTTTCCGATGCAATTTCTGTGTTTCATCGTCAATAAGATGGTCAGAGGGATACAGTAAACCTGAAGTGAAGCATCGGAATCTATAACTAGTGTCACAGGAATGGTTCAAAACGTAGTCAGTAAGAAGATTCAGTCTTCTTGTACTTAAGTCGGCATTGTGCCTTTTGTAATTAATTCCGATGCAATCTCTGTGTTTCATCGTCTATAAGAAGGTCCATGGGATACAGTAAACCTGAAGTGAAGCATCGGAATCTGAAACTACCGTCACAGGAATGGTTCAAAGCATAGACACTATGAAAAGTCAGTCTGCTTGTACCTAAGACGGCATTGTGCCTTTTCTATTTAATTCCGATGCAATTTCTGTGTTTCATCGTCAATAAGGTCAGAGGGATACAGTGACCTGAGGTGAAGCATCGGAATCTATAACTGGTGTCACGGGAATGGTTCAAAACATAGACAGTAGGAAGATTCAGTCTACATGTACTTAAGTCGGCATCGTGCCTTTTGTATTTATTTCCGATGCAATTTCTTTGTTTCATCGTCAATAAGATGGTCAGAGGGATACAGTAAACCTGAAGTGAAGTATCGGAATCTATAACTAGTGTTGCAGGAATGGTTCAAAACATAGTCAGTAAGAAGAGCCAGTCTTCTTGTACTTAAGTCGGCATTGTTCCTTTTGTATTTAATTCCGATGCAAATTCTGTGTTTCATCGTCAATAAGAAGGTCAGAGGGATACAGTAAAGCTGAAGGGAAGCATCGGAATCTCTAACTAGTGTTACAGGAATGTTTCAAAACATAGTCAGCACGAAGAGTCAGTCTTCTTGTACTTAAGTCGGCATTATGCCCTTTCCAATTTAATTCCGATGCAATTACTGTGTTTCATCGTCAATAATAAGGTCAGAGGGATACAGTAAACCTGAAGTGAAGCATCGGTATCTCTAACTAGTGTCACAGGAATGTTTCAAAACAAAGTCAGTAAAAAGAGTCTGTCTTCTTGTACTTATGTCGGCATTGTGCTGTTTGTGTTTAATTCCGATGCAATATCTGTGTTTCATCGTCAATAAGAAGTTCCAAGGGATACTGTAAACCTGAAGTGAAGCATCGGAATCTCTAACTATCGTCACAAGAATGGTTAAAAACATAGTCAGTAAGAAGAGTCATTCTTATTGTAATTAAGTCGGCATTGTGCCTTTTCTATTTAATTCCGATGCAATTTCTGTTTTTCATCGTGAATAAGAACGTCCAAGGGATACAGTAAACCTGAAGTGAGGCATCGGAATCTATAACTAGTGTCATAGGAATGGTTCAAAACATAAACAGTAGGAAGAGTCAGTCTTCTTGTACTTAAGTCGGCATTGTGCCTTTTGTATTTAAATCCGATGCAATATCTGTGTTTCATCGTCAATAAGAAGGTCCAAGGGATACAGTAAACCTGAAGTGAAGCATCCGGATCTGTAACTAGCGTCACAGGAGTGGTTCAAAACATAGTCAGTAAGAAGAGTCAGTCTTCTTGTACTTAAGTCGGAATTGTGCCTTTTGTATTTAATTCCGATGCAATTTCTGTGTTACATCGTCAATAAGAATGTCCAAGGGATACAGTGAACCTGGAGTGAAGCATCGGAATCTGTAACTAGCGTCACAGGAATGGTTAAAACATAGACAGTAAGAAGAGTCAGTCTTCTTGTACTTAAGTCGGAATTGTGCCTTTTCTATTTAATTCCGATGCAATTTCTGTGTTTCGTCGTCAATAAGAAGGTCCAAGTTATACAGTAAACCTGAAGTGAAGCATCGGAATCTATAACTAGTGTCACAGGAATGGTTCACAACTTAGACAGTAGGAAGAGTCAGTCTTCTTGTACTTAAGTCGGTATTGTGCCTATTGTATTTAACTCCTATGCACTATCTGTGTTTCATCGTCAATACGAAGATCCAAGGGATACAGTAAACCTGAAATGAGGCATCGGAATCTATAACTAGTGTCACAGGAATGGTTCAAATCATAGACAGTAGGAGGATTCAGTCTACATGTACTTAAGTCGGCATCGTGCCTTTTGTATTTATTTCCGATGCAATTTCTGTGTTTCAGCGTCAAAAAGAAGGTCGGAGGGATACTGTAAACCTGAAGTGAGGCATCGGAATCTATAACTATTGTCACGGGAATGGTTCAAATCATAGACAGTAAGAAGAGTCAGTCTTCTTGCACTTAAGTCGGCATTGTGCCTTATGTATTTAATTCTGATGCAATTTCTGTGTTTCATCGTCAATAAGAAGGTCTGAGGGATACAGTAAACCTGAAGTGAAGCATCGGAATCTGAAACTAGCGTCACAGGAATGGTTCAAAGCATAGCCACTATGAAGATTCAGTCTGCTTGTACCTAAGACGGCATTTTGCCTTTTCTGTCTAATTCCGATGTAATTTCTGTGTTCATCGTCAATAAGAAGGTCAGAGGGATACAGTGAACCTGAGGTGAAGCATCGGAATCTATAACTAGTGTCACAGGAATGGTTCAAAACATAGATAGTAGGAAGATTCAGTCTACATGTACTTAAGTCGGCATCGTGCCTTTTGTATTTATTTCCGATGCAATTTCTGTGTTTCATCGTCAATAAGATGGGCAGAGGGATACAGTAAAAATGAAGTGAAGCATCGGAATATATAACTAGTGTCACAGGAATGGTTCAAAGCATAGTCAGTAAAAAGAGTCAGGCTTCTTGTACTTAAGTCGGCACTGTTCCCTTTGTATTTAAGTCCGATGCAATTTCTGTGTTTCATCGTCATTAAGAAGGTCAGAGGGATACAGTAAACCTGAAGTGAAGCATCGGAAACTATTACTAGTGACACAGGAATGATTCCAAACATATTCAGTAAGAAGGGTCAGTCTTCTTGTACTTAAGTCGGCATTGTGCCTTTTCTATTTAATTCCGATGCAATATCTGTGTTTCATCGTCATTAAGAAGGTCAGAGGGATACAGTATACCTGAAGTGAAGCATCGGAATCTATAGCTAGTGACACAGGCATGGCTCCAAACATAGTTAGTAAGAAAAGATAGTCTTCTTGTACTTAAGTTGGCATTGAGCCTTTTCTATTTAATTCCGATGCAATTTCTGTGTTTCATCTTCGATAAGAAAGGCCAAGAGATACAGTAAACCTGAAGTGAATCATCGGAATCTATAACTAGTGTCATAGGAGTGGTTCAAAACATAGTCAGTACGAAGAGTCAGTCTTCTTGTACTTAAGTCGGCATTGTGCATTTTGAATTTAATTCCAATGCAATTTCTGTGTTTCATCGTCAATAAGAAGGTCAGAGGGATACAGTAAACCTTAAGTGAAGCATCGGAATCTATAACTAGTGTCACAGGAATGGTTTAAAGCATAGACAGTAAGAAGCGTCAGTCTTCTTGTACTTAAGTCGGCATTGTGCCTTTTGTATTTAATTCCGATGCAATTTCTGTGTTTCATGGCAATGAGAAGGTCCAAGGGATACAGTAAACCTGAAGTGAATCATCGGAATCAATAACTAGTGTCACAGGAATGGTTCAAAACATAGACAAAAAGAAGAGTCAGTCTTCTTTTACCTAAGCCGGCATTGTGCCTTTTGTATTTAAATCCGATGCAATTTCTGTGATTCATCCACAAAAAGAACGTCAGAGGGATACATTAAACCTGAAGTGAAGCATCGGAATCCATAACTAGTGTCACAGGAATGGTTCAAATCATAGTCAGTAAGAAGAGTCAGTCTTCTTGTACTTATGTCGGCATTGTGCCTTTTGTATTTAATTCCGATGCAATTTCTGTGTTTCATCGTCAATAAGAAGGTCAGAGGGATACAGTAAACCTGAAGGGAAGCATCGGAATCTCTAACTAGTGTCACGGGAATGGTTCAAAACATAGTCAGTAAGAAGAGTCAGTCTTCTTGTACTTAAGTCGGCATTGTGCCTTTTGTATTTAATTCCGATGCAATTTCTGTTTTTCATCGTCAATAAGAAGGTCCAAGGGATACAGTAAACCTGAAGTGAAGCATCGGAATCTGAAACTAGCGTCACAGGAATGGTTCAAAGCATAGACACTATGAAGAGTCAGTCTGCTTGTACCTAAGACGGCATAGTGCCTTTTCTATCTAATTCCGATGCAATTTCTGTGTTTCATCGTCAATAAGAAGGTCAGAGGAATACAGTGAACCTGAGGTGAAGCATCGGAATCTATAACTAGTGTCACAGGAATGGTTCAAAACATAGATAGTAGGAAGATTCAGTCTACATGTACTTAAGTCGGCATCGTGCCTTTTGTATTTATTTCCGATGCAATTTCTGTGTTTCATCATGAATAAGATGGGCAGAGGGATACAGTAAACCTGAAGTGAAGCATCGGAATCAATAACTAGTGTCACAGGAATGGTTCAAAGCATAGTCAGTAAGATGAGTCAGGCTTCTTGTACTTAAGTCGGCACTGTTCCCTTTGTATTTAAGTCCGATGCAATTTCTGTGTTTCATCGTCAATAAGAAGGTCAGTGGGATACAGTAAATCTGAAGGGAAGCATCGGAATCTCTAACTAGTGTCACTGGAATGGTTCAAAACATAGTCAGTACGAAGAGTCAGTCTTCTTGTACTTAAGTCGGCTTCATGCCCTTTTCAATTTAATTCCGATGCAATTACTGTGTTTCATCGACAATAATAAGGTCAGAGGGATACAGTAAACCTGAAGTGAACCATCGGTATCTCTAACTAGTGTCACTGGAATGTTTCTAAACATAGTCAGTAAGAAGAGTCAGTCTTCTTGTACATAAGTCGGCAATTTGCCTTTTGAATTTAATTCCGATGCAATATCTGTGTTTCATCGGCAATAATAAGTTCCAAGGGATACAGTAAACCTGAAGTATAGCATCGGAAACTGTAACTAGCGTCATAGGAGTGGTTAAAAACATAGTCAGTAAGATGAGTCAGTCTTATTGTACATAAGTCGGCATTGTGCCTTTTCTATTTAATTCCGATGCAATTTCTGTGTTTATCCGCCAATAAGAACGTCCAAGGGATACAGTAAACCTGAAGTGAGGCATCGGAATCTATAACTAGTGTCACAGGAATGGTTCAAAACATAGACTGTAGGAAGAGTCAGTCTTCTTGTACTTAAGTTGGCATTGTGCCTTTTGTATTTAATTCCGATGCAATATCCGTGTTTCATCGTCAATAAGAAGGTCCAAGGGATACAGTAAACCTGAAGTAGAGCATCGGAATCTGTAACTAGCGTCACAGGAGTGGTTCAAAACATAGTCAGTAAGAAGATTCAGTCTTCTTGTACTTAAGTCGACATTGTGCTTTTTGTATTAATTTCCAATGCAATTTCTGTGTTTCATCGTCAATACGAGCGTCCAAGGGATACAGTAAACCTGAAGTGAAGCATCGGAATCTGTAACTTGAGTCACAGGAATGGTTCAAAACATAGACAGTAAGAAGAGTGTGTCTTCTTGTACTTAAGTCGGTATTGTGCCTTTTCTATTTAATTCCGATGCAATGTCTGAGTTTCATCGTCAATAAGAAGGTCAGAGGGATACAGTAAACCTGAAGTGAAGCATCGGAATCTATAACTAGTGTGACAGGAATGGTTTAAAACATAGTCAGTAAGAAGAGTCAGTCTCCTTGTACATAAGTCGGCATTGTGCCTTTTCTATTTAATTCCGATGCAATATCTGTGTTACATCGTCAATAAGAAGGTCAGAGGGAAACAGTAAACCTGAAGTGAAGCATCGGAATCTATAACTAGTGACACAGGAATGGTTCCAAACATAGTCAGTAAGAAGAGTCAGTCTTCTTGTACTTAAGTTGGCATTGTGCTTTTCTATTTAATTCCGATGCAAAATCTGTGTTTCATCGTCATTAAGAAGGTCCAAGGGATACAGTAAACCTGAAGTAAATCATCGGAATCTATAACTAGTGTCACAGGAATGGTTCAAATCATAGTCGGTACGAAGGGTCAGTCTTCTTGTACTTAAGTCGGCAGTGTGCATTTTGTATTTATTTCCGATTCAATTTCTGTGTTTCATCGTCAATAAGAAGGTCAGAGGGATAGAGTAAACCTTAAGTGAAGCATCGGAATCAATAACTAGTGTCACAGGAATGGTTCAAAGCATAGACAGTAAGTAGAGTCAGTCCTCTTGTACTTAAGTCGGTATTGTGCCTTTTCTATTTAATTCCGATGCAATGTCTGAGTTTCATCGTCAATAAGAAGGTCAGAGGGATACAGTAAACCTGAAGTGAAGCATCGGAATCTATAACTAGTGTCACAGGAATGGTTCAAATCATAGTCAGTAACAAGAGTCAGTCTCCTTGTACATAAGTCGGCATTGTGCCTTTTCTATTTATTTCCGATGCAATTTCTGTGGTTCATCGTCAAAAAGAAGGTCAGAGGGATTCATTAAACCTGAAGAGAAGCATCGGAATATATAACTAGTGTCACAGAAATGGTTCAAAACATAGACAGTAGGAAGAGTCAGTCTTCTTGTACTTAAGTCGGGATTGTGCCTATTGTATTAACTCCTATGCACTATCTGTGTTTCATCGTCAATAAGAAGATCCAAGGGATACAGTAAACCTGAAACGAAGCATCGGAATCTATAACTAGTGTCACAGGAATTGTTCAAATAATAGACAGTAGGAAGATTCAGTCTACATGTACTTAAGTCGGCATCGTGCCTTTTGTATTTATTTCCGATGCAATTTCTGTGTTTCGTCGTCAATAAGATGGTCATAGGGATACAGTGAACCTGAGGTGAAGCATCGGAATCTGTAACTAGTGTCACAGGAATGGTTCAAAACATAGTCAGTAAGAAGAGTCAGTCTTCTTGTACTTAAGTCGGCATTGTGCCTTTTGTATTTAATTCCGATGCAATTTCTGTGTTTCATCGTCAATAAGAAGGTCAGAGGGATACAGTAAACCTGAAGGGAATCATCGGAATCTCTAACTAGTGTCACAGGAATGGTTCAAAACATAGTCAGTAAGAAGAGTCAGTCTTCTTGTACTTAAGTCGGCATTGTGCCTTTTGTATTTAATTCCGATGCAATTTCTGTGTTTCATCGTCAATAAGAAGGTCCAAGGGATACAGTAAACCTGCAGTGAAGCATCAGAAGCTGAAACTAGCGTCTCAGGAATGGTTCAAAGCATAGAGACTAAGAAGAGTCAGTCTGCTTGCACCTAAGACGGCATTGTGCCTTTTCTATTTAATTCCGATGCAATTTCTGTGTTTCATCGTCAATAAGAAGGTCAGAGGGATACAGTGAACCTGAGGTGAGGCATCGGAATCTATAACTAGTGTCACAGGAATGGTTAAAAAGTTAGGCACTAGGAAGAGTCAGTCTTCTCTTACTTAAGTCGGCATTGTGCCTTTTCCATTTAATTCCGATGCAATTACTGTATTTCGTCACCAATATGAAGGTCCAAAGGATACAGTAAACCTGAAGTAAAGCATCGGATTCTATAACTAATGTTACAGGAATCGTTCAAAAACATAGACAGTAGGAAGAGTAAGTCGTCTTGTACTTAAGTCGGCATTGTGCCTTTTGTATTTAATTCCGATGCAATTTCAGTGTTTCATCGTCAATAAGAAGGTGTTCAAATGGTTCAAATGGCTCTGAGCACTATGTGACTTAACTTCTGAGGTCATCAGTCGCCTAGAACTTAGAACTAATTAAACCTAACTAACCTAAGGACGTCACACACATCCATGCCCGAGGCAGGATTCGAACCTGCGACCGCAGCGGTCACGCGGTTCCAGTCTGAAGCGCCTTTAGCCGCACGGCCACACCGGCCGGCCTTATAAGAAGGTGTAAGGGATACAGTAAACCTGAAGGGAAGCATCGGAATCTCTAACTAGTGTCACAGGAGTGGTTCAAAGCATAGTCAGTAAGAAGAGTCAATCTTCTTGTACTTAAGTCGGAATTGTGCCTTTTGTATTTACTTCCGATGCAATTTCTGTGTTTCATCGTCAATAAGAAGGTCCAAGGGATACAGTAAACCTGAAGTGAAGCATCGGAATCTGAAACTAGCGTCACAGGAATGGTTCAAAGCATAGACACTAAGAAGAGTCAGTCTGCTTGCACCTAAGACGGCATTGTGCCTTTTCTATTTAATTCCGATGCAATTTCTGTGTTTCATCGTCAATAAGAAGGTCAGAGGGATACAGTGAACCTGAGGTGAGGCCTCGGAATCTATAGCTAGTGTCACAGGAATGGTTCAAATGATAGACAGTAGGAAGAGTCAGTCTTCTTGTACTTATGTCGGCATTGCGCCTTTTCCATTTAATTCCGATGCAATTACTGTATTTCGTCGCCAATATGAAGGTCCAAAGGATACAGTAAACCTGAAGTAAAGCATCGGAATCTATAACTAATGTTACAGGAATCGTTCAAAAACATAGACAGTAGGAAGAGTAAGTCGTCTTGTACTTAAGTCGGCATTGTGCCTTTTGTATTTAATTCCGTTGCAATTTCAGTGTTCCATCGTCTATAAGAAGGTGTAAGGCATACAGTAAACCTGAAGGGAAGCATCGGAATCTCTAACTAGTGTCACAGGAGTGGTTCAAAACATAGTCAGTAAGAAGAGTCAATCTTCTTGTACTTATGTCGGAATTGTGCCTTTTGTATTTACTTCCGATACAATTTCTGTGTTTCATCGTCAATAAGAAGGTCCAAGGGATACAGTAAACCTGAAGTGAATCATCGTAATCTATAACTAGTGTCACAGGAATGGTTCAAAACATAGTCAGTACGAAGAGTCAGTCTTCTTGTACTTAAGTCGGCTTTGTGCCTTTTGTATTTAATTCCGATGCAATTTCTGTGTTTCATCGTCAATAAGAAGGTCAGAGGAATACAGTAAACCTGAAGTGAAGCATCCGAATCTATAACTGGTGTCACAGGAATGGTTCAAAACATAGACAGTAAGAAGGGTCAGTCTTCTTGTACTTATGTCGGCATTGTGCATTTTGTATTTAATTCCGATGCAATTTCAGTGTTTCATCGTCAATAAGAAGGTTTAAGGGATACAGTAAACCTGAAGTGAAGCATCGGAATCTATAACTAGTGTCACAGGAATGGTTCAACACATAGACAGTAAGAAGAGTCAGTATTCTTGTACTTAAGTCGACATTGTGCCTTTTGTATGTATGTCTGATGAAATTTCTGTGTTTCAGCGTCAATACGAAGGTCAGAGGGATACAGTAAACCTGAAGTGAAGCATCGGAATCTATAACTAGTGTCACAGGAATAGTTCAAAACAGTCAGTAAGAAGAGTCAGTCTTCTTGTACTTATGTCGGCATTGTGCCTTTTGTGTTTAATTCCGACGCCATTTCTGTGTTTCATCGTCAATAAGAAGGTCCAAGGGATACAGTAAACCTGAAGTGAAGCATCGGAATCTATAACTAGTGTCACAGGAATGGTTCAAATCATAGACAGTAGGAAGATTCAGTCTACATGTACTTAAGTCGGCATCGTGCCTTTTGTTTTTATTTCCGATGCAATTTCTATGTTTCATCGTCAATAAGATGGTCAGAGGGATACAGTAAACCTGAAGTGAGGCATCGGAATCTATAACTAGTGTCACAGAAATGGTTCAAATCATAGTCAGTAAGAAGAGTCAGTCTTCTTGTACTTAAGTCGGCATTGTGCCTTTTGTATTTATTTCCGATGCAATATCTGTGTTTCATCGTCAATAAGAAGGTCCAAGGGATACAGTAAACCTGAAGGGAAGCATCGGAATCTCTAACTAGTGTCACAGGAGTGGTTCAAAACATAGTCAGTAAGAAGAGTCAATCTTCTTGTACTTATGTCGGAATTGTGCCTTTTGTATTTACTTCCGATACAATTTCTGTGTTTCATCGTCAATAAGAAGGTCCAAGGGATACAGTAAACCTGAAGTGAATCATCGTAATCTATAACTAGTGTCACAGGAATGGTTCAAAACATAGTCAGTACGAAGAGTCAGTCTTCTTGTACTTAAGTCGGCATTGTGCCTTTTGTATTTATTTCCGATGCAATATCTGTGTTTCATCGTCAATAAGAAGGTCCAAGGGATACAGTAAACCTGAAGTGAATCATCGTAATCTATAACTAGTGTCACAGGAATGGTTCAAAACATAGTCAGTACGAAGAGTCAGTCTTCTTGTACTTAAGTCGGGATTGTGCCTATTGTATTTAACTCTTATGCACTATCTGTGTTTCATCGTCAATAAGAAGATCCAAGGGATACAGTAAACCTGAAACGAAGCATCGGATTGTATAACTAGTGTCACAGGAATGGTTCAAATAATAGACAGTTGGAAGATTCAGTCTACATGTACTTAAGTCAGCATCGTGCCTTTTGTATTTATTTCCGATGCAATTTCTGTGTTTCGTCGTCAATAAGATGGTCAGAGGGATACAGTAAACCTGAAGTGAAGCATCGGAATCTATAACTAGTGTCACGGGAATGGTTCAAAACATAGTCAGTAAGAAGAGTCAGTCTTCTTGTACTTAAGTCGGCATTGTGCCTTTTGTATTTAATTCCGATGCAATTTCTGTGTTTCATCGTCAATAAGAAGGTCAGAGGGATACAGTAAACCTGAAGGGAAGCATAGGAATCTCTAACTAGTGTCACAGGAATGGTTCAAAACATAGTCAGTAAGAAGAGTCAGTCTTCTTGTACTTAAGTCGGCATTGTGCCTTTTGTATTTAATTCCGATGCAATTTCTGTGTTTCATCGTCAATAAGAAGGTCAGAGGAATACAGTAAAACAGAAGTGAAGCATCCCAATCTATAACTGGTGTCACAGGAATGGTTCAAACATAGACAGTAAGAAGGGTCAGTCTTCTTGTACTTAAGTCGGCATTGTGCCTTTTGTATTTAATTCCGATGCAATTTCAGTATTCATCGTCAATAAGAAGGTTTAAGGGATACAATAAACCTGAAGTGAAGCATCGGAATCTATAACTAGTGTAACAGGAATGGTTCAAAACATAGACAGTAAGAAGAGTCAGTATTCTTGTACTTAAGTCGACATTGTGCCTTTTGTATTTAAGTCCGACGCAATTTCTGTGTTTCATCGTCAATAAGAAGGTCAGAGGGATACTGTAAACCTGAAGTGAAGCATCGGAATCTATAACTGGTGTCACAGGAATGGTTCAAAGCAGTCAGTAAGAAGAGTCAGTCTTCTTGTACATAAGTCGGCATTGTGCCTTTTGTATTTAATTTCGATGCAATTTCTGTGTTTCATCGTCAATAAGAAGGTCCAAGGGATACAGTAAACCTGAAGTGAAGCTTCGGAATCTATAACTAGTGTCACAGGAATGGTTCAAATCATAGACAGTAGGAAGATTCAGTCTACATGTACTTAAGTCGGCATCGTGCCTTTTGTATTTATTTCCGATGCAATTTCTATGTTTCATCGTCAATAAGATGGTCAGAGGGATACAGTAAACCTGAAGTGAAGCATCGGAATCTATAACTAGTGTCACAAAAATGGTTCAAATCATAGTCAGTAAGAAGAGTCAGTCTTCTTGTACTTAAGTCGGCATTGTGCCTTTTGTATTTAATTGCGATGCAATTTCTGTGTTTCATCGTCAATAAGAAGGTCAGAGGGATACAGTAAACCTGAAGGGAAGCATCGGAATCTCTAACTAGTGTCAGAGGATTGGTTCAAAACATAGTCAGTAAGAAGAGTCAGTCTTCTTGTACTTACGTCGGCATTGTGCCTTTTGTATTTAATTCCGATGTAATTTCTGTGTTTCATCGTCAATAAGAAGGTCCAAGGGATACAGTAAACCTGAAGTGAAGCATCGGAATCTGAAACTAGCGTCACAGGAATGATTCAAAGCATAGACACTAAGAAGAGCCAGTCTGCTTGTACCTAAGACGGCATTGTGCCTTTTCTATTTAATTCCGATGCAATTTCTGTGTTTCATCGTCGATAAGAAGGTCGGAGGGATACAGTAACCCTGAAGTGAAGCATCGGAATCTGTAACTAGCGTCACAGGAATGGTTCATAACATAGACAGTAAGAAGAGTCAGTTCTCTTGTACTTAAGTCGGCATTGTGCCTTTTCTATTTAATTCCGATGCAATTTCTGTGTTTCATCGTCAATAAGAAGGTCAGAAGGATACAGTGAACCTGAGGTGAGGCATCGGAATCTATAACTCATGTTACAGGATTCGTTCAAAAACATAGACAGTCGGAAGAGTCAGTCATTTGTACTTAAGTCGGCATTGTGCCTTTTGTATTTAATTCCGATGCAATTTCTGTGTTTCATCGTCAAAAAGAAGGTCGGAGGGATACTGTAAACCTGAAGTGAGGCATCGGAATCTATAACTAGTGTCACAGGAATGGTTCAAAACATAGACAGTAGAAAGAGTCAGTCTTCTTGTACGTAAGTCGGCATTGTGCCTTTTGTATTTAATTCCGATGCAATTTCTGTGTTTCATCGTCAATAAGGTCAGAGGAATACAGTAAACCTGAAGTGAAGCATCCGAATCTATAACTGGTGTCACAGGAATGGTTCAAAACATAGACAGTAAGAAGTGTCAGTCTTCTTGTACTTAAGTCGGCATTGTGCCTTTTGTATTTAATTCCGATTCAATTTCTGTGTTTCATCGTCAATAAGAAGGTCCAAGGGATTTAGTAAACCTGAAGTGAAGCATCGGAATCTGTAACTAGCGACACAGGAGTGGTTCAAAGCATAGTCAGTAAGAAGAGTCAGTCTTCTTGTACTAAAGTCGGCATTGTGCCTTTTCTATTTAATTCCGATGCAATTTTTGTGTTTCATCGTCAATAAGAAGGTCGGAGGGATACAGTAACCCTGAAGTGAAGCATCGGAATCTGTAACTAGCGTCACAGGAATGGTTCGTAACATAAACAGTAAGAAGAGTCAGTCCTCTTGTACTTAAGTCGGCATTGTGCCTTTTCTATTTAATTCCGATGCAATTTCTGTGTTTCATCGTCAATAAGAAGGTCCAAGGGATATAGTAAACCTGAAGCTAAGCATCGGAATCTATAACTAGTGTCACAGGAATGGTTCAAAACATAGACAGTGGGAGGAGTCAGTCTTCTTGTACTTAAGTCGGCATTGTGCCTTTTGTATTTAATTGCGATGCAATTTCTGTGTTTCATCGTCAATAAGAAGGCCAAAGGGATACAGTAAACCTGAAGTGAAGCATCGGAATCTATAACTAGTGTCACAGGAATGGTTCAAAACAGTCACTAAGAAGAGTCAGTCTTCTTGTACTTAAGTCGGCATTGTGCTTTTGTATTTAATTCCGATGCAATTTCTGTGTTTTATCGTCAATAAGAATGTCCAAGGGATACAGTAAACCTGAAGTGAAGCATCGGAATCTATAACTAGTGTCACAGGAATGGTTCAAAACATAGGCAGTAAGAAGAGTCAGTTTTCTTGTACTTAAGTCGGCATTGTGCCTTTTCTATTTAATTCCGATGCAATTTCTGTATTTCATCGCCAACAAGAAGGTCCTAGGGATAGAGTAAACCTGAAGTGAAGCATCGGAAACTATAACTAGTGTCACAGGAATGGTTCAAATCTTAGTCAGTAAGAAGAGTCAGTCATCTTGTACTTAAGTCGGCATTGTGCCATTTGTATTTAATTCCGTTGCAATTTCTGTGTTTCATCGTCAATACGAAGGTCCAAGGGATACAATAAACCTGAAGTGAAGCATCGTAATCTATAACTAGTGTCACAGGAATGGTTCAAAACATAGTCAATAAGAAGAGTCAGGCTTCTTGTACTTATGTTGGCATTGTGCCTTTTGTATTTAATTCTGATGCAATTTCTGTGTTTCATCGTCAATAAGATGGTCAGAGGGATACAGTAAACCTGAAGTGAAGCATCGGAATCTATAACTAGTGTCACAGGAATGGTTCAAAACAGTCAGTAAGAAGAGTCAGTCTTCTTGTACTTAAGCCGGCATTGTGCATTTTGTATTTAATTCCGATGCAATTTCTGGTTTTCATCGTCAATAAGGAGGTCCAAGGGACACAGTAAACCCAAAGTGAAGCATCGGAATCTATAACTAGTTTCACAGGAATGGTTCAAAACATAGACAATAAGAAGAGTAAGTCTTCTTTTACTTAAGTCGGCATTGTGCTTTTTGTATTTAATTCCGATGCAATTTCTGTGTTTCATCATCAATAAGAAGGTCAGAGGGATACAGTAAACCTGAAGTGAAGCATTGGAATCTATAACTAGTGTCACGGGAATTTTTCAAAACATAGACAGTAGGAAAAGTCAGTCTTCTTGTACTTAAGTCGGCATTGTGCCTTTTCTATTTAATACCGATGCAATTTCTGTGTTTCATCGTCAATAAGAAGGTCCAAGGGATACAGTAAACCTGAAGTGAAGCATCGGAATCTGAAACTAGCGTCACAGGAATGGTTCAAAGCATATACACTAAGAAGAGCCAGTCTGGTTGTACCTAAGACGGCATTGTGCCTTTTCTATTTAATTCCGATGCAATTTCTGTGTTTCATCGTCAATAAGAAGGTCAGAAGGATACAGTGAACCTGAGGTGAGGCATCGGAATCTATAACTAGTGTCACAGGAATAGTTCAAAAGATAGTCAGTAGGAAGAGTCAGTCCTCTTGTACTTAAGTCGGCATTGTGCCTTTTCCATTTAATTCCGATGCAATTACTGTATTTCGTCGCCAATATGAAGGTCCATAGGATACAGTAAACCTGAAGTGAAGCATCGGAATCTATAACTCATGTTACAGGAATCGTTCAAAAACATAGACAGTCGGAAGAGTCAGTCATTTGTACTTAAGTCGGCATTGTGCCTTTTGTATTTAATTCCGATGCAATTTCTGTGTTTCATCGTCAAAAATAAGGTCGGAGGGATATTGTAAACCTGAAGTGAGGCAACGGAATCTATAACTAGTGTCACAGGAATGGTTCAAAACATAGACAGAAGAAAGAGTCAGTCTTCTTGTACGTAAGTCGGCATTGTGCCTTTTGTATTTAATTCCGATGCAATATCTGTGTTTCATCGTCAATAAGAAGGTCAGAGGAATACAGTAAACCTGAAGTGAAGCATCCGAATCTATAACTGGTGTCACAGGAATGGTTCAAAACATAGTCAGTAAGAAGGGTCAGTCTTCTTGTACTTAAGTCGGCATTGTGCCTTTTGTATTTAATTCCGATGCAATTTCAGTGTTTCATCGTCAATAAGAAGGTGTAAGGGATACAGTAAACCTGAAGTGAAGCATCGGAATCTATAACTAGTTTCACAGGAATGGTTCAAAACTTAGACAGTAAGAAGAGTCAGTATTCTTGTACTTAAGTCGACATTGTGCCTTTTGTATTTAAGTCCGATGCAATTTCTATGTTACATCGTCAATAAGAAGGTCAGAGGGATACAGTAAACCTAAAGTGAAGCATCGGAATCTATAACTAGTGTCACAGGAATGGTTCAAAACAGTCAGCAAGAAGAGTCAGTCCTCTTGTACTTAAGTCGGCATTGTGCCTTTTGTATTTAATTCCGATGCAATTTCTGTGTTTCATCGTCAATAAGAAGGTCCGAGGGATACAGTAAACCTGAAGTGAAGCATCGGAATCTATAACTAGTGTCAATGGAATGGTTCAAAACATAGACAGTAAGAAGAGTCAGTCATCTTGTACTTAAGTCTGTATTGTGCCTTTTCTATTTAATTCCGATGCAATTTCTGTATTTCATCGAAAATAAGAAGGTCCAAAGGATACAGTGATTCTGAAGTGAAACATCGGAATCTATAACTAATGTCACAGGAATCGTTCAAAGCATAGACAGTAGGATGAGTCAGTCTTGTTGTACTTAAGACGGCATTGTGCCATTTGTATTTAATTCCGATGCAATTTCTGTGTTTCATCGTCAAAAAGGAGGTCGGACGGATACAGTAAACCTGAAGTGAGGCATCGAAATCTATAACTAGTGTCACAGGAATGGTTCAAAACATAGACAGTAGGAAGAGTCAGTCTTCTTGTACTTAAGTCGGCATTGTGCCTTTTGTATTTAATTCCGATGCACTTTCTGTGTTTCATCGTCAATAAGAAGGTCCAAGGGATTTAGTAAACCTGAAGTGAAGCATCGGAATCTGTAACTAGCGTCACAGGAGTGGTTCAAAACATAGTCAGTAAGAAGAGTCAGTCTTCTTGTACTAAAGTCGGCATTATGCCTTTTCTATTTAATTCCCATGCAATTTCTGTATTTCATCGCCAACAAGAAGGTCCTAGGGATAGAGTAAACCTGAAGTGAAGCATCGGAAACTATAACTAGTGTCACAGGAATGGTTCAAAACTTAGTCAGTAAGAAGAGTCAGTCTTCTTGTACTTAAGTCGGCATTGTGCCTTTTGTATTTAATTCCGTTGCAATTTCTGTGTTTCATCGTCAATACGAAGGTCCAAGGGATACAATAAACCTGAAGTGAAGCATCGTAATCTATAACTAGTGTCACAGGAATGGTTCAAAACATAGTCAATAAGAAGAGTCAGGCTTCTTGTACTTATGTTGGCATTGTGCCTTTTGTATTTAATTCTGATGCAATTTCTGTGTTTCGTCGTCAATAAGATGGTCAGAGGGATACAGCAAACCTGAAGTGAAGCATCGGAATCTATAACTAGTGTCACAGGAATGGTTCAAAACAGTCAGTAAGAAGAGTCAGTCTTCTTGTACTTAAGCCGGCATTGTGCATTTTGTATTTAATTCCGATGCAATTTCTGGTTTTCATCGTCAATAAGGAGGTCCAAGGGACACAGTAAACCCAAAGTGAAGCATCGGAATCTATAACTAGTTTCACAGGAATGGTTCAAAACATAGACAATAAGAAGAGTAAGTCTTCTTTTACTTAAGTCGGCATTGTGCTTTTTGTTTTAATTCCGATGCAATTTCTGTGTTTCATCATCAATAAGAAGGTCAGAGGGATACAGTAAACCTGAAGTGAAGCATTGGAATCTATAACTAGTGTCACGGGAATTTTTCAAAACATAGACAGTAGGAAAAGTCGGTCTTCTTGTACTTAAGTCGGCATTGTGCCTTTTCTATTTAATACCGATGCAATTTCTGTGTTTCATCGTCAATAAGAAGGTCCTAGGGATACAGTAAACCTGAAGTGAAGCATCGGAATCTGAAACTAGCGTCACAGGAATGGTTCAAAGCATATACACTAAGAAGAGCCAGTCTGGTTGTACCTAAGACGGCATCGTGCCTTTTCTATTTAATTCCAATGCAATTTCTGTGTTTCATCGTCAATAAGAAGGTCAGAAGGATACAGTGAACCTGAGGTGAGGCATCGGAATCTATAACTAGTGTCACAGGAATAGTTCAAAAGATAGTCAGTAGGAAGAGTCAGTCCTCTTGTACTTAAGTCGGCATTGTGCCTTTTCCATTTAATTCCGATGCAATTACTGTATTTCGTCGCCAATATGAAGGTCCATAGGATACAGTAAACCTGAAGTGAAGCATCGGAATCTATAACTCATGTTACAGGAATCGTTCAAAAACATAGACAGTCGGAAGAGTCAGTCATTTGTACTTAAGTCGGCATTGTGCCTTTTGTATTTAATTCCGATGCAATTTCTGTGTTTCATCGTCAAAATAAGGTCGGAGGGATATTGTAAACCTGAAGTGAGGCAACGGAATCTATAACTAGTGTCACAGGAATGGTTCAAAACATAGACAGAAGAAAGAGTCAGTCTTCTTGTACGTAAGTCGGCATTGTGCCTTTTGTATTTAATTCCGATGCAATATCTGTGTTTCATCGTCAATAAGAAGGTCAGAGGAATACAGTAAACCTGAAGTGAAGCATCCGAATCTATAACTGGTGTCACAGGAATGGTTCAAAACATAGTCAGTAAGAAGGGTCAGTCTTCTTGTACTTAAGTCGGCATTGTGCCTTTTGTATTTAATTCCGATGCAATTTCAGTGTTTCATCGTCAATAAGAAGGTGTAAGGGATACAGTAAACCTGAAGTGAAGCATCGGAATCTATAACTAGTTTCACAGGAATGGTTCAAAACTTAGACAGTAAGAAGAGTCAGTATTCTTGTACTTAAGTCGACATTGAGCCTTTTGTATTTAAGTCCGATGCAATTTCTATGTTACATCGTCAATAAGAAGGTCAGAGGGATACAGTAAACCTAAAGTGAAGCATCGGAATCTATAACTAGTGTCACAGGAATGGTTCAAAACAGTCAGCAAGAAGAGTCAGTCTTCTTGTACTTAAGTCGGCATTGTGCCTTTTGTATTTAATTCCGATGCAATTTCTGTGTTTCATCGTCAATAAGAAGGTCCGAGGGATACAGTAAACCTGAAGTGAAGCATCGGAATCTATAACTAGTGTCAATGGAATGGTTCAAAACATAGACAGTAAGAAGAGTCAGTCATCTTGTACTTAAGTCTGTATTGTGCCTTTTCTATTTAATTCCGATGCAATTTCTGTATTTCATCGAAAATAAGAAGGTCCAAAGGATACAGTGATTCTGAAGTGAAACATCGGAATCTATAACTAATGTCACAGGAATCGTTCAAAGCATAGACAGTAGGGTGAGTCAGTCTTGTTGTACTTAAGACGGCATTGTGCCATTTGTATTTAATTCCGATGCAATTTCTGTGTTTCATCGTCAAAAAGGAGGTCGGACGGATACAGTAAACCTGAAGTGAGGCATCGAAATCTATAACTAGTGTCACAGGAATGGTTCAAAACATAGACAGTAGGAAGAGTCAGTCTTCTTGTACTTAAGTCGGCATTGTGCCTTTTGTATTTAATTCCGATGCACTTTCTGTGTTTCATCGTCAATAAGAAGGTCCAAGGGATTTAGTAAACCTGAAGTGAAGCATCGGAATCTGTAACTAGCGTCACAGGAGTGGTTCAAAACATAGTCAGTAAGAAGAGTCAGTCTTCTTGTACTAAAGTCGGCATTATGCCTTTTCTATTTAATTCCCATGCAATTTCTGTGTTTCATCGTCAATAAGAACGTCCAAGGCATACAGTAAACCTGAAGAGAAGCTTCGGAATCTATAACTAGTGTCACAGGATTGGCTCAAAACATAGACAGTAGGAAGAGTCAGTCTTCTTGTACTTATGTCGGCATTGTGCCTTTTCAATTTAATTCCGATGCAATTTCTGTGTTTCATCGTCAATAAGAAGGTCGGAGGGATACAGTAACCCTGAAGTGAAGCATCGGAATCTGTAACTAGCGTCACAGGAATGCTTCATAACATAGACAGTAAGAAGAATCAGTCCTCTTGTACTTAAGTCGGCATTGTGCCTTTTCTATTTAATTCCGATGCAATTTCTGCGTTTCATCGTCAATAAGAAGGTCCGAGGGATATAGTAAACCTGAAGTGAAGCATCGGAATCTATAACTAGTGTCACAGGAATGGTTCAAAACATAGACAGTGGGAGGAGTCAGTCTTCTTGTACTTAAGTCGGCATTGTGCCTTTTCTATTTAATTCCCATGCAATTTCTGTGTTTTATCGTCAATAAGAAGGTCCAAGGGATACAGTAAACCTGAAGTGAAGCATCGTAATCTATAACTAGTGTCACAGGAATGGTTCAAAACATAATCAATAAGAAGAGTCAATCTTCTTGTACTTATGTTGGCATTGTGCCTTTTGTATTTAATTCTGATGCAATTTCTGTGTTTCATCGTCAATAAGATGGTCAGAGGGATACAGTAAAACTGAAGTGAAGCATCAGAATCTATAACTAGTGTCACAGGAATGGTTCAAAACAGTCAGTAAGAAGAGTCAGTCATTTTGTACTTAAGTCGGCGTTGTGCATTTTGTATTTAATTCCGATGCAATTTCTGGTTTTCATCGTCAATAAGGTGGTCCAAGGGACACAGTAAACCTAAAGTGAAGCATCGGAATCTATAACTAGTTTCACAGGAATTGTTCAAAACATAGACAATAAGAAGAGTAAGTAATCTTGTAATTAAGTCGGCATTGTGCTTTTTGTATTTAATTCCGATGCAATTTCTGTGTTTCATCATCAATAAGAAGGTCAGAGGGATACAGTAAACCTGAAGTGAAGCATTGGAATCTAAAACTAGTGTCACGGGAATGTTTCAAAACATAGACAGTAGGAAGAGTCAGTCTTCTTGTACTTAAGTCGGCATTGTGCCTTTTCTATTTAATTCCGATGCAATTTCTGTGTTTCATCATCATAAAGAAGGTCAGAGGGATACAGTAAACCGGATGTGAAGCATCGGAATCTATAACTAGTGTCACAGGAATGGTTCAAAACATAGACAGTGGGAAGAGTCAGTCGTCTTGTACTTAAGACGTCATTGTGGCTTTTCTATTTAATTCCGATGCAATTTCTGTGTTTCATTGTCAATAAGAAGGTCCAAGGGATACAGTAAACCGGAAGTGAAGCATCGGAATCTATAACTAGTGTCACAGGAATGGTTCAAAACT
This sequence comes from Schistocerca americana, assembly GCF_021461395.2. Lineage (NCBI taxonomy): Eukaryota > Metazoa > Arthropoda > Insecta > Orthoptera > Acrididae > Schistocerca > Schistocerca americana. The sequence continues at coordinate 643,869,877 of NC_060124.1, forward strand.
TAGATAGTAGGAAGAGTCAGTCTACTTGTACTTAAGTCGGCATAGTGCCTTTTCTATTAATTTCCGATGAAATTTCTGTGTTTCATCGTCAATAAGAAGGTCAAAGGGATACAGTAAACCTGACGTGAAGCATAGGAATCTATAACTAGTGTCACAGGAATGGTTCTAAACAGTCAGTAAGAAGAGTCAGTCTTCTTGTACTTAAATCGGCATTGTGCCTTTTGTATTTCATTCCCATGCACATTCTGTGTTTCATCGTCATTAAGAAGGTCCATGGGATACAGTATATGTCAATTGAAGCATCGGAATCTATTACTAGTGTCACTGGAATGGTTCAAAACATAGATAGTAAGAAGAGTCAGTCTTCTTGTACTTTAGTCGGCATTGTGGCTTTTCTATTTAATTCCGATGCAATTTCTGTGTTTCATCGTCAATAAGAAGGTCCAAGGGATACAGTAAACCTGAAGTGAAGCATCGGCATCTATAACTAGTGTCACAGGAATGGTTCAAAGCATAGACAGTAGGAAGAGTCAGTCTTCTTGTACTTAAGTCGGCATTGTGCCTTTTCTATTTAATTCCGATGCAATCTCTGTGTTTCATCGTCAATAAGAGGGTCCAATGGATACAGTAAACCTGGAGTGAAGCATCGGAATCTATAACTAGTGTCACAGTAATGGTTCAAAACGTAGACAGTAAGAAGAGTCAGTCATCTTGTACTTTAGTCGGCATTGTGGCTTTTCTATTTAATTCCGATGCAATTTCTGTGTTTCATCGTCAATAAGAAGGTCCAAGGGATACAGTAAACCTGAAGTGAAGCATCGGCATCTATAACTAGTGTCACAGGAATGGTTCAAAACATAGACAGTAGGAAGAGTCAGTCTTCTTGTACTTCAGTCGGCATTGTGCCTTTTCTATTTAATTCCGATGCAATTTCTGTGTTTCATCGTCAATAAGAGGGTCCAATGGATACAGTAAACCTGGAGTGAAGCATCGGAATCTATAACTAGTGTCACAGTAATGGTTCAAAACGTAGACAGTAAGAAGAGTCAGTCATCTTGTACTTAAGTCGGCATTGTGCCTTTCCTATTTAATTCCGATGCAATTTCTGTATTTCATCGTCAATAAGAAGGTCCAAGGGATTTAGTAAACCTGAAGTGAAGCATCGGTATTTGTAACTAGTGTCACAGGAATTGTTCAAAACATAGACAGTAAGAGGAGTCAGTCTTCTTGTACTTAAGTCGGCATTGTACCTTTTCTATTTAATTCTGATGGAATTTCTGTGTTTCATCGTCAATAAGAAGGTCCAAGGGATACAGTAACCCTGAGGTGAATCATCGTAAACTATAACTAGTGTCACAGGAATGGTTCAAAACATAGTCAGTACGAAGAGTCAGTCTTCTTGTACTCAAGTCGGCATTGTGCCTTTTGTATTTAATTTAGATGCAATTTCTGTGTTTCATCGTCATTGAGAAGGTCAGAGGGATACAGTAAACCTTAAGTGAAGCATCCGAATCCATAACTAGTGTCACAGGAATGGTTCAAAACATAGACAGTAAGATGGGTCAGTCTTCTTGTACTTAAGTCAACATTCTGCATTTTGTATTTAATTCCGATGCAATTTAGTGTTTCATAGTCAATAAGAAGGTCAGAGGGATACAGTAAACCTGAAGTGAAGCATCGGAATCTATAACTAGTGTCACGGGAATGGTTCAAAACATAGACAGTAGGAAGAGTCAGTCTTCTTGTACTTAAGTCGGCATTGTGCCTTTTCTATTTAATTCCGAAGCAATTTCTGTGTTTCGTCGTCAAAAAGAAGGTCAGAGGGATACAGTAAACTAGATGTGAAGCATCGGAATCTATAACTAGCGTCACAAGAATGGTTCAAAACATATACAGTAGGAAGAGTCAGTCTTCTTGTACTTAAGTCGGCATTGTGGCTTTTCTATCTAATTCCGGTGCAATTTCTGTGTTTCATCGTCAATAAGAAGTCCAAGGGATACAGTAAACCTGAAGTGAAGCATCGGAAACTATAACTAGTGTCACAGGAATGGTTCAAGTCATAGACAGTAGGAAGAGTCAGTCTTCTTGTACTTAAGTCGGCATTGTGCCTTTTCTATTTAATTCCGATGCAATTTCTGTGTTTCATCGTCAATAAGAAGGTCCAAGGGATACAGTAAACGTGAAATAAAGCATCGGAATCAATAACTAGTGTCACTGGAATGGTTCAAAATATAGATAGTAAGAAGAGTCAGTCTTCTTGTACTTAAGTCGGCATTGTGCGTTTTCTATTTAATTCCGATGCAATTTCTGTGTTTCATCGTCAATAAGAGGGTCAGAGGGATAGAGTGAACCTGAGGTGAAGCATCGGAATCTATAACTAGTGTCACAGGAATGGTTCAAAACATAGACAGCAAAAAGAGTCAGTCTTCTTTTCCTTAAGTCGGCTTTGTGCCTTTTGTATTTAATTCCGATGCAATTTCTGTGTTTCATCGTCAATAAGAAGGTGTAAGGGATACAGTAAACCTGAAGTGAAGCATCGGTATCTATAACTAGTGTAACAGGAATGGTTCAAAACATAGACAGTAGGAAGAGTCAGTCTACTTGTACTTAAGTCGGCATAGTGATTTTTCTATTTAATTCAGATGCAATTTCTGTGTTTCATCGTCAATACGAAGGTCCACGTGATACAGTAAACCTGAAGTGAAGCATCAGAATCTATAACTAGTGTCACAGGACTGGTTCAAAACATAGACTGTAAGAAGAGTCAGTCTTCTTGTACTTAAGTCGGCATTGTGCCTTTTGTATTTAATTCCGATCCAATTTCTGTGTTTCATCGTCAATAAGAAGGTCAGAGGGATACAGTAAACCTGCCGTGAAGCATCGGAATCTATAACTAGTGTCACAGGAATGGTTCTAAACAGTCAGTAAGAAGAGTCAGTCTTCTTGTACTAAAGTCGGCATTGTGCCTTTTGTATTTAATTCCGATGCAATTTCTGTGTTTCATCGGCAATAAGAAGGTCCAAGGGATACAGTAAACGTGAATTGAAGCATCGGAATCTATAACTAGTGTCATTGGAAAGCTTCAAAACATAGATAGTAAGAAGAGTCAGTCTTCTTGTACTTTAGTCGGCATTGTGGCTTTTCTATTTAATTCCGATTTAATTTCTGTGTTTCATCGTCAATAAGAAGGTCCAAGGGATACAGTAAACCTGAAGTGTAGCATCGGAATCTATAACTAGTGTCACAGTAATGTTTCAATGCATATACAGTAGGAAGAGTCAGTCTTCTTGTACTTAAGTCGGCATTGTGCCTTTTCTATTTAATTCTGATGCAATTTCTGTGTTTCATCGACATTAAGAAGGTCCAAGGGATACAGTAAACCTGAAGTGAAGCATCGGAATCTATAACTAGTGTCACAGGAATGGTTCAAAACATAGACAGTAAGAAGAGTCAGTGTTCTTGTACTTAAGTCGGCAGTGTGCCTTTTCTATTTAATTCCGCAGCAATTTCTGTATTTCATCGCCAATACGAAGATCCAAAGGATACAGTAAACCTGAAGTGAAGCATCGGAATCTATAACTAATGTCACAGGAATCGTTCAAAACATAGACAGTAGGATCAGTCAGTCTTCTTGTACTTAAGTCGGCATTGTGCCTTTTGTATTTAATTCCGATGCAAATCTGTGTTTCATCGTCATAAAGAAGGTCAGAGGGATACAGTAAACCTGAAGTGAAGCATCAAAATCTATAACTAGTGTCACGGGAATGGTTCAAAACATAGACAGTAGGAAGAGTCAGTCTTCTTGTACTTAAGTCGGGATTGTGCCTTTTCTATTTAATTCCGATGCAATTTCTGTGTTTCAGCGTCAAAAAGAAGGTCAGAGGGATACAGTAAACCGGACGTGAAGCATCGGAATCTATTACTAGTGTCACAGGAATGGTTCAAAACATAGACAGTAGAAAGAGTCAGTCTTCATTTACTTAAGTCTGCTTTGTGCCTTTTGTATTTAATTCCGATGCAATTTCCGTGTTTCATCGTCAATAAGAAGGTCCAAGGGATACAGTTAACCTGAAGTGAAGCATCGGAATCTATAACTAGTGTCACAGGAATGGTTCAAAACATAGACAGTAAGAAGGGTCAGTTATCTTGTACTTAAGTCGGCATTGTGCCTTTTCTATTTAATTCCGCTGCAATTTCTGTATTTCATCGCCAATACGAAGGTCCAAAGGATACAATAAACCTGAAGTGAAGCATCGGAATCTATAACTAATGTCACAGGAATCGTTCAAACCATAGACAGTAGGATGAGTCAGTCTTCTTGTACTTAAGTCGGCATGGTGCCTCTTGTATTTAATTCCGCTGCAGTTTCTGTATTTCATCGCCAATACGAAGGTCCAAAGGATACAGTAAACCTCAAGTGAAGCATCAAAATCTATAACTAGTGTCACGGGAATGGTTCAAAACATAGACAGTAGGAAGAGTCAGTCTTCTTGTACTTAAGTCGGCATTGTGCCTTTTCTATTTAATTCCGATGCAATTTCTGAATTCAGCGTCTAAAAGAAGGTCAGAGGGATACAGTAAACCAGATGTGAAGCATCACAATCTATAACTAGTGTCACAGGAATGGTTCAAAACATAGACAGTAGGAAGAGTCAGTCTTCTTGTACTTAAGTCGGCATTGTGGCTTTCTATTTAATTCCCATGCAATTTCAGTGTTTCATCGTCAATAAGAAGGCGTAAGGGATACAGTAAACCTGAAGTGAAGCATCGGAATCTATAACTAGTGTCACAGGAATGGTTCAAACATAGACAGTAAGTAGAGTCAGTCTTCTTGTACTTAAGCCGACATTGTGCCTTTTGTATTTAATACCGATGCAATTTCTGTGTTTCATCGTCAATAAGAAGGTCAGAGGGATACAGTAAACCTGAAGTGAAGCATCGGAATCTATAACTTGTGTCACAGGAATCGTTCAAAACATAGACAGTAGGAAGAGTCAGTCTTCTTGTACTTAAGTCGGCATTGTGCCTTTTGTATTTAATTGCGATGCAATTTCTGTGTTTCATCGTCAAAATGAAGGTCAGAGGGATACAGTAAACCAGATGCGAAGCATCGGAATCTATAACTAGTGTCACAGGAATGGTTCAAAACATAGACAGTAGGAAGAGTCTGTCTTCTTGTACTTAAGTCGGCATTGTGGCTTTTCTACTTAATTCCGATGCAATTTCTGGGTTTCATCGTCAATAAGAAGGTCCAAGGGATACAGAAAACCTAAAGTAAAGCATCGGAATCTATTACTAGTGTCACAGGAATGGTTCAAAACATAGACAGTAGGAAGAGTCAGTCCTCTTGTACTTAAGTCGGCATTGTGCCTTTTCTATTAAATTCCGATGCAATTTCTGTGTTTCATCGTCAATAAGAAGGTCAGAGGGATACGGTAAACCTCAAATGAAGCATCGGAATCTATAAGTCGTGTCGCAGGAATGGTTCAAAACAGTCAGTAAGAAGAGTAAGTCTTCTTGTACTTAAGTCGGCATTGTGCCTTTTCTATTTAATTCCGATGCAATTTCTGTGTTTCATCGTCAATAAGAAGGTCCAAGGGATACAGTAAACGTGAAGTGAAGCATCGGAATCTATAACTAGTGTCACTGGAATGGTTCAAAATATAGATAGTAAGAAGAGTCAGTCTTCTTCTACTTAAGTCGGCATTGTGCCTTTTCTATTTAATTCCGATGGAATTTCTGTGTTTCATCGTCAATAAGAAGGTCAGGGGGATAGAGTAAACCTGAATTGAATAATCGGAATCTATAACTAGCGTCACAGGAAAGGTTCAAAACATAGACAGTAGGAAGAGTCAGTCTTCTTGTACTTAAGTCGGCATTGGGCCTTTTGTATTATTTCCGATGCACTATCTGTGTTTCATCGTCAATAAGAAGATCCAAAGGATACAGTAAACTTAAAATGAAGCTTCGTATTCTATAACAAGTGTCATACGAATGTTTCAAAACATAGACAGTAGTAAGATTCAGTCTCCATGTACTTAAGTCGGCATTGTGCCTTTTGTATTTATTTCTGATGCAATTTCTGTGTTTCATCGTCAATAAGAAGGTCAGAGGGATAGAGTAAACCTGAAGTGAAGCATCGGAATCTATAACTAGTGTCACAGGAATGATTCAAAACATAGTCAGTAAGAAGAGTCAGTCTTCTTGTACTTAATTCGGCATTGTGCCTTGTGTATTTAATTCCGATGCAATATCTGTGTTTCATCGTCAATAAGAAGGTCCAAGGGATACAGTAAACCCGAAGTGGAGCATCGGAATCTATAACTAGTGTCACAGGAATGGTTCAATACATAGACAGTAAGAAGAGTCAGTCTTTTTGTACTTAATTCGACATTTTGCCATTTTCAATTTAATTCCGATGCAATTTCTGTGTTTCATCGTCAATAAGAAGGTCAGAGGGATACAGTAAACCTTAAGTGAAGCATCGGAATCTATAACTAGTGTCACAGGAATGGTTCAAGACATAGTCAGTAAGAAGAATCAGTCTTCTTGTACTTAAGTCGGCATTGTGCCTTTTCTATTTAATTCTGATGCAATATCTGTGTTTCATCGACAATAAGAAGGTAAGAGGGATACAGTAAACATGAAGTGAAGCATCGGAATCTATAACTAGCGTCACAGGAATGGTTTAAAACATCGTCAGCAAGAAGAGTCAGTCTTCTTGTACTTAAGTCGGCATTGTGCATTTTGTATTTAATTCCAATGCAATTTCTGTGTTTCATCGTCAATAAGAAGGTCAGAGGGATACGGTAAACCTCAAATGAAGCATCGGAATCTATAACTCGTGTCACAGGAATTTTTCAAAACAGTCAGTAAGAAGAGTAAGTCTTCTTGTACTTAAGTCGGCATTGTGCCTTTTCTAATTAATTCCGATGCAATTTCTGTGTTTCATCGTCAATAAGAAGGTCCAAGGGATACAGTAAACGTGAAGTGAAGCATCGGAATCTATAACTAGTGTCACTGGAATGGTTCAAAATATAGATAGTAAGAAGAGTCAGTCTTCTTCTACTTAAGTCGGCATTGTGCCTTTTCTATTAAATTCCGATGCAATTTCTGTGTTTCATCGTCAATAAGAAGGTCAGAGGGATACAGTAAACCTGAAGTGAAGCATCGGAATCTATAACTAGTGTCACAGTAATGGTTCAAAACATAGACAGTAAAAAGGGTCAGTCTTCTTGTACTTATGTTGGCATTGTGCCTTTTGTATTTTTATTCCGATGCAATTTCTGTGTTTCATCGTGAATAAGATGGTCAGAGGGATACAGTAAACGTGAAGTGAAGCATCGGAATCTATAACTAGTGTCACAGGAAAGGTTCAAGACAGTCAGTAAGAAGAGTCAGTCTTCTTGTACTTATGTCGGCATTGTGCATTTTGTATTTAATTCCGATGCAATTTCTGTGTTTCATCGTCAATAAGAAGGTCCTAGGGATAGAGTAAACCTGAAGTGAAAAATCAGAATCTATAACTAGTGTCTCAGGAATGGTTCAAATCATAGTCAGTAATAAGTGTCAGTCTTCTTGTACTTAAGTCGGCATTGTGCCTTTTGTTTTTAATTCCGATGCAATTTCTGTGTTTCATCGTCAATACGAAGGTCCAAGGGATACAGTAAACCTGAAGTGAAGCATCGGAATCTATAACTAGTGTCACAGGAATGGTTCAAAACATAGACAGTAGGAAGAGTCAGTCTTCTTGTACTTATGTCGGCATTGTGCCTTTTCTATTTAATTCCGATGCAATTTCTGTGTTTCATCGTCAAAAAGAAGGTCAGAGGGATACAGTTAACCTGAAGTGAAGCATCGGAATCTATAACTAGTGTCACAGGAATGGTTCAAAACATAGTCAGTAAGAAGAGTCAGTCTTCTTGTACTTATGTTGGCATTGTGCCTTTTGTATTTTTATTCCGATGCAATTTCTGTGTTTCATCGTCAATAAGATGGTCAGAGGGATACAGTAAACCTGAAGTGAAGCATCGGAATCAATAACTAGTGTCACAAGATTGGTTCCAAACATATACAGTGGGAAGATTCAGTCTACATGTACTTAAGTCGGCATTGTGCCATTTGTATTTATTTCCGATGCATTTTCTGTGTTTCATCGTCAATAAGAAGGTCAGAGGGATACAGTAAACCTGAAGTAAAGCATCGGAATCTATAACTAGTGTCACAGGAATGGTTCAAAACATAGTCAGTAAGAATAGTCAGTCTTCTTGTAGTTATGTCGGCATTGTGCCTTTCGTATTTAATTCCGTTGCAATTTCTGTGTTTCATCGTCAATAAGAAGGTCAGAGGGATACAGTAAACCTGAAGTGAAGCATCGGAATCTATAACTAGTGTCACAGGAATGGTTTCAAACAGTCAGTAAGAAGAGTCAGTGTTCTTGTACTTAAGTCGGCATTGTGCCTTTTGTATTTAATTCCGATGCAATTTTTGTGTTTCATCGTCAAAAAGAAGGTCAGAGGGATACAGTAAACCTGAAGTGAACCATCGGAATCTATAACTAGTGTCACAGGAATGGTTCAAAACATAGACAGTAAGAAGAGCCAGTCTTCTTGTCCTCAAGTCGGCATTGTGCCTTTTGTATTTACTTCCGATGCAAATATCTGTGTTTCATCGTCAATAAGAAGGTCCTAGGTATACAGTAAACCTGAAGTGAAGGAACGGAATCTACAACTGGTGTCACAGGAATGGTTCAAAACATAGTCAGTAAGAATAGTCAGTCTTCTTGTACTTAAGTCGGCATTGTGCTTTTGTATTTCATTCCGATGCAATTTCTGTGTTTCATCGTCAATATGAAGGTCCAAGGGATACAGTAAACCTAAAGTGAAGCATCGGATTTTATAACTAGTGTAACAATAATGGTTCAAAGCATAGAGATTAAGAAGAGTCAGTCTTCTTGTACTTAAGTCGGCATTGAGCCTATTCTATTTAATTCCAATGCAATTTCTGTATTTCGTCGCCAATAAGAAATTCCAAAGGATACAGTAAACCTGAAGTGAAGCATCGGAATCTATAACTAATATCACAGGAATCGTTCAAAACATAGACAGTAGGAAGAGTCAGTCTTCTTGTACTTAAGTCGGCATTGTGCCTTTTGTATTTAGTTCCGATGCAATTTCTGTGTTTCATCGTCAATAAGAAGGTCCAAGGGATACAGTAAACCTGAAGTGAAGCATCGGAATCTATAACTAGTGTCACAGGAATGGTTCAAAACATAGAAAGTAAGAAGAGCCAGTCTTCTTGTACTTGAGCCGGCATTGTGCCTTTTGTTTTTAATTCCGATGCAATTTCTGTGTTTCATCGACAATAAGGAGAACACAGGGATACAGCATACCTGAAGCGAAGCATCGGAATCTATAACTAGTGTCACAGGAATGGTTCAAAACATAGACAGTAGGAAGAGTCAGTCTTCTTGTACTTAAGTCGGCATTGTGCCATTTCTATTTAATTCCGATGCAATTTCTGTGTTTCATCGTCAAAAAGAAGGTCAAAGGGATACAGTAAACCTGAAGTGAAGCATCGGAATCTATAACTAGTGTCACAGGATTTGTTCAAAACATAGACAGTGGGAAGAGTCAGTCTTCTTGTACTTAAGTCGACATTGTCCCTTTTCTATTTAATTCCGATGCAATCTCTGTGTTTCATCGTCAATAAGTAGGTCCAAGGGATACAGTAAACCTGAGGTGAAGCATCGGAATGAATAACTAGTGTCACAGGAATGGTTCAAAACGTAGACAGTAGGAAGAACCAGTCTTCTTGTACTTAAGTCGGCGTTGTGCTTTTTCTATTTAATTCCGATGCAATTTCTGTGTTTCATCGTCTATTAGATGGTCAGAGGGATACAGTAAACCTGAAGTGAAGCATCGGTACTATAATTAGTGTCACTGGATTGGTTCTAACATAGACAGTAAGAAGGGTCAGTCTTCTTGTACTTAAGTCGTCATTGTGCCTTTTTGTATTTAATTCCGATGCAATTTCTATGTTTCATCGTCAATAAGAAGGTCCAAGGGATACAGAAAACCTGAAGTGAAGCATCGGAATCTATAACTAGTGTCACAGGAATGGTTCAAAACATAGACAGTAAGAAGAGTCAGTCTTCTTGTACTTATGTTGGCATTGTGCCTTTTGTATTTTTATTCCGATGCTATTTCTGTGTTTCATCGTCAATAAGAAGGTCAGAGGGATACAGTAAACCTGAAGTGAAGCATCGGAATCTATAACTAGTGTCACAGGAATGGTTCAAAACAGTCAGTAAGAAGAGTCAGTCTTCTTGTACTTAAGTCGGCATTGTGCATTTTGTATTTAATTCCGATGCAATTTCTGTGTTTCATCGTCAATAAGAAGGTCCAAGGGATACAGTAAACCTGAAGTGAAGCATCGGAATCTATAACTAGTGTCACAGGAATGGTTCAAATCATAGACTGTAAGAAGAGTCAGTCTTCTTGTACTTAAGTCGGCATTGTGCCTTTTCTATTTAATTCCGATGCAATTTCTGTGTTTCATCGTCAAAAAGAAGGTCAGAGGGATACAGTAAACCTGAAGTGAAGCATCGGAATATATAACTAGTGTCACAGGAATGGTTCAATACTTAGACAGTAGAAAGAGTCAGTCTTCTTGTACTTAAGTCGGCATTGTGCCATTTCTATTTAATTCCGTTGCAATTTCTGTGTTTCATCGTCAAAAAGAGGGTCAGAGGGACACAGTAAACCTGAAGTGAAACATGGGAATCTATAACTAGTGTCACAGGATTGGTTCAAATCATAGACAGTAGGAAGAGTCAGTCTTCTTGTACTTAAGACGGCATTGTGCCTTTTCTATTTATTTCCGATGCAATTTCTGTGTTTCATCGTCAATAAGTAGGTCCAAGGGATACAGTAAACCTGAGGTGAAGCATCGGAATCTATAACTAGTGTCACAGGAATTGGTCAAAACACAGACAGTAGGAAGAACCAGTCTTCTAGTACTTAAGACGGCATTGTGCTTTTTCTATTTAATACCGACGCAATTTCTGTGTTTCATCGTCTATAAGAAGGTCAGAGGGATACAGTAAACCCGAAGTGAAGCATCGGAATCTATAACTAGTGTCACTGGATTGGTTCTAACATAGACAGTAAGAAGGGTCAGTCTTCTTGTACTTAAGTCGGCATTGTCCCTTTTGTATTTAATTCCGATGCAATTTCTGTGTTTCATCGTCAATAAGAAGGTCCAAGGGACACAGTATACCTGAAGTGAAGCTTTGGAATCTATAACTAGTGTCACAGGAATGGTTCAAAACATAGGCAGTAAGAAAAGCCAGTCTTCTTGTACTTAAGTCGGCATTGTGCCTTTTGTATTTAGTTCCGATCCAACTTCTGTGCTTCATCGTCAATAAGAAGGTCGGAGGAATACAGTAAATCTGAAGTGAAGCATCCGAATCTATAACTTGTGTCACAGGAATGGTTGAAAACAGTCCGTAAGAGGAGTCAGTCTTCTTGTAATTAAGTTGGCATTGTGCCTTTTGTATTTAATTCCGATGCAATATCTGTTTTTCATCGTCAACAAGAAGGTCCAAGGGATACAGTAAACGTGAAGTGAAGCATCGGAATCCGTAACTAGTGTCACAGGAATGGTTCAAAACATAGACAGTAAGAAGAGTCAGTATTCTTGTACTTAAGTCTGCATTGTGCCTCTTCTATTTAATTCCGATGCAATTTCTGTGTTTCATCGTCAAAAAGAAGGTCAGAGGGATAGAGTAAACCCGAAGTGAATAATCGGAATCTATAACTAGTGTCACAGGAACGGTTCAAAACATAGACAGTAGGAAGAGTCAGCCTTCTTGTACTTGAGTCGGCATTGTGCATTTTATATTTAATTCCGATGCACTATCTGTGTTCCATCGTCAATAAGAAGATCCAAGGGATACAGTAAACCTGAAATGAAGCATCGGAATCAATAACTGGTGTCACAGGTTTAGTTCAAAACATATACAGTAGGAAGATTCAGTCTACATGTACTTAAGTCGGCATTGTGTCTTTTGTATTTATTTCCGATGCAATTTCTGTGTTTCATCGTGAATAAGAAAGTCAGAGGGATACGGTAAACCTGAAGTGAAGCATCGGAATCTATAACTAGTGTCACAGGAATGGTTCAAAACATAGTCAGTAAGAAGAGTCAGTCTTCTTGTACTTAAGTCGGCATTGGGCCTTTTGTATTTAATTCCGATGCAATTTCTGTGTCTCATCGTCAATAAGAAGGTCAGAGGGAGACAGTGAACCTGAGGGGAAGCAGTTGAAACTATAACTAGTGTCACAGGAATGGTTCAAAACATAGCCAGTAGGAAGAGTCAGTCTTCTTTTACTTAATTCGGCATTGTGCTTTTTCTTTTTAATTCCGATGCAAATTCCGTGTTTCGTCGACAATAAGAATGTCCAAAGGATACAGTGGACCTGAAGTGAAGCATCCGAATCCATAACTAATGTCACAGGAATCGTTCAACACATAGACAGTAGGAAGAGTCAGTCTTCTTGTACGTAAGTCGGCATTGTGTTTGTTGTATTTAATTCCGATGCAATTTCTGTGTTTCATCATCAATACGAAGGTCCTAGGGATACAGTAAACCTGAAGTGAAGCATCGGAATCTATAACTAGTGTGACAGGAATGGTTTAAATCATAGAGATTAAGATGAGTCAGTCTTCTTGTACTTAAGTAGGCATTGTGCCTTTTGTATTTAATTCCGATGCATTTTCTGTGTTTCATCGTCAATAAGATGGTCCAAGGGATACAGTAAACCTGAAGTGAAGCATCGGAATCTATAACTAGTGTCACAGGAATGGTTCAAAACATAGACAGTAGGAAGAGTCAGTCTTCTTGTACTTAAGTCGGCATTGTGCCTTTTGTATTTAGTTCCGATGCAATTTCTGTGTTTCATCGTCAATATGAAGGTCCTAGAGATAGAGTAAACCTGAAGTGAAGCATCGGAATCTATATCTAGTGTCACAGGACTGGTTCAAAAGATAGCCAGTAAGAAGTGTCAATCTTCTTGTACTTAAGTCGGCATTGTGCCTTTTGTATTTAATTCCGATGCAATTTCTGTGTTTCATCGTCAATACGAAGATCCAAGTTATACAGTAAACCTGAAGTGAAGCATCGGAATCTATAACTAGTGTCACAGGAATGGTTCAAAACATAGTCAGTAAGAAGAGTCAGTCTTCTTGTACTTATGTTGGCATTGTGCCTTTTGTATTTAATTCCGATGCAATTTCTGTGTTTCAACGTCAATATGAAGGTCAGAGGGATACAGTAAACCTGAAGTGAAGCATCGGAATCTATAACTAGTGTCACAGGACTGGATCAAAACAGTCAGTAAGAAGAGTCAGTCTTCTTGTACTTAAGTCGGCATTGTGCATTTTGTATTTAATTCCGATGCATTTTCTGTGTTTCATCGTCAATAAGATGGTCCAAGGGATACAGTAAACCTGAAGTGAAGCATCGGAATCTATAACTAGTGTCATAGGAATGGTTCAAAACATAGGCAGTAGGAAGAGAAAGTCTTCTAGTACTTAAGTCGGCATTGTTCCTTTTCTATTTACTTCCGATGCAATTTCTGTGTTTCATCGTCAAAAAGAAGGTCAGAGGGATACAGTAAACCTGAAGTGAAGCATCGGAATCTATAACTAGAGTCACAGGAATGGTTCAAAACATAGTCAGTAAGAAGAGTCAGTCTACTTGTACTTATGTTGGCATTGTGCCTTTTGTATATAATTCCGATGCAATTTCTGTGTTTCATCGTCAATAAGAAGGTCATAGGGATAAAGTAAACCTGAAGTGAAGCATCGGAATCTATAACTAGTGTCACAGGAATGGTTCAAAACAGTCAGTAAGAAGAGACAGTCTTCTTGTACTTCAGTCGGCATTGTGCATTTTGTATTTAATTCCGATGCAATTTCTGTGTTTCATCGTCAATAAGAAGGTCCAAGGGATACAGTAAACCTGAAGTGAAGCATCGGAATCCATTACTAGTGTCACAGGAATGGTTCAAAACATAGACACTAAGAAGGGTCAGTCTTCTTGTACTTTAGTCGGCATTTTGTCTTTTGTATTTAATTCCGATTATACTTCTGTGTTTCATCGTCAATAACAAGATCAGAGGGATACAGTAAATCCGAAGTGAAGCATCGGAATCTATAACTAGTGTCACAGGAATGGTTCAAAACAGTCAGTAAAAAGAGTCAGTCTTCTTGTACTTGAGTCAGCAGTGTGCCTTTTGTATTTAATACCGATGCACTATCTGTGTTCCATCGTCAATAAGAAGATCCAAGGGATACAGTAAACCTGAAATGAAGCATCGCAATCTATAACTGGTGTCACAGGATTGGTTCAAAACATATACAGTAGGAAGATTCAGTCTACATGTACTTCAGTCGGCATTGTGCCTTTTGTATTTATTTCCGATGCATTTTCTGTGTTTCATCGTCAATAGGAAGGTCAGAGGGATACAGTAAACCTGAAGTGAAGCATCGGAATCTATAACTAGTGTCACAGGAATGGTCCAAAACACAGTCAGTAAGAAGAGTCAGTCTTCTTGTACTTAAGTCGGCGTTGTGCCTTTTGTATTTAATTCCGATGCAATTTCTGTGTCTCATCGTCAATAAGAAGGTCAGAGGGATACAGTGAACCTGAGGTGAAGCAGTGGAATCTATAACTAGTGTCACAGGAATGGTTCAAAACAGTCAGTAAGAAGAGTCAGTCTTCTTGTACTTATGTCGGCATTGTGCCATTTCTATTTAATTCCGTTGCAATTTCTGTGTTTCATCGTCAAAAAGAGGGTCAGAGGGACACAGTAAACCTGAAGTGAAACATCGGAATCTATAACTAGTGTCACAGGATTGGTTCAAATCATAGACAGTAGGAAGAGTCAGTCTTCTTGTACTTAAGTCGGCATTGTGCCTTTTCTATTTATTTCCGATGCAGTTTCTGTGTTTCATCGTCAATAAGTAGGTCCAAGGGATACAGTAAACCTGAGGTGAAGCATCGGAATCTATAACTAGTGTCACAGGAATTGGTCAAAACATAGACAGTAGGAAGAACCAGTCTTCTAGTACTGAAGACGGCATTGTGCTTTTTCTATTTAATTCCGATGCAATTTCTGTGTTTCATCGTCTATAAGAAGGTCAGAGGGATACAGTAAACCCGAAGTGAAGCATCGGAATCTATAACTAGTGTCACTGGATTGGTTCTAACATAGACAGTAAGAAGGGTTAGTCTTCTTGTACTTAAGTCGGCATTGTCCCTTTTGTATTTAATTCCGATGCAATTTCTGTGTTTCATCGTCAATAAGAAGGTCCAAGGGACACAGTAAACCTGAAGTGAAGCTTTGGAATCTATAACTAGTGTCACAGGAATGGTTCAAAACATAGGCAGTAAGAAAAGCCAGTCTTCTTGTACTTAAGTCGGCATTGTGCCTTTTGTATTTAGTTCCGATCCAACTTCTGTGCTTCATCGTCAATAAGAAGGTCGGAGGAATACAGTAAATCTGAAGTGAAGCATCCGAATCTATAACTTGTGTCACAGGAATGGTTGAAAACAGTCCGTAAGAGGAGTCAGTTTTCTTGTAATTAAGTTGGCATTGTGCCTTTTGTATTTAATTCCGATGCAATATCTGTTTTTCATCGTCAACAAGAAGGTCCAAGGGATACAGTAAACCTGAAGTGAAGCATCGGAATCTATAACTAGTGTCACAGGAATGGTTCTAAACATAGTCAGTAAGAAGAGTCAGTCTTCTTGTACTTATGTTGGCATTGTGCCTTTTGTATTTAATTCCGATGCAATTTCTGTGTTTCATCGTCAATAAGAAGATCCAAGGGATACAGTAAACCTGAAATGAAGCATCGCAATCTATAACTGGAGTCACAGGATTGGTTCAAAACATATACAGTAGGATGATTCAGTCTACATGTACTTAAGTCGGCATTGTGCCTTTTGTATTTATTTCCGATGCATTTTCTGTGTTTCATCGTCAATAAGAAGGTCAGAGGGATACAGTAAACCTGAGTGAAGCATCGGAATCTATAACTAGCGTCACAGGAATGGTTCAAAACATAGACAGTAAGAAGAGTCAGTCTTCTTGTACTTAAGTCTGCATTGTGCCTCTTCTATTTAATTCCGATGCAATTTCTGTGTTTCATCGTCAAAAAGAAGGTCAGAGGGATAGAGTAAACCCGAAGTGAAGCATCGGAATCTATAACTAATGTCACAGGAATCGTTCAAAACATAGACAGTAGGAAGAGTCAGTCTTCTTGTACTTAAGTCGGCATTGTGCCTTTTGTATTTAGTTCCGATGCAATTTCACTGTTTCATCGTCAATATGAAGGTCCTAGAGATAGAGTAAACCTGAAGTGAAGCATCGGAATCTATATCTAGTGTCAGAGGTATGGTTCAAAAGATAGTCAGTAAGAAGTGTCAATCCTCTTTTACTTAAGTCGGCATTGTGCCTTTTGTATTTAATTCCGATGCAATTTCTATGTTTCATCGTCAATACGAAGATCCAAGAGATACAGTAAACCTGAAGTGAAGCATCGGAATCATTAACTAGTGTCACAGGAATGGTTCAAAACATAGTCAGTAAGAAGAGTCAGTCTTCTTGTACTTATGTTGGCATTGTGCCTTGTGTATTTAATTCCGATGCAATTTCTGTGTTTCAACGTCAATATGAAGGTCAGAGGGATACAGTAAACCTGAAGTGAAGCATCGGAATCTATAACTAGTGTCACAGGACTGGTTCAAAACATTGTCAGTAAGAAGAGTCAGTCTTCTTGTACTTATGTTGGCATTGTGCCTTTTGTATTTAATTCCGATGCAATTTCTGTGTTTCATCGTCAATAAGAAGGTCATAGGGATACAGTAAACCTGAAGTGAAGCATCGGAATCTATAACTAGTGTCACAGGAATGGTTCAAAACAGTCAGTAAGAAGAGTCAGTCTTCTTGTACTTGAGTCGGCAGTGTGCCTTTTGTATTTAATACCGATGCACTATCTGTGTTCCATCGTCAATAAGAAGATCCAAGGGATACAGTAAACCTGAAATGAAGCATCGCAATCTATAACTGGAGTCACAGGATTGGTTCAAAACATATACAGTAGGAAGATTCAGTCTACATGTACTTAAGTCGGCATTGTGCCTTTTGTATTTATTTCCGATGCATTTTCTGTGTTTCATCGTCAATAAGAAGGTCAGAGGGATACAGTAAACCTGAAGTGAAGCATCGGAATCTATAACTAGCGTCACAGGAATGGTTCAATACATAGTCAGTAAGAAGAGTCAGTCTTCTTGTACTTAAGTCGGGATTGTGCCATTTCTGTTTAATTCCGATGCAATTTCAGTGTTTCATCGTCAAAAAGAAGGTCAAAAGGATACAGTAAACCTGAAGTGAAGCATCGGAATCTATAACTAGTGTCACAGGATTTGTTCAAAACATAGCCAGTAGGAAGAGTCAGTCTTCTTGTACTTAAGTCGACATTGTGCCTTTTCTATTTAATTCCGATGCAATCTCTGTGTTTCATCGTCAATAAGTAGGTCCAAGGGATACAGTAAACCTGAGGTGTAGCATCGGAACCTATAACTAGTGTCACAGGAATGGTTCAAAACATAGACAGTAGGAAGAACCAGTCTTCTTGTACTTAAGTCGGCGTTGTGCTTTTTCTACTTAATTCCGATGCAACTTCTGTGTTTCATCGTCTATAAGAAGGTCAGAGGGATACAGTAAACCTGAAGTGAAGCATCGGAATCTATAACTAGTGTCACTGGATTGGTTCTAACATAGACAGTAAGAAGGGTCAGACTTCTTGTACTTAAGTCGTCATTGTGCCTTTTGTATTTAATTCCGATGCAATTTCTGTGTTTCATCGTCACTAAGAAGGTCCAAGGGATACAGTAAACCAGAAGTGAAGCATCGGAATCTATAACTAGTGTCACAGAAATGGTTCAAAGCATAGACTGTAAGAAGAGTCAGTCTTCTTGTACTTAAGTCGGCATTGTGCCTTTTCTATTTATTTCCGATGCAATTTCTGTGTTTCATCGTCAATAAGTAGGTCCAAGGGATACAGTAAACCTGAGGTGAAGCATCGGAATCTATAACTAGTGTCACAGGAATTGGTCAAAACATAGACAGTAGGAAGAACCAGTCTTCTTGTACTTAAGACGGCATTGTGCTTTTTCTATTTAATTCCGATGCAACTTCAGTGTTTCATCGTCTATAAGAAGGTCAGAGGGATACAGTAAACCTGAAGTGAAGCATCGGAATCTATAACTAGTGTCACTGGATTGGTTCTAACACAGACAGTAAGAAGGGTCAGTCTTCTTGTACTTAAGTCGGCATTGTCCCTTTCGTATTTAATTCCGATGCAATTTCTGTGTCTCATCGTCAATAAGAAGGTCAGAGGGATACAGTGAACCTGAGGTGAAGCAGTGGAATCTATAACTAGTGTCACAGGAATGGTTCAAAACATAGCCAGTAGGAAGAGTCAGTCTTCTTTTACTTAAGTCGGCATTGTGCCTTTTCTATTTAATTCCGATGCAATTTCCGTGTTTCGTCGCCAATAAGAATGTCCAAAGGATACAGTGGACCTGAAGTGAAGCATCGGAATCCATAAGTAATGTCACAGGAATCGTTCAAACATAGACAGTAGGAAGAGTCAGACTTCTTGTACGTAAGTCGGCATTGTGCCTTTTGTATTTAATTCCGATGCAATTTCTGTGTTTCATCGTATATAAGAAGGTCAGAGGGATACAGCAAACTTGAAGTGAAGCATCGGAATCCATAACTAGTGTCACAGGATTGGTTTAAAACATAGAGATTAAGATGAGTCAGTCGTCTTGTACATAAGTCGGCATTGTGCCTATTCCATCAAATTCCTATGCAATTTCTGTATTTCGTCGCCTATAAGAAGGTCCAAAGGATACAGTAAACCTGAAGTGAAGCATCGGAATCTATAACTAATGTCACAGGAATCGTTCAAAACATAGACAGTAGGAAGAGTCAGTCTTCTTGTACTTAAGTCGGCATTGTGCCTTTTGTATTTAGTTCCGATGCAATTTCTGTGTTTCATCGTCAATACGAAGGTCCTAGAGATAGAGTAAACCTGATGTGAAGCATCGGAATCTATAACTAGTGTCACAGGAATGGTTCAAAACATAGTCAGTAAGCAGTGTCAATCTTCTTGTACTTAAGTCGGCATTGTGCCTTTTGTATTTAATTCCGATGCAATTTCTGTGTTTCATCGTCAATACGAAGATCCAAGTGATACAGTAAACCTGAAATGAAGCATCGGAATCTGTAACTAGTGTCACAGGAATGGTTCAAAACTTAGTCAGTAAGAAGAGTCAGTCTTCTTGTACTTATGTTGGCATTGTGCCTTTTGTATTTAATTCCGATGCAATTTCTGTGTTTCAACGTCAATATGAAGGTCAGAGGGATACAGTAAACCTGAAGTGAAACATCGGAATCTATAACTAGTGCCACAGGAATGTTCAGAACAGTCAGTAAGAACAGTCAGTCTTCTTGTACTTAAGTCGGCATTGTGCATTTTGTATTTAATTCCGATGCATTTTCTGTGTTTCATCGTCAATAAGATGGTCCAAGGGATACAGTAAACCAGGAAGTGAAGCATCGAAATCTATAACTAGTGTCACAGGAATGGTTCAAAACATAGACAGTAGGAAGAGTCAGTCTTCTAGTACTTAAGTCGGCAATGTGCCTTTTCTATTTACTTCCGATGCAATTTCTGTGTTTCATCGTCAAAAAGAAGGTCAGAGGGATACAGTAAACCTGAAGTGAAGCATCGGAATGTATAACTAGTGTCACATGAATGGTTCAAAACATAGTCAGTAAGAAGAGTCAGTCTTCTAGTACTTATGTTGGCATTGTGCCTTTTGTATTTAATTCCGATGCAATTTCTGTGTTTCATCGTCAATACGTAGGTGATAGGGATACAGTAAACCTGAAGTGAGGCATCGGAATCTATAACTAGTGTCACAGGAATGGTTCAAAACAGTCAGTAAGAAGAGACAGTCTTCTTGTACTTAAGTCGGCATTGTGCATTTTGTATTTAATTCCGATGCAATTTCTGTGTTTCATCGTAAATAAGAAGGTCCAAGGGATACAGTAATCCTGAAGTGAAGCATCGGAATCTATTACTAGTGTCACAGGAATGGTTCAAAACATAGACAGTAAGAAGAGTCAGTCTTCTTGTACTTAAGCCGGCATTGTGCCTTTTGTATTTAATTCCGACGCAATTTCTGTGTTTCATCGTCAAAATGAAGGTACGAGGGATACAGTAAACCTGAAGTGAAGCACCGGAATCTATAACTAGTGTCACAGGAATGGTTCAAAACATAGACAGTTGGAAGAGTCAGTCTTCTTGTACTTAAGTCGGCATTGTGCCTTTTCTATTTAATTCCGATGCAATTTCTGTGTTTCATCGTCAATAAGTAGGTCCAAGGGATACGGTAAACCTGAAGTGAAGCATCGGAATCTATAACTAGTGTCACAGGAATGGTTCAAAACATAGGCAGTAAGAAAAGCCAGTCTTCTTGTACTTAAGTCGGCATTGTGCCTTTTGTATTTAATTCCGATGCAATTTCTGTGTTTCATCGTATATAAGAAGGTCAGAGGGATACAGCAAACTTGAAGTGAAGCATCGGAATCCATAACTAGTGTCACAGGAATGGTTTAAAACATAGAGATTAAGATGAGTCAGTCTTCTTGTACATAAGTCGGCATTGTGCCTATTCTATCAAATTCCTATGCAATTTCTGTATTTCGTCGCCAATAAGAAGGTCCAAAGGATACAGTAAACCTGAAGTGAAGCATCGGAATCTATAACTAATGTCACAGGAATCGTTCAAAACATAGACAGTAGGAAGAGTCAGTCTTCTTGTACTTAAGTCGGCATTGTGCCTTTTGTATTTAGTTCCGATGCAATTTCTGTGTTTCATCGTCAATAAGAAGGTCCTAGAGATAGAGTAAACCTGATGTGAAGCATCGGAATCTATAACTAGTGTCACAGGAATGGTTCAAAACATAGTCAGTAAGCAGTGTCAATCTTCTTGTACTTAAGTCGGCATTGTGCCATTTGTATTTAATTCCGATGCAATTTCTGTGTTTCATCGTCAATACGAAGATCCAAGTGATACAGTAAACCTGAAGTGAAGCATCGGAATCTGTAACTAGTGTCACAGGAATGGTTCAAAACTTAGTCAGTAAGAAGAGTCAGTCTTCTTGTACTTATGTTGGCATTGTGCATTTTGTATTTAATTCCGATGCAATTTCTGTGTTTCAACGTCAATATGAAGGTCAGAGGGATACAGTAAACCTGAAGTGAAGCATCGGAATCTATAACTAGTGCCACAGGAATGTTCAGAACAGTCAGTAAGAATAGTCAGTCTTCTTGTACTTAAGTCGGCATTGTGCATTTTGTATTTAATTCCGATACATTTTCTGTGTTTCATCGTCAATAAGATGGTCCAAGGGATACAGTAAACCTGAAGTGAAGCATCGAAATCTATAACTAGTGTCACAGGAATGGTTCAAAACATAGACAGTAGGAAGAGTCAGTCTTCTAGTACTTAAGTCGGCATTGTGCCTTTTCTATTTACTTCCGATGCAATTTCTGTGTTTCATCGTCAATACGAAGATCCAAGAGATACAGTAAACCTGAAGTGAAGCATCGGAATCATTAACTAGTGTCACAGGACTGGTTCAAAGCATTGTCAGTAAGAAGAGTCAGTCTTCTTGTACTTATTTTGGCATTGTGCCTTTTGTATTTAATTCCGATGCAATTTCTGTGTTTCATCGTCAATAAGAAGGTCATAGGGATACAGTAAACCTGAAGTGAAGCATCGGAATCTATAACTAGTGTCACAGGAATGGTTCAAAACAGTCAGTAAGAAGAGTCAGTCTTCTTGTACTTGAGTCGGCAGTGTGCCTTTTGTATTTAATACCGATGCACTATCTGTGTTCCATCGTCAATAAGAAGATCCAAGGGATACAGTAAACCTGAAATGAAGCATCGCAATCTATAACTGGAGTCACAGGATTGGTTCAAAACATATACAGAGGGAAGATTCAGTCTACATGTACTTAAGTCGGCATTGTTCCTTTTGTATTTATTTCCGATGCATTTTCTGTGTTTCATCGTCAATAAGAAGGTCAGAGGGATACAGTAAACCTGAAGTGAAGCATCGGAATCTATAACTAGTGTCTCAGATATGGTTCAAAGCATAGACTGTAAGAAGAGTCAGTCTTCTTGTACTTAAGTCGGCATTGTGCCTCTTCTATTTATTTCCGATGCAATTTCTGTGTTTCATCGTCAATAAGTAGGTCCAAGGGATACAGTAAACCTGAGGTGAAGCATCGGAATCTATAACTAGTGTCACAGGAATTGGTCAAACATAGACAGTAGGAAGAACCAGTCTTCTTGTACTTAAGACGGCATTGTGCTTTTTCTATTTAATTCCGATGCAACTTCTGTGTTTCATCGTCTATAAGAAGGTCAGAGGGATACAGTAAACCTGAAGTGAAGCACCGGAATCTATAACTAGTGTCACTGGATTGGTTCTAACACAGACAGTAAGAAGGGTCAGTCTTCTTGTACTTAAGTCGGCATTGTCCCTTTTGTATTTAATTCCGATGCAATTTCTGTGTTTCATCGTCAATAAGAAGGTCCAAGGGACACAGTAAACCGGAAGTGAAGCATTGGAATCTATAACTAGTGTCACGGGAATGGTTCAAAACATAAGCAGTAAGAAAAGTCAGTCTTCTTGTACTTAAGTCGGCATTGTGCCATTTGTATTTAATTCCGATCCAACTACTGTGCTTCATCATCAATAAGAAGGTCGGAGGAATACAGTAAATCTGAAGTGAAGCATCGGAATCTATAACTAGTGTCAGAGGAACGGTTCAAAACATAGACAGTAGGAAGAGTCAGCCTTCTTGTACTTGAGTCGGCATTGTGCCTTTTGTATTTAATTCCGATGCACTATCTGTGTTCCATCGTCAATAAGAAGATCTAAGGGACACAGTAAACCTGAAATGAAGCATCGGAATCAATAACTGGTGTCACAGGTTGAGTTCAAAACATATACAGTAGGAAGATTCAGTCTACATGTACTTAAGTCGGCATTGTGATTTTTGTATTTATTTCCGATGCAATTTCTGTGTTTCATCGTCAATAAGAAGGTCAGAGGGATACAGTAAACCTGAAGTGAAGCATCGGAATCTATAACTAGTGTCACAGGAATGGTTCAAAACATAGTCAGTAAGAAGAGTCAGTCTTCTTGTACTTAAGTCGGCATTGGGCCGTTTGATTTAATTCCGATGCAATTTCTGTGTCTCATCGTCAATAAGAAGGTCAGAGGGATACAGTGAACCTGAGGTGAAGCAGTGGAATCTATAACTAGTGTCACAGGAATGGTTCAAAACATAGCCAGTAGGAAGAGTCAGTCTTCTTTTACTTAAGTCGGCATTGTGCCTTTTCTATTTAATTCCGATGCAATTTCCGTGTTTCGTCGCCAATAAGAATGTCCAAAGGATACAGTGGTCCTGAAGTGAAGCATCGGAATCCATAAGTAATGTCACAGGAATCGTTCAAAACATAGACAGTAGGAAGAGTCAGACTTCTTGTACGTAAGTCGGCATTGTGCCTTTTGTATTTAGTTCCGATGCAATTTCTGTGTTTCATCATCAATACGAAGGTCCGAGGGATACAGTAAACCTGAAGTGAAGGATCGGAATCTACAACTAGTGTCACAGGAATGGTTCAAATTATAGTCAGAAAGAATAGTCAGTCTTCTTGAACTTAAGTCGGCATTGTGCCTTTTGTATTTAATTCCGATGCAATTTCTGTGTTTCATCGTATATAAGAAGGTCAGAGGGATACAGCAAACCTGAAGTTAAGCATCGGAATCCATAACTAGTGTCACAGGAATGGTTTAAGACATAGAGATTAAGATGAGTCAGTCTTCTTGTACTTAAGTCGGCATTGTGCCTATTCTATCAAATTCCTATGCAATTTCTGTATTTCGTCGCCAATAAGAAGGTCCAAAGGATACAGTAAACCTGAAGTGAAGCATCGGAATCTATAACTAATGTCACAGGAATCGTTCAAAACATAGACAGTAGGAAGAGTCAGTCTTCTTGTACTTAAGTCGGCATTGTGCCTTTTGTATTTAGTTCCGATGCAATTTCTGTGTTTCATCGTCAATAAGAAGGTCCTAGAGATAGAGTAAACCTGATGTGAAGCATCGGAATCTATAACTAGTGTCACAGGAATGGTTCAAAACATAGTCAGTAAGAAGTGTCAATCTTCTTGTACTTAAGTCGGCATTGTGCCTTTTGTATTTAATTCCGATGCAATTTCTGTGTTTCATCGTCAATACGAAGATCCAAGTGATACAGTAAACCTGAAGTGAAGCATCGGAATCTGTAACTAGTGTCACAGGAATGGTTCAAAACTTAGTCAGTAAGAAGAGTCAGTCTTCTTGTACTTATGTTGGCATTGTGCTTTTTGTATTTAATTCCGATGCAATTTCTGTGTTTCAACGTCAATATGAAGGTCAGAGGGATACAGTAAACCTGAAGTGTAGCATCGGAATCTATAACTAGTGCCACAGGAATGTTCAAAACAGTCAGTAGGAACAGTCAGTCTTCTTGTACTTAAGTCGGCATTGTGCATTTTGTATTTAATTCCGATGCATTTTCTGTGTTTCATCGTCAATAAGATGGTCCAAGGGATACAGTAAACCTGAAGTGAAGCATCGAAATCTATAACTAGTGTCACAGGAATGGTTCAAAACATAGACAGTAGGAAGAGTCAGTCTTCTAGTACTTAAGTCGGCATTGTGCCTTTTCTATTTACTTCCGATGCAATTTCTGTGTTTCATCGTCAAAAAGAAGGTCAGAGGGATACAGTAAACCTGAAGTGAGGCATCGGAATGTATAACTAGTGTCACATGAATGGTTCAAAACATAGTCAGTAAGAAGAGTCAGTCTTCTAGTACTTATGTTGGCATTGTGCCTTTTGTATTTAATTCCGATGCAATTTCTGTGTTTCATCGTCAATACGAAGGTGATAGGGATACAGTAAACCTGAAGTGAGGCATCGGAATCTATAACTAGTGTCACAGGAATGGTTCAAATCAGTCAGTAAGAAGAGACAGTCTTCTTGTACTTAAGTCGGCATTGTGCCTTTTCTATTTAATTCCGATGCAATTTCTGTGTTTCATCGTCAATAAGTAGGTCCAAGGGATACGGTAAACCTGAAGTGAAGCATCGGAATCTATAACTAGTGTCACTGGAATGGTTCTAACATAGACAGTAAGAAGGGTCAGTCTTCTTGTTCTTAAGTCGGCATTGTGCCTTTTGAATTTATTTCCGATGCAATTTCTGTGTTTCATCGTCAATAAGAAGGTCCAAGGGATACAGTAAAAATGAAGTAAAGCATCGGAATCTATAACTAGTGTCACAGGAATGGTTCACAACATAGACAGTATGAAGAACCAGTCTTCTTGTACTTAAGTCGGCATTGTGCTTATTCTATTTAATTCCGATGCAATTTCTGTGTTTCATCGTCTATAGGAAGGTCAGAGGGATACAATAAACCAGAAGTGAAGCATCGGTATCTATAACTAGTGACTCTGGAATGGTTCTAACATAGACAGTAAGAAGGGTCAGTCTTCTAGTACTTAAGTCGGCATTGTGCCTTTTGTATTTAATTCCGATGCAATTTCTGTGTTTCATCGTCAATAAGAAGGTCAGAGGGATACAGTGAACCTGAGGTGAAGCAGTGGAATCTATAACTAGTGTCACAGGAATGGTTCAAAACATAGGCAGTAAGAAAAGCCAGTCTTCTTGTACTTAAGTCGGCATTGTGCCTTTTGTATTTAGTTCCGATCCAACTTCTGTGCTTCATCGTCAATAAGAAGGTCGGAGGAATACAGTAAATCTGAAGTGAAGCATCCGAATCTATAACTTGTGTCACAGGAATGGTTGAAAACAGTCCGTAAGAGGAGTCAGTTTTCTTGTAATTAAGTTGGCATTGTGCCTTTTGTATTTAATTCCGATGCAATATCTGTTTTTCATCGTCAACAAGAAGGTCCAAGGGATACAGTAAACCTGAAGTGAAGCATCGGAATCTATAACTAGTGTCACAGGAATGGTTCTAAACATAGTCAGTAAGAAGAGTCAGTCTTCTTGTACTTATGTTGGCATTGTGCCTTTTGTATTTAATTCCGATGCAATTTCTGTGTTTCATCGTCAATAAGAAGATCCAAGGGATACAGTAAACCTGAAATGAAGCATCGCAATCTATAACTGGAGTCACAGGATTGGTTCAAAACATATACAGTAGGAAGATTCAGTCTACATGTACTTAAGTCGGCATTGTGCCTTTTGTATTTATTTCCGATGCATTTTCTGTGTTTCATCGTCAATAAGAAGGTCAGAGGGATACAGTAAACCTGAGTGAAGCATCGGAATCTATAACTAGCGTCACAGGAATGGTTCAAAACATAGACAGTAAGAAGAGTCAGTCTTCTTGTACTTAAGTCTGCATTGTGCCTCTTCTATTTAATTCCGATGCAATTTCTGTGTTTCATCGTCAAAAAGAAGGTCAGAGGGATAGAGTAAACCCGAAGTGAAGCATCGGAATCTATAACTAATGTCACAGGAATTGTTCAAAACATAGACAGTAGGAAGAGTCAGTCTTCTTGTACTTAAGTCGGCATTGTGCCTTTTGTATTTAGTTCCGATGCAATTTCACTGTTTCATCGTCAATATGAAGGTCCTAGAGATAGAGTAAACCTGAAGTGAAGCATCGGAATCTATATCTAGTGTCAGAGGTATGGTTCAAAAGATAGTCAGTAAGAAGTGTCAATCCTCTTTTACTTAAGTCGGCATTGTGCCTTTTGTATTTAATTCCGATGCAATTTCTATGTTTCATCGTCAATACGAAGATCCAAGAGATACAGTAAACCTGAAGTGAAGCATCGGAATCATTAACTAGTGTCACAGGAATGGTTCAAAACATAGTCAGTAAGAAGAGTCAGTCTTCTTGTACTTATGTTGGCATTGTGCCTTGTGTATTTAATTCCGATGCAATTTCTGTGTTTCAACGTCAATATGAAGGTCAGAGGGATACAGTAAACCTGAAGTGAAGCATCGGAATCTATAACTAGTGTCACAGGACTGGTTCAAAACATTGTCAGTAAGAAGAGTCAGTCTTCTTGTACTTATGTTGGCATTGTGCCTTTTGTATTTAATTCCGATGCAATTTCTGTGTTTCATCGTCAATAAGAAGGTCATAGGGATACAGTAAACCTGAAGTGAAGCATCGGAATCTATAACTAGTGTCACAGGAATGGTTCAAAACAGTCAGTAAGAAGAGTCAGTCTTCTTGTACTTGAGTCGGCAGTGTGCCTTTTGTATTTAATACCGATGCACTATCTGTGTTCCATCGTCAATAAGAAGATCCAAGGGATACAGTAAACCTGAAATGAAGCATCGCAATCTATAACTGGAGTCACAGGATTGGTTCAAAACATATACAGTAGGAAGATTCAGTCTACATGTACTTAAGTCGGCATTGTGCCTTTTGTATTTATTTCCGATGCATTTTCTGTGTTTCATCGTCAATAAGAAGGTCAGAGGGATACAGTAAACCTGAAGTGAAGCATCGGAATCTATAACTAGCGTCACAGGAATGGTTCAATACATAGTCAGTAAGAAGAGTCAGTCTTCTTGTACTTAAGTCGGGATTGTGCCATTTCTGTTTAATTCCGATGCAATTTCAGTGTTTCATCGTCAAAAAGAAGGTCAAAAGGATACAGTAAACCTGAAGTGAAGCATCGGAATCTATAACTAGTGTCACAGGATTTGTTCAAAACATAGCCAGTAGGAAGAGTCAGTCTTCTTGTACTTAAGTCGACATTGTGCCTTTTCTATTTAATTCCGATGCAATCTCTGTGTTTCATCGTCAATAAGTAGGTCCAAGGGATACAGTAAACCTGAGGTGTAGCATCGGAACCTATAACTAGTGTCACAGGAATGGTTCAAAACATAGACAGTAGGAAGAACCAGTCTTCTTGTACTTAAGTCGGCGTTGTGCTTTTTCTACTTAATTCCGATGCAACTTCTGTGTTTCATCGTCTATAAGAAGGTCAGAGGGATACAGTAAACCTGAAGTGAAGCATCGGAATCTATAACTAGTGTCACTGGATTGGTTCTAACATAGACAGTAAGAAGGGTCAGACTTCTTGTACTTAAGTCGTCATTGTGCCTTTTGTATTTAATTCCGATGCAATTTCTGTGTTTCATCGTCACTAAGAAGGTCCAAGGGATACAGTAAACCAGAAGTGAAGCATCGGAATCTATAACTAGTGTCACAGAAATGGTTCAAAGCATAGACTGTAAGAAGAGTCAGTCTTCTTGTACTTAAGTCGGCATTGTGCCTTTTCTATTTATTTCCGATGCAATTTCTGTGTTTCATCGTCAATAAGTAGGTCCAAGGGATACAGTAAACCTGAGGTGAAGCATCGGAATCTATAACTAGTGTCACAGGAATTGGTCAAAACATAGACAGTAGGAAGAACCAGTCTTCTTGTACTTAAGACGGCATTGTGCTTTTTCTATTTAATTCCGATGCAACTTCAGTGTTTCATCGTCTATAAGAAGGTCAGAGGGATACAGTAAACCTGAAGTGAAGCATCGGAATCTATAACTAGTGTCACTGGATTGGTTCTAACACAGACAGTAAGAAGGGTCAGTCTTCTTGTACTTAAGTCGGCATTGTCCCTTTTGTATTTAATTCCGATGCAATTTCTGTGTCTCATCGTCAATAAGAAGGTCAGAGGGATACAGTGAACCTGAGGTGAAGCAGTGGAATCTATAACTAGTGTCACAGGAATGGTTCAAAACATAGCCAGTAGGAAGAGTCAGTCTTCTTTTACTTAAGTCGGCATTGTGCCTTTTCTATTTAATTCCGATGCAATTTCCGTGTTTCGTCGCCAATAAGAATGTCCAAAGGATACAGTGGACCTGAAGTGAAGCATCGGAATCCATAAGTAATGTCACAGGAATCGTTCAAACATAGACAGTAGGAAGAGTCAGACTTCTTGTACGTAAGTCGGCATTGTGCCTTTTGTATTTAATTCCGATGCAATTTCTGTGTTTCATCGTATATAAGAAGGTCAGAGGGATACAGCAAACTTGAAGTGAAGCATCGGAATCCATAACTAGTGTCACAGGATTGGTTTAAAACATAGAGATTAAGATGAGTCAGTCGTCTTGTACATAAGTCGGCATTGTGCCTATTCCATCAAATTCCTATGCAATTTCTGTATTTCGTCGCCTATAAGAAGGTCCAAAGGATACAGTAAACCTGAAGTGAAGCATCGGAATCTATAACTAATGTCACAGGAATCGTTCAAAACATAGACAGTAGGAAGAGTCAGTCTTCTTGTACTTAAGTCGGCATTGTGCCTTTTGTATTTAGTTCCGATGCAATTTCTGTGTTTCATCGTCAATACGAAGGTCCTAGAGATAGAGTAAACCTGATGTGAAGCATCGGAATCTATAACTAGTGTCACAGGAATGGTTCAAAACATAGTCAGTAAGCAGTGTCAATCTTCTTGTACTTAAGTCGGCATTGTGCCTTTTGTATTTAATTCCGATGCAATTTCTGTGTGTCATCGTCAATACGAAGATCCAAGTGATACAGTAAACCTGAAATGAAGCATCGGAATCTGTAACTAGTGTCACAGGAATGGTTCAAAACTTAGTCAGTAAGAAGAGTCAGTCTTCTTGTACTTATGTTGGCATTGTGCCTTTTGTATTTAATTCCGATGCAATTTCTGTGTTTCAACGTCAATATGAAGGTCAGAGGGATACAGTAAACCTGAAGTGAAACATCGGAATCTATAACTAGTGCCACAGGAATGTTCAGAACAGTCAGTAAGAACAGTCAGTCTTCTTGTACTTAAGTCGGCATTGTGCATTTTGTATTTAATTCCGATGCATTTTCTGTGTTTCATCGTCAATAAGATGGTCCAAGGGATACAGTAAACCAGGAAGTGAAGCATCGAAATCTATAACTAGTGTCACAGGAATGGTTCAAAACATAGACAGTAGGAAGAGTCAGTCTTCTAGTACTTAAGTCGGCATTGTGCCTTTTCTATTTACTTCCGATGCAATTTCTGTGTTTCATCGTCAAAAAGAAGGTCAGAGGGATACAGTAAACCTGAAGTGAAGCATCGGAATGTATAACTAGTGTCACATGAATGGTTCAAAACATAGTCAGTAAGAAGAGTCAGTCTTCTAGTACTTATGTTGGCATTGTGCCTTTTGTATTTAATTCCGATGCAATTTCTGTGTTTCATCGTCAATACGTAGGTGATAGGGATACAGTAAACCTGAAGTGAGGCATCGGAATCTATAACTAGTGTCACAGGAATGGTTCAAAACAGTCAGTAAGAAGAGACAGTCTTCTTGTACTTAAGTCGGCATTGTGCATTTTGTATTTAATTCCGATGCAATTTCTGTGTTTCATCGTAAATAAGAAGGTCCAAGGGATACAGTAATCCTGAAGTGAAGCATCGGAATCTATTACTAGTGTCACAGGAATGGTTCAAAACATAGACAGTAAGAAGAGTCAGTCTTCTTGTACTTAAGCCGGCATTGTGCCTTTTGTATTTAATTCCGACGCAATTTCTGTGTTTCATCGTCAAAATGAAGGTACGAGGGATACAGTAAACCTGAAGTGAAGCACCGGAATCTATAACTAGTGTCACAGGAATGGTTCAAAACATAGACAGTTGGAAGAGTCAGTCTTCTTGTACTTAAGTCGGCATTGTGCCTATTCTATCAAATTCCTATGCAATTTCTGTATTTCGTCGCCAATAAGAAGGTCCAAAGGATACAGTAAACCTGAAGTGAAGCATCGGAATCTATAACTAATGTCACAGGAATCGTTCAAAACATAGACAGTAGGAAGAGTCAGTCTTCTTGTACTTAAGTCGGCATTGTGCCTTTTGTATTTAGTTCCGATGCAATTTCTGTGTTTCATCGTCAATAAGAAGGTCCTAGAGATAGAGTAAACCTGATGTGAAGCATCGGAATCTATAACTAGTGTCACAGGAATGGTTCAAAACATAGTCAGTAAGCAGTGTCAATCTTCTTGTACTTAAGTCGGCATTGTGCCATTTGTATTTAATTCCGATGCAATTTCTGTGTTTCATCGTCAATACGAAGATCCAAGTGATACAGTAAACCTGAAGTGAAGCATCGGAATCTGTAACTAGTGTCACAGGAATGGTTCAAAACTTAGTCAGTAAGAAGAGTCAGTCTTCTTGTACTTATGTTGGCATTGTGCATTTTGTATTTAATTCCGATGCAATTTCTGTGTTTCAACGTCAATATGAAGGTCAGAGGGATACAGTAAACCTGAAGTGAAGCATCGGAATCTATAACTAGTGCCACAGGAATGTTCAGAACAGTCAGTAAGAATAGTCAGTCTTCTTGTACTTAAGTCGGCATTGTGCATTTTGTATTTAATTCCGATGCATTTTCTGTGTTTCATCGTCAATAAGATGGTCCAAGGGATACAGTAAACCTGAAGTGAAGCATCGAAATCTATAACTAGTGTCACAGGAATGGTTCAAAACATAGACAGTAGGAAGAGTCAGTCTTCTAGTACTTAAGTCGGCATTGTGCCTTTTCTATTTACTTCCGATGCAATTTCTGTGTTTCATCGTCAATACGAAGATCCAAGAGATACAGTAAACCTGAAGTGAAGCATCGGAATCATTAACTAGTGTCACAGGACTGGTTCAAAGCATTGTCAGTAAGAAGAGTCAGTCTTCTTGTACTTATTTTGGCATTGTGCCTTTTGTATTTAATTCCGATGCAATTTCTGTGTTTCATCGTCAATAAGGAGGTCATAGGGATACAGTAAACCTGAAGTGAAGCATCGGAATCTATAACTAGTGTCACAGGAATGGTTCAAAACAGTCAGTAAGAAGAGTCAGTCTTCTTGTACTTGAGTCGGCAGTGTGCCTTTTGTATTTAATACCGATGCACTATCTGTGTTCCATCGTCAATAAGAAGATCCAAGGGATACAGTAAACCTGAAATGAAGCATCGCAATCTATAACTGGAGTCACAGGATTGGTTCAAAACATATACAGAGGGAAGATTCAGTCTACATGTACTTAAGTCGGCATTGTTCCTTTTGTATTTATTTCCGATGCATTTTCTGTGTTTCATCGTCAATAAGAAGGTCAGAGGGATACAGTAAACCTGAAGTGAAGCATCGGAATCTATAACTAGTGTCTCAGATATGGTTCAAAGCATAGACTGTAAGAAGAGTCAGTCTTCTTGTACTTAAGTCGGCATTGTGCCTCTTCTATTTATTTCCGATGCAATTTCTGTGTTTCATCGTCAATAAGTAGGTCCAAGGGATACAGTAAACCTGAGGTGAAGCATCGGAATCTATAACTAGTGTCACAGGAATTGGTCAAACATAGACAGTAGGAAGAACCAGTCTTCTTGTACTTAAGACGGCATTGTGCTTTTTCTATTTAATTCCGATGCAACTTCTGTGTTTCATCGTCTATAAGAAGGTCAGAGGGATACAGTAAACCTGAAGTGAAGCATCGGAATCTATAACTAGTGTCACTGGATTGGTTCTAACACAGACAGTAAGAAGGGTCAGTCTTCTTGTACTTAAGTCGGCATTGTCCCTTTTGTATTTAATTCCGATGCAATTTCTGTGTTTCATCGTCAATAAGAAGGTCCAAGGGACACAGTAAACCGGAAGTGAAGCATTGGAATCTATAACTAGTGTCACGGGAATGGTTCAAAACATAAGCAGTAAGAAAAGTCAGTCTTCTTGTACTTAAGTCGGCATTGTGCCATTTGTATTTAATTCCGATCCAACTACTGTGCTTCATCATCAATAAGAAGGTCGGAGGAATACAGTAAATCTGAAGTGAAGCATCGGAATCTATAACTAGTGTCAGAGGAACGGTTCAAAACATAGACAGTAGGAAGAGTCAGCCTTCTTGTACTTGAGTCGGCATTGTGCCTTTTGTATTTAATTCCGATGCACTATCTGTGTTCCATCGTCAATAAGAAGATCTAAGGGACACAGTAAACCTGAAATGAAGCATCGGAATCAATAACTGGTGTCACAGGTTGAGTTCAAAACATATACAGTAGGAAGATTCAGTCTACATGTACTTAAGTCGGCATTGTGATTTTTGTATTTATTTCCGATGCAATTTCTGTGTTTCATCGTCAATAAGAAGGTCAGAGGGATACAGTAAAACTGAAGTGAAGCATCGGAATCTATAACTAGTGTCACAGGAATGGTTCAAAACATAGTCAGTAAGAAGAGTCAGTCTTCTTGTACTTAAGTCGGCATTGGGCCGTTTGATTTAATTCCGATGCAATTTCTGTGTCTCATCGTCAATAAGAAGGTCAGAGGGATACAGTGAACCTGAGGTGAAGCAGTGGAATCTATAACTAGTGTCACAGGAATGGTTCAAAACATAGCCAGTAGGAAGAGTCAGTCTTCTTTTACTTAAGTCGGCATTGTGCCTTTTCTATTTAATTCCGATGCAATTTCCGTGTTTCGTCGCCAATAAGAATGTCCAAAGGATACAGTGGTCCTGAAGTGAAGCATCGGAATCCATAAGTAATGTCACAGGAATCGTTCAAAACATAGACAGTAGGAAGAGTCAGACTTCTTGTACGTAAGTCGGCATTGTGCCTTTTGTATTTAGTTCCGATGCAATTTCTGTGTTTCGTCATCAATACGAAGGTCCGAGGGATACAGTAAACCTGAAGTGAAGGATCGGAATCTACAACTAGTGTCACAGGAATGGTTCAAATTATAGTCAGAAAGAATAGTCAGTCTTCTTGAACTTAAGTCGGCATTGTGCCTTTTGTATTTAATTCCGATGCAATTTCTGTGTTTCATCGTATATAAGAAGGTCAGAGGGATACAGCAAACCTGAAGTTAAGCATCGGAATCCATAACTAGTGTCACAGGAATGGTTTAAGACATAGAGATTAAGATGAGTCAGTCTTCTTGTACTTAAGTCGGCATTGTGCCTATTCTATCAAATTCCTATGCAATTTCTGTATTTCGTCGCCAATAAGAAGGTCCAAAGGATACAGTAAACCTGAAGTGAAGCATCGGAATCTATAACTAATGTCACAGGAATCGTTCAAAACATAGACAGTAGGAAGAGTCAGTCTTCTTGTACTTAAGTCGGCATTGTGCCTTTTGTATTTAGTTCCGATGCAATTTCTGTGTTTCATCGTCAATAAGAAGGTCCTAGAGATAGAGTAAACCTGATGTGAAGCATCGGAATCTATAACTAGTGTCACAGGAATGGTTCAAAACATAGTCAGTAAGAAGTGTCAATCTTCTTGTACTTAAGTCGGCATTGTGCCTTTTGTATTTAATTCCGATGCAATTTCTGTGTTTCATCGTCAATACGAAGGTGATAGGGATACAGTAAACCTGAAGTGAGGCATCGGAATCTATAACTAGTGTCACAGGAATGGTTCAAATCAGTCAGTAAGAA
This sequence comes from Schistocerca americana, assembly GCF_021461395.2. NCBI lineage: Eukaryota > Metazoa > Arthropoda > Insecta > Orthoptera > Acrididae > Schistocerca > Schistocerca americana. The sequence continues at coordinate 643,904,555 of NC_060124.1, forward strand.
GAGACAGTCTTCTTGTACTTAAGTCGGCATTGTGCCTTTTCTATTTAATTCCGATGCAATTTCTGTGTTTCATCGTCAATAAGTAGGTCCAAGGGATACGGTAAACCTGAAGTGAAGCATCGGAATCTATAACTAGTGTCACTGGAATGGTTCTAACATAGACAGTAAGAAGGGTCAGTCTTCTTGTTCTTAAGTCGGCATTGTGCCTTTTGAATTTATTTCCGATGCAATTTCTGTGTTTCATCGTCAATAAGAAGGTCCAAGGGATACAGTAAAAATGAAGTAAAGCATCGGAATCTATAACTAGTGTCACAGGAATGGTTCACAACATAGACAGTATGAAGAACCAGTCTTCTTGTACTTAAGTCGGCATTGTGCTTATTCTATTTAATTCCGATGCAATTTCTGTGTTTCATCGTCTATAGGAAGGTCAGAGGGATACAATAAACCAGAAGTGAAGCATCGGTATCTATAACTAGTGACTCTGGAATGGTTCTAACATAGACAGTAAGAAGGGTCAGTCTTCTAGTACTTAAGTCGGCATTGTGCCTTTTGTATTTAATTCCGATGCAATTTCTGTGTTTCATCGTCAATAAGAAGGTCCAAGGGATACAGTAAACCTGAAGTGAAGCATCGGAATCTATAACTAGTGTCACAGGAATGGTTCAAAACTTAGTCAGTAAGAAGAGTCAGTCTTCTTGTACTTATGTTGGCATTGTGCCTTTTGTATTTAATTCCGATGCAATTTCTGTGTTTCAACGTCAATATGAAGGTCAGAGGGATACAGTAAACCTGAAGTGAAGCATCGGAATCTATAACTAGTGCCACAGGAATGTTCAAAACAGTCAGTAAGAACAGTCAGTCTTCTTGTACTTGAGTCGGCATTGTGCATTTTGTATTTAATTCCGATGCATTTTCTGTGTTTCATCGTCAATAAGATAGTCCAAGGGATACAGTAAACCTGAAGTGAAGCATCGAAATCTATAACTAGTGTCACAGGAATGGTTCAAAACATAGACAGTAGGAAGAGTCAGTCTTCTAGTACTTAAGACGGCATTGTGCCTTTTCTATTTACTTCCGATGCAATTTCTGTGTTTCATCGTCAAAAAGAAGGTCAGAGGGATACAGTAAACCTGAAGTGAAGCATCGGAATGTATAACTAGTGTCACATGAATGGTTCAAAACATAGTCAGTAAGAAGAGTCAGTCTTCTAGTACTTATGTTGGCATTGTGCCTTTTGTATTTAATTCCGCTGCAATTTCTGTGTTTCATCGTCAATACGAAGGTGATAGGGATACAGTACACCTGAAGTGAGGCATCGGAATCTTTAACTAGTGTCACAGGAATGGTTCAAAACAGTCAGTAAGAAGAGACAGTCTTCTTGTACTTAAGTCTGCATTGTGCATTTTGTATTTAATTCCGATGCAATTTCTGTGTTTCATCGTCAATAAGAAGGTCCAAGGGATACAGTAAACCTGAAGTGAAGCATCGGAATCTATTACTAGAGTCACAGGAATGGTTCAAAACATAGACAGTAAGAAGAGTCAGTCTTCTTGTACTTAAGTCGTCATTGTGCCTTTTGTATTTAATTCCGATGCAATTTCTGTGTTTCATCGTCAAAATGAAGGTACGAGGGATACAGTAAACCTGAAGTGTAGCACCGGAATCTATAACTAGTGTCACAGGAATGGTTCAAAACATAGACAGTAGGAAGAGTCAGTCTTCTTGTACTTAAGTCGGCTTGTGCCTTTTCTATTTAATTCCGATGCAATTTCTGTGTTTCATCGTCAATAAGTAGGTCCAAGGGATACGGTAAAACTGAAGTGAAGCATCGGAATCTATAACTAGTGTCACTGGAATGGTTCTAACATAGACAGTAAGAAGGGTCAGTCTTCTTGTTCTTAAGTCGGCATTGTGCCTTTTGTATTTATTTCCGATGCAATTTCTGTGTTTCATCGTCAATAAGAAGGTCCAAGGGATACAGTAAAAATGAAGTAAAGCATCGGAATCTATAACTAGTGTCACAGGAATGGTTCACAACATAGACAGTATGAAGAACCAGTCTTCTTGTACTTAAGTCGGCATTGTGCTTATTCTATTTAATTCCGATGCAATTTCTGTGTTTCATCGTCTATAGGAAGGTCAGAGGGATACAATAAACCAGAAGTGAAGCATCGGTATCTATAACTAGTGACTCTGGAATGGTTCTAACATAGACAGTAAGAAGGGTCAGTCTTCTAGTACTTAAGTCGGCATTGTGCCTTTTGTATTTAATTCCGATGCAATTTCTGTGTTTCATCGTCAATAAGAAGGTCCAAGGGATACAGTAAACCTGAAGTGAAGCATCGGAATCTATAACTAGTGTCACAGGAATGGTTCAAAACATAGACAGTAAGAAGAGTCAGCCTTCTTGCACTTAAGTCGGCATTGTGCCTTTTGTAATTAATTCCGATCCAACTTCTGTGTTTCATCGTCAATAAGAAGGTCAGAGGGATACAGTAAATCTGAAGTGAAGCATCGGAATCTATAACTAGTGTCACAGGAATGGTACAAAACAGTCAGTAAGGAGAGTCAGTCTCCTTGTAATTAAGCCGGCATTGTGCCTTTTCTATTTAATTCCGATGCAATATCTGTGTTTCATCGTCAATAAGAAGGTCCAAGGGATACAGTAAACGTGAAGTGAAGCATCGGAATCCATAACTAGTGTCACAGGAATGGTTCAAAACATATACAGTAAGAAGAGTCAGTCTTCTTGTACTTATGTCGGCATTGTGCATTTTGTATTTAATTCCGATGCAATTTCTATGTTTCATCGTCAAAAAGATGGTCCATGGGATACAGTAAACCTGAAGTGAAGCATCGGAATCTATAGCTAGTGTCACAGGAATGGTTCAAAACATAGACAGTAAGAAGAGTCAGTCTTATTGTACTTAAGTCGGCATTGTGCCTTTTCTATTTAATTCCGATGCAATTTCTGTGTTTCATCGTCAATAAGTAGGTCCAGGGGATACAGTAAATCTGAAGTAAAGCATAGGAATCTATAACTAGTGTCACAGGAATGGTTCAAAACATAGACAGTAGGAAGAGTCAGTCTTCTTGTACTTAAGTCGGCATTGTGCCTTTACTATTTAATTTCGATGCAATTTCTGTGTTTCATCGTCAAAAAGAAGGTCAGAGGGATACAGTAAACCTGAAGTGAAGCATCGGAATCTATAACTAGTGTCACAGGAATGGTTCAAAACATAGACAGTAGGAAGAGTCATTCTTCTTGTACTTAAGTCGGCATTGTGCCTTTTCTATTTAATTCCGATGGAATTTCTGTGTTTCATCGTCAAAAAGAAGGTCAGAGGGATACAGTAAACCTAAATTGAAGCATCGGAATCTATAACTAGTGTCACAGGAATGGTTCAAAACATAGACAGTAGGAAGAGTCAGTCTTCTTGTACTTAAGTCGGCATTGTGCCTCTTCTATTTAATTCCGATGCAATTTCTGTGTTTCATCGACAATAAGTAGGTCCAAGGGATACGGTAAACCTGAGGTGAAGCATCGGAATCTATAACTAGTGTCACAGGAATGGTTCAAAACATAGACAGTAGGAAGAGTCAGTCTTCTTGTACTTAAGTCGGCATTGTGCTTTTTCTAATTAATTCCGATGCAATTTTTGTGTTTCATCGTCAATAAGAAGGTAAGAGGGATACAGTAAACCTGATGTGAAGCATCGGAATCTATAACTAATGTCACTGGAATGGTTCTAACATAGACAGTAAGAAGGGTCAGTATTCTTGTACTTAAGTCGGCATTGTGCCTTTTGTATTTAATTCCGATGCAATTTCTGTGTTTCATCGTCAATAAGAAGGTCCAAGGGATACAGTAAATGTGAAGTGAAGCATCGGAATCTATAACTAGTGTCACAGGAATGGTTCAAAACATAGACAGTATGAAGAATCAGTCTTCTTGTACTTAAGTCGGCATTGTGCTTATTCTATTTAATTCCGATGCAATTTCTGTGTTTCATCTTCTATAAGAAGGTCAGAGGGATACAGTAAACCAGAAGTGAAGCATCAGAATCTATAACTAGTGTCACTGGAATGGTTCTAACGTAGTCAGTAAGAAGGGTCAGTCTTCTTGTACTTAAGTCAGCATTGTGCCTTTTGTATTTAATTCCGATGCAATTTCTGTGTTTCATCGTCAATAAGGAGGTCCAAGGAATACTGTAAACCTGAAGTGAAGCATCGGAATCTATAACTAGTGTCACAGGAATGGTTCAAAACATAGACAGTAAGAAGAGTCAGTCTTCTTGTACTTAAGTCAGCATTGTGCATTTTGTATTTAATTCCGATCCAACTTCTGTGTTTCATCGTCAATAAGAAGGTCAGAGGGATACTGTAAATCTGAAGTGAAGCATCGGAATCTATAACTAGTATCACAGGAATGGTTCAAAACAGTCAGTAAAGAGAGTCATTCTTCTTGTAATTAAGTCGGAATTGTGCCTTTTGTATTTAATTCCGATGCAATATCTGTGTTTCATCGTCAATAAGAAGGTCCAAGGGATACAGTAAACGTGAAGTGAAGCATCGGAATCTATAACTAGTGTCACAGGAATGGTTCAAAACATAGACAGTAAGAAGAGTCAGTCTTCTTGTACTTAAGTCGGCATTGTGCCTTTTCTATTTAATTCCGAAGCAATTTCTGTGTTTCATCGTCAATATGAAGGTCAGAGGGATACAGTAAACCTGAAGTGAAGCATCGGAATCTATAACTAGTGTCACAGGAATGGTTCAAACCTTAGTCAGTAAGAAGAGTCAGTCTTCTTGTACTTATGTTGGCATTGTGCCTTTTGTATTTAATTCCGATGCAATTTCTGTGTTTCAACGTCAATATGAAGGTCAGAGGGATACAGTAAACCTGAAGTGAAGCATCGGAATCTATAACTAGTGCCACAGGAATGTTCAAAACAGTCAGTAAGAACAGTCAGTCTTCTTGTACTTGAGTCGGCATTGTGCATTTTGTATTTAATTCCGATGCATTTTCTGTGTTTCATCGTCAATAAGATGGTCCAAGGGATACAGTAAACCTGAAGTGAAGCATCGAAATCTATAACTAGTGTCACAGGAATGGTTCAAAACATAGACAGTAGGAAGAGTCAGTCTTCTAGTACTTAAGACGGCATTGTGCCTTTTCTATTTACTTCCGATGCAATTTCTGTGTTTGATCGTCAAAAAGAAGGTCAGAGGGATACAGTAAACCTGAAGTGAAGCATCGGAATGTATAACTAGTGTCACATGTATGGTTCAAAACATAGTCAGTAAGAAGAGTCAGTCTTCTAGTACTTATGTTGGCACTGTGCCTTTTGTATTTAATTCCGATGCAATTTCTGTGTTTCATCGTCAATACGAAGGTGATAGGGATACAGTACACCTGAAGTGAGGCATCGGAATCTTTAACTAGTGTCACAGGAATGGTTCAAAACAGTCAGTAAGAAGAGACAGTCTTCTTGTACTTAAGTCTGCATTGTGCATTTTGTATTTAATTCCGATGCAATTTCTGTGTTTCATCGTCAATAAGAAGGTCCAAGGGATACAGTAAACCTGAAGTGAAGCATCGGAATCTATTACTAGAGTCACAGGAATGGTTCAAAACATAGACAGTAAGAAGAGTCAGTCTTCTTGTACTTAAGTCGTCATTGTGCCTTTTGTATTTAATTCCGATGCAATTTCTGTGTTTCATCGTCAAAATGAAGGTACGAGGGATACAGTAAACCTGAAGTGTAGCACCGGAATCTATAACTAGTGTCACAGGAATGGTTCAAAACATAGACAGTAGGAAGAGTCAGTCTTCTTGTACTTAAGTCGGCATTGTGCCTTTTCTATTTAATTCCGATGCAATTTCTGTGTTTCATCGTCAATAAGTAGGTCCAAGGGATACGGTAAAACTGAAGTGAAGCATCGGAATCTATAACTAGTGTCACTGGAATGGTTCTAACATAGACAGTAAGAAGGGTCAGTCTTCTTGTTCTTAAGTCGGCATTGTGCCTTTTGTATTTATTTCCGATGCAATTTCTGTGTTTCATCGTCAATAAGAAGGTCCAAGGGATACAGTAAAAATGAAGTAAAGCATCGGAATCTATAACTAGTGTCACAGGAATGGTTCACAACATAGACAGTATGAAGAACCAGTCTTCTTGTACTTAAGTCGGCATTGTGCTTATTCTATTTAATTCCGATGCAATTTCTGTGTTTCATCGTCTATAGGAAGGTCAGAGGGATACAATAAACCAGAAGTGAAGCATCGGTATCTATAACTAGTGACTCTGGAATGGTTCTAACATAGACAGTAAGAAGGGTCAGTCTTCTAGTACTTAAGTCGGCATTGTGCCTTTTGTATTTAATTCCGATGCAATTTCTGTGTTTCATCGTCAATAAGAAGGTCCAAGGGATACAGTAAACCTGAAGTGAAGCATCGGAATCTATAACTAGTGTCACAGGAATGGTTCAAAACATAGACAGTAAGAAGAGTCAGCCTTCTTGCACTTAAGTCGGCATTGTGCCTTTTGTAATTAATTCCGATCCAACTTCTGTGTTTCATCGTCAATAAGAAGGTCAGAGGGATACAGTAAATCTGAAGTGAAGCATCGGAATCTATAACTAGTGTCACAGGAATGGTACAAAACAGTCAGTAAGGAGAGTCAGTCTCCTTGTAATTAAGCCGGCATTGTGCCTTTTCTATTTAATTCCGATGCAATATCTGTGTTTCATCGTCAATAAGAAGGTCCAAGGGATACAGTAAACGTGAAGTGAAGCATCGGAATCCATAACTAGTGTCACAGGAATGGTTCAAAACATATACAGTAAGAAGAGTCAGTCTTCTTGTACTTATGTCGGCATTGTGCATTTTGTATTTAATTCCGATGCAATTTCTATGTTTCATCGTCAAAAAGATGGTCCATGGGATACAGTAAACCTGAAGTGAAGCATCGGAATCTATAGCTAGTGTCACAGGAATGGTTCAAAACATAGACAGTAAGAAGAGTCAGTCTTATTGTACTTAAGTCGGCATTGTGCCTTTTCTATTTAATTCCGATGCAATTTCTGTGTTTCATCGTCAATAAGTAGGTCCAGGGGATACAGTAAATCTGAAGTAAAGCATAGGAATCTATAACTACTGTCACAGGAATGGTTCAAAACATAGACTGTAGGAAGAGTCAGTCTTCTTGTACTTAAGTCGGCATTGTGCCTTTACTATTTAATTTCGATGCAATTTCTGTGTTTCATCGTCAAAAAGAAGGTCAGAGGGATACAGTAAACCTGAAGTGAAGCATCGGAATCTATAACTAGTGTCACAGGAATGGTTCAAAACATAGACAGTAGGAAGAGTCATTCTTCTTGTACTTAAGTCGGCATTGTGCCTTTTCTATTTAATTCCGATGGAATTTCTGTGTTTCATCGTCAAAAAGAAGGTCAGAGGGATACAGTAAACCTAAATTGAAGCATCGGAATCTATAACTAGTGTCACAGGAATGGTTCAAAACATAGACAGTAGGAAGAGTCAGTCTTCTTGTACTAAAGTCGGCATTGTGCCTCTTCTATTTAATTCCGATGCAATTTCTGTGTTTCATCGACAATAAGTAGGTCCAAGGGATACGGTAAACCTGAGGTGAAGCATCGGAATCTATAACTAGTGTCACAGGAATGGTTCAAAACATAGACAGTAGGAAGAGTCAGTCTTCTTGTACTTAAGTCGGCATTGTGCTTTTTCTAATTAATTCCGATGCAATTTTTGTGTTTCATCGTCAATAAGAAGGTAAGAGGGATACAGTAAACCTGATGTGAAGCATCGGAATCTATAACTAATGTCACTGGAATGGTTCTAACATAGACAGTAAGAAGGGTCAGTATTCTTGTACTTAAGTCGGCATTGTGCCTTTTGTATTTAATTCCGATGCAATTTCTGTGTTTCATCGTCAATAAGAAGGTCCAAGGGACACAGTAAATGTGAAGTGAAGCATCGGAATCTATAACTAGTGTCACAGGAATGGTTCAAAACATAGACAGTATGAAGAATCAGTCTTCTTGTACTTAAGTCGGCATTGTGCTTATTCTATTTAATTCCGATGCAATTTCTGTGTTTCATCTTCTATAAGAAGGTCAGAGGGATACAGTAAACCAGAAGTGAAGCATCAGAATCTATAACTAGTGTCACTGGAATGGTTCTAACGTAGTCAGTAAGAAGGGTCAGTCTTCTTGTACTTAAGTCAGCATTGTGCCTTTTGTATTTAATTCCGATGCAATTTCTGTGTTTCATCGTCAATAAGGAGGTCCAAGGAATACTGTAAACCTGAAGTGAAGCATCGGAATCTATAACTAGTGTCACAGGAATGGTTCAAGACATAGATAGTAAGAAGAGTCAGTCTTCTTGTACTTAAGTCAGCATTGTGCATTTTGTATTTAATTCCGATCCAACTTCTGTGTTTCATCGTCAATAAGAAGGTCAGAGGGATACTGTAAATCTGAAGTGAAGCATCGGAATCTATAACTAGTATCACAGGAATGGTTCAAAACAGTCAGTAAAGAGAGTCATTCTTCTTGTAATTAAGTCGGAATTGTGCCTTTTGTATTTAATTCCGATGCAATATCTGTGTTTCATCGTCAATAAGAAGGTCCAAGGGATACAGTAAACGTGAGGTGAAGCATCGGAATCTATAACTAGTGTCACAGGAATGGTTCAAAACATAGACAGTAAGAAGAGTCAGTCTTCTTGTACTTAAGTCGGCATTGTGCCTTTTCTATTTAATTCCGAAGCAATTTCTGTGTTTCATCGTCAAAAAGAAGGTCAGTGGGATAGAGTAAACCTGAAGTGCATAATCGGAATCTATAACTAGTGTCACAGGAACGGTTCAAACCATATACAGTAGGAACAGTCAGCCTTCTTGTACTTGAGTCGGCATTGTGCCTTTTCTATTTAATTCCGATGCAATTTCTGTGTTTCATCGTCAAAAAGAAGGTCAGAGGGATACAGTAACCCTGAATTGAAGCATCAGAATCTATAACTAGTGTCACAGGAACGGTTCAAGGCATAGATAGTAGGAAGAGTCAGTCTTCTTGTACTTAAGTCGGCATTGTGCTTTTTCTATTTAATTCCGATGCAATTTCTGTGTTTCATCGTCAATAAGAAGGACAGAGGGATACAGTAAACCTGAAGTGAAGCATCGGAATCTATAACTAGTGTCACTGGATTGGTTCTAACATAGACAGTGAGTAGGGTCAGTCTTCTTGTACTTAAGTCGGCATTGTGCCCTTTGTATTTAATTCCGATGCAATTTCTGTGTTTCATCGTCAATAAGAAGGTCCAAGGGATACAGTAAAAATGAAGTGCAGCATCGGAATCTATAACTAGTGTCACAGGAATGGTTCAAAACATAGACAGTATGAAGAACCAGTTTTCTTGTACTTAAGTCGGCATTGTGCTTATTCTATTTAATTACGATGCAATATCTGTGTTTCATCGTCTATAAGATAGTCAGAGGGAAACAGTAAACCAGAAGTGAAGCATCGGAATCTATAACTATTGTCACTGGAATGGTTCTAACATAGACAGTAAGAAGGGTCAGTCTTCTAGTACTTAAGTCGGCATTGTGCCTTTTGTATTTATTTCCGATGCAATTTCTGTGTTTCATCGTCAATAAGAAGGTCCAAGGGATACAGTAAACCTGAAGTGAAGCATCGGAATCTATAACTAGTGTCACAGGAATGTTTCAAAACATAGAAAGTAAGAAGAGTCAGTCTTCTTGTACTTAAGTCGGCATTGTGCCTCTTGTATTTAATTCCGATCCAACTTCTGTGTTTCATCGTCAATAAGAAGATCAGAGGAATACAGTAAATCTGAAGTGAAGCATCGGAATTTATAACTAGTGCCACAGGAATGGCTCAAAACAGTCAGTAAGAAGAGTCAGTCTTCTTGTAATTAAGTCGGCATTGTGCCTTTTGTATTTAATTCCGATGCAATATCTGTGTTTCATCGTCTATAAGAAGGTCCAGGGGATACAGTAAAAGTGAAGTGAAGTATCGGAATCCATAACTAGTGTCACAGGAATGGTTCAAAACATAGACAGTAAGAAGAGTCAGTCTTCTTGTACCTAAGTCAGCATTGTGCCTCTTCTATTTAATTCCGATGCAATTTCTGTGTTTCATCGTCAAAAAGAAGGTCAGAGGGATAGAGTAAACCTGAAGTGAATAATCGGAATCTATAACTAGTGTCACAGGAACGGTTCAAACCATAGACAGTAGGAAGAGTCAGCCATCTTGTACCTGAGTCGGCATTGTGCCTTTTGTATTTAATTCCGATGCACTATCTGTGTTCCATCGTCAATAAGAAGATCCAAGGGATACACTAAACCTGAAATGATGCATCGGAATCTATAACTGGTGTCACAGGAATGGTTCAAAACATATACAGTAGGAAGATTCAGTCTACATGTACTTAAGTCGGCATTGTGCCTTTTGTATTGATTTCCGATGCAATTTCTGTGTTTCATCGTCAATAAGGAGGTCAGAGGGATACAGTAAACCTGAAGTGAAGCATCCGAATCTACAACTAGTGTCACAGGAATGGTTCAAAACATAGTCAGTATAAATAGTCAGTCTTCTTGTACTTAAGTCGGCATTGTGCCTTTTGTAGTTAATTCCGATGCAATTTCTGTGTTTCATCGTCAATAAGAAGGTCAGAGAGATAAAGTAAACCTGAAGTGAAGCATCGGAATCTGTAACTAATGTCACAGGAATTGTTCAAAATATAGTCAGTAAGAAGTGTCAGTCTTCTTGTACTTAAGTCGGCATTGTGCCTTTTGTATTTAATTCCGATGCAATTTCTGTGTTTCATCGTCAATACGAAGGTCCAAGGGATACAGTAAACCTGAAGTGAAGCATCGGAATCTATAACTAGTGTCACAGGAATGGTTCAAAACATAGTCAGTAAGAAGAGTCAGTTTTCTTGTACTTACGTTGGCATTGTGCCTTTTGTGTTTATTTCCGATGCAATTTCTTTGTTTCAACGTCAATAAGAAGGTCAGAGGGATACAATAAACCTGAAGTGAAGCATCTGAATCTATAACTAATGTCACAGCAATGGTTCAAAACAGTCAGTAAGAAGAGTCAGCCTTCTTGTACTTCATTCAGCATTGTGCATTTTGTATTTAATTCCGATGCAATTTCTGTGTTTCATCGTCAATAAGATGGTCCAAGGGATACAGTAAACCTGAAGTGAAGCATCGGAATCTATAACTAGTGTCACAGGAATGGTTCAAATCTTAGACAGTAAGAAGAGTCAGTCTTTTTGTACTTAAGTCGGCATTGTGCCTTTTGTATTTAATTCCGATGTAATTTCTGTGTTTCATCGTCAAAAAGAAGGTCAGAGGGATACAGTAAACCTGAAGTGAAGCATGGGAATCAATAACTAGTGTCACAGGAATGGTTCAAAACATAGGCAGTAGGAAGAGTCAGTCTTTTTGTACTTAAATCGGCAATGTGCCTTTCAATTTAATTCCGATACAATTTCTGTGTTTCATCGTCAAAATGAAGGTCAGAGGGATACAGTAAACCTGAAGTGAAGCATCGGAAACTATAACTAGTGTCACAGGAATGGTTCAAAACGTAGACAGTAGGATGAGTCAGTCTTCTTGTACTTAAGTCGTCATTGTGTCTTTTCTATTTAATTCCGATACAATTTCTGTTTTTCATCTTCAATAAGTAGGTCCAGGGGATACAGTAAACCTGAAGTGAAGCATCGCAATTTATAACTAGTGTCACAGGAATGGTTCAAAGCATAAACAGTAGGAAGAGTCAGTCTTTTTGTACTTATGTTGGCATTGTGCCTTTTGTATTTAATTCCGATGCATTTTCTTTGTTTCAACGTCAATAAGAAGGTCAGAGGGATACAGTAAACCTGAAGTGAAGCATCGGAATCTATAACTAGTGTCACAGGAATGGTTCAAAACAGTCAGTAAGAAGAGTCAGTCTTCTTGTACTTAAGTCGGCATTGTGCTTTTTCTATTTAATTCCGACGAAATTTCTGTGTTTCATCGTCAATAAGTAGGTCCAAGGGATACAGTAAACCTGAGGTGAAGCATCGGAATCTATAACTAGTGTCACAGGAACGGTTCAAAACATAGACTGTAGGAAGAGTCAGTCTTCTTGTACTTAAGTCGGCATCGTGCTTTTTCTATTTAATTCCGATGCAATTTCTGTGTTTCATCGTCAATAAGAAGGTCAGAGGGATACAGTCAACCTGAAGTGAAGCATCTGAATCTATAACTAGTGTCACAGGAATGGTTCAAATCATAGACAGTAAGAAGAGTCAGTCTTCTTGTACTTAAGTCGGCATTGTGCCTTTTGTATTTAATTCTGATGTAATTTCTGTGTTTCATCGTCAAAAAGAAGGTCAGAGGGATACAGTAAACCTGATGTGAAGCATCGGAATCAATATCTAGTGTCACAGGAATGGTTCAAAACATAGACAGTAGGAAGAGTCAGTCTTCTTGTACTTAAGTCGGCATTGTGCCTTTTCTATTTAATTCCGATGCAATTTCTGTGTTTCATCGTCAAAATGAAGGTCAGAGGGATACAGTAAACCTGAAGTGAAGCATCGCAAACTATAACTGGTGTCACAGGAATGGTTCAAAACATAGACAGTAGGAAGAATCAGTCTTCTTGTACTTAAGTCGGCATTGTGCCTTTTCTATTTAATTCCGATGCAATTTCTGTTTTTCGTCGTCAATAAGTAGGTCCAAGGGATACAGTAAACCTGAAGTGAAGAATCGAAATCTATAACTAGTGTCACAGGAATGGTTCAAAGCATAGGCAGTAGGAAGAGTCAGTCTTCTTGTACTTAAGTCGGCATTGTGAATTTTTCTATTTAATTTCGAAGCAATTTCTGTGTTTCATCGTCAAAAAGAAGGTCAGAAGGATACAGTAAACCTGAAGTGAAGCATCGGAATCTATAACTGGTGTCACAGGAATGGTTCAAAACATAAACAGTAGGAAGATTCAGTCTACATGTACTTAAGTCGGCATTGTGCCTTTTGTATTTATTTCCGATGCAATTTCTGTGTTTCTTCGTCAATAAGAAGGTCAGAGGGATACAGTAAACCTGAAGTGAAGAATCGGAATCTATAACTAGTGTCACAGGAATGGTTCAAAACATAGTCAGTAAGAAGAGTCAGTCTTCTTGTACTTAAGTCGGCATTGTGCATTTTGTATTTAATTCCGATGCAATTTCTGTGTCTCATCGTCAATAAGAAGGTCAGTGGGATACAATGAACCTGAGGTGAAGCATTGGAATCTATAACTAGTGTCACAGGAATGGTACAAAGCACAGACAGTAGGAAGAGTCAGTCTTCTTTTACTTAAGTCGGCATTGTGCCTTTTCTATTTAATTCCGATGCAATTTCCGTGTTTCGTCTCCAATAAGAATGTCCAAAGGATACAGTGAACCTGAAGTGAAGCATCGGAGTCCATAACTAATGTCACAGGAATCGTTCAAAACATAGACAGTAGGAAGAGTCAGTCTTCTTGTACTTAAGTCGGCATTGTGCCTTTTGTATTCAGTTCCGATGAAATTTCTGTGTTTCATCGTCAATAAGAAGGTCCAAGGGATACAGTAAACCTGAAGTGAAGCATCGGAATTTATAAATAGTGTCACAGGAATGGTTCAAATCATAGAGATTAAGAAGAGTCAGTCTTCTTGTACTTAAATCGGCTTTGTGCCTATTCTATTTGATTCCGATGCAATTTCTGTATTTCGTCGCCAATATGAAGGTCCAAAGGATACAGTAAACCTGAAGTGAAGCATCGGAATCTATAACTAGTGTCACAGAGAGGCTTCAAAACATAGTCAGTAAGAAGAGTCAGTCTTCTTGTACTTATGTTGGCATTGTGCCTTTTGTATTTAATTCCGATGCAAATTCTGTGTTTCATCGTCAATAAGAGGGTCAGAAGGATACAGTAAAAATGAAGTGAAGCATCGGAATCTATAACTAGTGTCACAGGAATGGTTCAAAACAGTCAGTAAGATGAGTCAGTCTTCTTGTACTTATGTCGGCATTGTGCGTTTTGTGTTTAATTCCGATTTAACTTCTGTGTTTCACCGTCAATAAGAAGGACCAAGAAATCCAGTAAACCTGAAGGGAAGCATTGGAATCTGTAACTAGTGTCACAGGAATGGTTCAAAACATAGACAGTAGGAAGAGTCAGTCTTCTTGTACTTAAGTCGGCATTGTGCTTTTTCTATTTAATTCAGATGCAATTTCTGTGTTTCATCGTCAATAAGAAGGTCAGAGGAATACAGTAAACCTGACGTGAAGCATCGGAATCTGTAACTAGTGTCACTGGAATGGTTCTAACATAGACAGTATGAAGCGTCTGTCTTCTTGTACTTAAGTCGGCATTGTGCCCTTTGTATTTAATTCCGATGCAATTTCTGTGTTTCATCGTCAATAAGAAGGTCCAAGGGATACAGTAAAAATGAAGTGCAGCATCGGAATCTATAACTAGTGTCACAGGAATGGTTCAAAACATAGACAGTATGAAGAACCAGTTTTCTTGTACTTAAGTCGGCATTGTGCTTATTCTATTTAATTACGATGCAATATCTGTGTTTCATCGTCTATAAGATAGTCAGAGGGGAAACAGTAAACCAGAAGTGAAGCATCGGAATCTATAACTATTGTCACTGGAATGGTTCTAACATAGACAGTAAGAAGGGTCAGTCTTCTAGTACTTAAGTCGGCATTGTGCCTTTTGTATTTATTTCCGATGCAATTTCAGTGTTTCATCGTCAATAAGAAGGTCCAAGGGATACAGTAAACCTGAAGTGAAGCATCGGAATCTATAACTAGTGTCACAGGAATGTTTCAAAACATAGAAAGTAAGAAGAGTCAGTCTTCTTGTACTTAAGTCGGCATTGTGCCTCTTGTATTTAATTCCGATCCAACTTCTGTGTTTCATCGTCAATAAGAAGGTCAGAGGAATACAGTAAATCTGAAGTGAAGCATCGGAATTTATAACTAGTGCCACAGGAATGGGTCAAAACAGTCAGAAAGAAGAGTCAGTCTTCTTGTAATTAAGTCGGCATTGTGCCTTTTGTATTTAATTCCGATGCAATATCTGTGTTTCATCGTCTATAAGAAGGTCCAGGGGATACAGTAAAAGTGAAGTGAAGTATCGGAATCCATAACTAGTGTCACAGGAATGGTTCAAAACATAGACACTAAGAAGAGTCAGTCTTCTTGTACCTAAGTCAGCATTGTGCCTCTTCTATTTAATTCCGATGCAATTTCTGTGTTTCATCGTCAAAAAGAAGGTCAGAGGGATAGAGTAAACCTGAAGTGAATAATCGGAATCTATAACTAGTGTCACAGGAACGGTTCAAACCATAGACAGTAGGAAGAGTCAGCCATCTTGTACTTGAGTCGGCATTGTGCCTTTTGTATTTAATTCCGATGCACTATCTGTGTTCCATCGTCAATAAGAAGATCCAAGGGATACACTAAACCTGAAATGATGCATCGGAATCTATTACTGGTGTCACAGGAATGGTTCAAAACATATACAGTAGGAAGATTCAGTCTACATGTACTTAAGTCGGCATTGTGCCTTTTGTATTGATTTCCGATGCAATTTCTGTGTTTCATCGTCAATAAGGAGGTCAGAGGGATACAGTAAACCTGAAGTGAAGCATCCGAATCTACAACTAGTGTCACAGGAATGGTTCAAAACATAGTCAGTATAAATAGTCAGTCTTCTTGTACTTAAGTCGGCATTGTGCCTTTTGTAGTTAATTCCGATGCAATTTCTGTGTTTCATCGTCAATAAGAAGGTCAGAGAGATAAAGTAAACCTGAAGTGAAGCATCGGAATCTGTAACTAATGTCACAGGAATTGTTCAAAATATAGTCAGTAAGAAGTGTCAGTCTTCTTGTACTTAAGTCGGCATTGTGCCTTTTGTATTTAATTCCGATGCAATTTCTGTGTTTCATCGTCAATACGAAGGTCCAAGGGATACAGTAAACCTGAAGTGAAGCATCGGAATCTATAACTAGTGTCACAGGAATGGTTCAAAACATAGTCAGTAAGAAGAGTCAGTTTTATTGTACTTACGTTGGCATTGTGCCTTTTGTGTTTATTTCCGATGCAATTTCTTTGTTTCAACGTCAATAAGAAGGTCAGAGGGATACAATAAACCTGAAGTGAAGCATCGGAATCTATAACTAATGTCACAGCAATGGTTCAAAACAGTCAGTAAGAAGAGTCAGCCTTCTTGTACTTCATTCGGCATTGTGCATTTTGTATTTAATTCCGATGCAATTTCTGTGTTTCATCGTCAATAAGATGGTCCAAGGGATAAAGTAAACCTGAAGTGAAGCATCGGAATCTATAACTAGTGTCACAGGAATGGTTCAAATCTTAGACAGTAAGAAGAGTCAGTCTTTTTGTACTTAAGTCGGCATTGTGCCTTTTGTATTTAATTCCGATGTAATTTCTGTGTTTCATCGTCAAAAAGAAAGTCAGAGGGATACAGTAAACCTGAAGTGAAGCATCGGAATCAATAACTAGTGTCACAGGAATGGTTCAAAACATAGGCAGTAGGAAGAGTCAGTCTTTTTGTACTTAAATCGGCAATGTGCCTTTCAATTTAATTCCGATGCAATTTCTGTGTTTCATCGTCAAAATGAAGGTCAGAGGGATACAGTAAACCTGAAGTGAAGCATCGGAAACTATAACTAGTGTCACAGGAATGGTTCAAAACGTAGACAGTAGGATGAGTCAGTCTTCTTGTACTTAAGTCGTCATTGTGTCTTTTCTATTTAATTCCGATACAATTTCTGTTTTTCATCTTCAATAAGTAGGTCCAGGGGATACAGTAAACCTGAAGTGAAGCATCGCAATTTATAACTAGTGTCACAAGAATGGTTCAAAGCATAAACAGTAGGAAGAGTCAGTCTTTTTGTACTTATGTTGGCATTGTGCCTTTTGTATTTAATTCCGATGCAATTTCTTTGTTTCAACGTCAATAAGAAGGTCAGAGGGATACAGTAAACCTGAAGTGAAGCATCGGAATCTATAACTAGTGTCACAGGAATGGTTCAAAACAGTCAGTAAGAAGAGTCAGTCTTCTTGTACTTAAGTCGGCATTGTGCTTTTTCTATTTAATTCCGATGAAATTTCTGTGTTTCATCGTCAATAAGTAGGTCCAAGGGATACAGTAAACCTGAGGTGAAGCATCGGAATCTATAACTAGTGTCACAGGAACGGTTCAAAACATAGACTGTAGGAAGAGTCAGTCTTCTTGTACTTAAGTCGGCATCGTGCTTTTTCTATTTAATTCCGATGCAATTTCTGTGTTTCATCGTCAATAAGAAGGTCAGAGGGATACAGTCAACCTGAAGTGAAGCATCTGAATCTATAACTAGTGTCACAGGAATGGTTCAAATCATAGACAGTAAGAAGAGTCAGTCTTCTTGTACTTAAGTCGGCATTGTGCCTTTTGTATTTAATTCTGATGTAATTTCTGTGTTTCATCGTCAAAAAGAAGGTCAGAGGGATACAGTAAACCTGATGTGAAGCATCGGAATCAATATCTAGTGTCACAGGAATGGTTCAAAACATAGGCAGTAGGAAGAGTCAGTCTTCTTGTACTTAAGTCGGCATTGTGCCTTTTCTATTTAATTCCGATGCAATTTCTGTGTTTCATCGTCAAAATGAAGGTCAGAGGGATACAGTAAACCTGAAGTGAAGCATCGCAAACTATAACTAGTCTCACAGGAATGGTTCAAAGCATAGACAGTAGGAAGAATCAGTCTTCTTGTACTTAAGTCGGCATTGTGCCTTTTCTATTTAATTCCGATGCAATTTCTGTTTTTCGTCGTCAATAAGTAGGTCCAAGGGATACAGTAAACCTGAAGTGAAGAATCGAAATCTATAACTAGTGTCACAGGAATGGTTCAAAGCATAGGCAGTAGGAAGAGTCAGTCTTCTTGTACTTAAGTCGGCATTGTGAATTTTTCTATTTAATTTCGAAGCAATTTCTGTGTTTCATCGTCAAAAAGAAGGTCAGAAGGATACAGTAAACCTGAAGTGAAGCATCGGAATCTATAACTAGTGTCACAGGAATGGTTCAAAACATAGACAGTAGGAAGAGTCAGTCTTCTTGTACTTAAGTCGGCATTGTGCCCTTTCTATTTAATTCCGATGCAATTTCTGTGTTCCATCGTCAATACGAAGATCCAAGGGATACAGTAAACCTGAAATGAAGCATCGGAATCTATAACTGGTGTCACAGGAATGGTTCAAAACATATACAGTAGGAAGATTCAGTCTACATGTACTTAAGTCGGCATTGTGCCTTTTGTATTTATTTCCGATGCAATTTCTGTGTTTCTTCGTCAATAAGAAGGTCGGAGGGATACAGTAAACCTGAAGTGAAGAATCGGAATCTATAACTAGTGTCACAGGAATGGTTCAAAACATAGTCAGTAAGAAGAGTCAGTCTTCTTGTACTTAAGTCGGCATTGTCCATTTTGTATTTAATTCCGATGCAATTTCTGTGTCTCATCGTCAATAAGAAGGTCAGAGGGATACAATGAACCTGAGGTGAAGCATTGGAATCTATAACTAGTGTCACAGGAATGGTACAATGCACAGACAGTAGGAAGAGTCAGCCTTCTTTTACTTAAGTCGGCATTGTGCCTTTTCTATTTAATTCCGATGCAATTTCCGTGTTTCGTCTCCAATAAGAATGTCCAAAGGATACAGTGAACCTGAAGTGAAGCATCGGAGTCCATAACTAATGTCACAGGAATCGTTCAAAACATAGACAGTAGGAAGAGTCAGTCTTCTTGTACTTAAGTCGGCATTGTGCCTTTTGTATTCAGTTCCGATGAAATTTCTGTGTTTCATCGTCAATAAGAAGGTCCAAGGGATACAGTAAACCTGAAGTGAAGCATCGGAATTTATAAATAGTGTCACAGGAATGGTTCAAATCATAGAGATTAAGAAGAGTCAGTCTTCTTGTACTTAAATCGGCTTTGTGCCTATTCTATTTGATTCCGATGCAATTTCTGTATTTCGTCGCCAATATGAAGGTCCAAAGGATACAGTAAACCTGAAGTGAAGCATCGGAATCTATAACTAGTGTCACAGAGAGGCTTCAAAACATAGTCAGTAAGAAGAGTCAGTCTTCTTGTACTTATGTTGGCATTGTGCCTTTTGTATTTAATTCCGATGCAAATTCTGTGTTTCATCGTCAATAAGAGGGTCAGAAGGATACAGTAAACCTGAAGTGAATCATCTGAATCTATAACTAGTGTCACAGGAATGGTTCAAAACAGTCAGTAAGATGAGTCAGTCTTCTTGTACTTACGTCGGCATTGTGCGTTTTGTGTTTAATTCCGATTTAACTTCTGTGTTTCACCGTCAATAAGAAGGACCAAGAAATCCAGTAAACCTGAAGGGAAGCATTGGAATCTGTAACTAGTGTCACAGGAATGGTTCAAAACATAGACAGTAGGAAGAGTCAGTCTTCTTGTACTTAAGTCGGCATTGTGCTTTTTCTATTTAATTCAGATGCAATTTCTGTGTTTCATCGTCAATAAGAAGGTCAGAGGAATACAGTAAACCTGACGTGAAGCATCGGAATCTGTAACTAGTGTCACTGGAATGGTTCTAACATAGACAGTATGAAGCGTCTGTCTTCTTGTACTTAAGTCGGCATTGTGCCTTTTGTATTTAATTGCGATGCGATTTCTGTTTTCATCGTCAATACGAAGGTCCAAGGGATACAGTAAACCTGAAGTGAAGCATCGGAATCTATAACTAGTGTCACTGGAATGGTTCAAAACATAGACAGTAAGAAGGGTCGGTCTTCTTGTACTTAAGTCGGCATAGTGCCTTTTGTATTTAATTCCGATCCAATTTCTGTGTTTCATCGTCAATAAGAAGGTCAGAGGGATACAGTAAATCTGAAGTGAGGCATCGGAATCTATAACTAGTGTCACAGGAATGGTTCAAAACAGGCAGTAAGTAGAGTCAGTCTTCTTGTAATTAAGTCGGCATTGTGCCTTTTGTATTTAATTCCGATGCAATTTCTGTGTTTCATCGTCAATAAGAAGGTCCAAGGGAAACAGTAAACGTGAAGTGAAGCATCGGAATCCTTAAGTAGTGTCACAGGAATGGTTCAAAACATAGACTGCAAGAAGAGGCAGTCTTCTTGTACTTAAGTCGGGATTGTGCGTTTTCTATTTAATTCCGATGCAATTTCTGTGTTTCATCGTCAAAAACAAGGTCAGAGGGATAGAGTGAACCTGAAGTGAAAAATCGGAATCTATAACTAGTGTCCCAGGAACGGTTCAAAACAGAGACAGTAGGAAGAGTCAGCCTTCTTGTACTTGAGTCGGCATTGTGCCTTTTGTATTAAATTCAGATGCACTAACTGTGTTCCATCGTCAATAAGAAGGTCCAAGGGATACAGTAAACCTGAAATGAAGCATCGGAATCTATAACTAGTGTCACAGGAATGGTTCATAACATAGACAGTAGGAAGATTCAGTCTACATGTACTTAAGTCGGCATTGTGCCTTTTGTATTTTTTTCCGATGCAATTTCTGTGTTTCATCGTCAATAAGAAGGTCAGAGGGATACAGTAAATCTGCAGTGAAGCATAGGAATCTATAACTAGTGTCACAGGAATGGTTCAAAACAGTCAGTAAGAAGAGTCAGTCTTCTTGTACTTAAGTCGGCATTGTGCCTTTTGTATTAAATTCCGATGCAATATCTGTGTTTCATCAACAATATGAAGGTCCAAGGGATACAGTAAACGTGAAGTGAAGCATCGGAATCCATAACTAGAGTCACAGGAATGGTTCAAAACATAGACAGTAAGAAGAGTCAGTCCTCCTGTACTTATGTTGGCATTGTGCATATTGTATTTAACTCCGATGCAATTTCTGTGTTTCATCGTCAATACGATGGTCCAAGGGATACAGTAAACCTGAAGTGAAGCATCGGAATCTATAACTAGTAACACAGGAATGGTTCAAAACAGTCAGTAAGAAGAGTCAGTCTTCTTGTACTTAAGTCGGCATTCTGCATTTTGTATTTAATTTCGATGCAAGTTCTGTGTTTCATCGTAAATAAGATGGTCCAAGGGATACAGTAAACCTGAAGTGAAGCATCGGAATCTATAACTAGTGTCACAGGAATGGTTCAAATCATAGACAGTAAGAAGAGTCAGTCTTCTTGTACTTAAGTCGGCATTGTGATTTTGTATTTAATTCCGTTGTAATATCTGTGTTTCATCTTCAAAAAGAAGGTCAGAAGGATACAGTAAACCTGAAGTGAAGCATCGGAATCTATAACTAGTGTCACAGGAATGGTTCAAAACATAGACAGTAGAAAGAGTCAGTCTTCTTGTACTTAAGTCGGCATTGTGCTTTTTCTATTTAATTCCGATGCAATTTCTGTGTTTCATCGTCAATAAGTAGGTCCAAGGGATACAGTAAACCTGAGGTGAAGCATCGGAATCTATAACTAGTGTCACAGGAACGGTTCAAAACATAGACAGTAGGAAGAGTCAGTCTTCTTCTACTTAAGTCGGCATTGTGCTTTTTCTATTTAATTCCGATGCAATTTCTGTGTTTCATCGTCAATAAGAAGGTCAGAGGGATACAGTCAACCTGAAGTGAAGCATCGGAAACCATAACTAGTGTCACAGGAATGGTTCAAAACATAGACAGTAGGAAGAATCAGTCTTCTTGTACTTAAGTCGCATTGTGCCTTTCCTATTTAATTCCGATGCAATTTCTGTTTTTTATCGTCAATAAGTAGGTCCAAGGGATACAGTAAACCTGAAGTGAAGAATCGAAATTTATAACTAGTGTCACAGGAATGGTTCAAAGAATAGGCAGTAGGAAGAGTCAGTCTTCTTGTACTTAAGTCGGCATTGTGCCTTTTCTATTTAATTTCGAAGCAATTTCTGTGTTTCATCGTCAAAAAGAAGGTCAGAAGGATACAGTAAACCTGAAGTGAAGCATCGGAATCTATAACTAGCGTCACAGGAATGGTTCAAAACATAGACAGTAGGAAGAGTCAGTCTTCTTGTACTTAAGTCGGCATTGTGCCCTTTCTATTTAATTCCGATGCAATTTCTGTGTTCCATCGGCAATACGAAGATCCAAGGGATACAGTAAACCTGAAATGAAGCATCGGAATCTATAACTAGTGTCACAGGAATGGTTCAAAACAGTCAGTAAGAAGAGTCAGTCTTCTTGTACTTAAGTCGGCATTGTGCCTTTTGTATTAAATTCCGATGCAATATCTGTGTTTCATCAACAATATGAAGGTCCAAGGGATACAGTAAACGTGAAGTTAAGCATCGGAATCCATAACTAGAGTCACAGGAATGGTTCAAAACATAGACAGTAAGAAGAGTCAGTCCTCCTGTACTTAAGTCGGCATTGTGCATTTTGTATTTAACTCCGATGCAATTTCTGTGTTTCATCGTCAATACGATGGTCCAAGGGATACAGTAAACCTGAAGTGAAGCATCGGAATCTATAACTAGTGTCACAGGAATGGTTCAAAACAGTCAGTAAGAAGAGTCAGTCTTCTTGTACTTAAGTCGGCATTCTGCATTTTGTATTTAATTTCGATGCAAGTTCTGTGTTTCATCGTCAATAAGATGGTCCAAGGGATACAGTAAACCTGAAGTGAAGCATCGGAATCTATAACTAGTGTCACAGGAATGGTTCAAATCATAGACAGTAAGAAGAGTCAGTCTTCTTGTACTTAAGTCGGCATTGTGATTTTGTATTTAATTCCGTTGTAATATCTGTGTTTCATCTTCAAAAAGAAGGTCAGACGGATACAGTAAACCTGAAGTGAAGCATCGGAATCTATAACTAGTGTCACAGGAATGGTTCAAAACATAGACAGTAGAAAGAGTCAGTCTTCTTGTACTTAAGTCGGCATTGTGCTTTTTCTATTTTATTCCGATGCAATTTCTGTGTTTCATCGTCAATAAGTAGGTCCAAGGGATACAGTAAACCTGAGGTGAAGCATCGGAATCTATAACTAGTGTCACAGGAACGGTTCAAAACATAGACAGTAGGAAGAGTCAGTCTTCTTGTACTTAAGTCGGCATTGTGCTTTTTCTATTTAATTCCGTTGCAATTTCTGTGTTTTATCGTCAATAAGAAGGTCAGAGGGATACAGTCAACCTGAAGTGAAGCATCGGAATCTATAACTAGTGTCACTGGAATGGTTAAAAACATAGACAGTAAGAAGAGTCAGTCTTCTTGTACTTAAGTCGGAATTGTGCCTTTTGTATTTAATTCCGATCCAACTTCTGTGTTTCTTCGTCAATAAGAAGGTCAGAGGGATACAGTAAATCTGCAGTGAAGCATAGGAATCTATAACTAGTGTCACAGGAATGGTTCAAAACAGTCAGTAAGAAGAGTCAGTCTTCTTGTACTTAAGTCGGCATTGTGCCTTTTGTATTAAATTCCGATGCAATATCTGTGTTTCATCAACAATATGAAGGTCCAAGGGATACAGTCAACCTGAAGTGAAGCATCGGAATCTATAACTAGTGTCACAGCAATGGTTCAAATCATAGACAGTAAGAAGAGTCAGTCTTCTTGTACTTAAGTCGGCATTGTGCCTTTTGTATTTATTTCTGATGTAATTTCTGTGTTTCATCGTCAAAAAGAAGGTCAGAGGGATACAGTAAACCTGAAGTGAAGCATCGGAATCAATATCTAATGTCACAGGAATGGTTCAAAACATAGG
Organism: Schistocerca americana; assembly: GCF_021461395.2. Taxonomy (NCBI): domain Eukaryota; kingdom Metazoa; phylum Arthropoda; class Insecta; order Orthoptera; family Acrididae; genus Schistocerca; species Schistocerca americana. The sequence goes on from NC_060124.1 coordinate 643,928,389, forward strand.
CAGTAGGAAGAGTCAGTCTTCTTGTACTTAAGTCGGCATTGTGAGTTTTCTATTTAATTCCGATGCAATTTCTGTGTTTCATCGTCAAAATGAAGGTCAGAGGGATACAGTAAACCTGAAGTGAAGCATCGGAAACCATAACTAGTGTCACAGGAATGGTTCAAAACATAGACAGTAGGAAGAATCAGTCTTCTTGTACTTAAGTCGCATTGTGCCTTTTCTATTTAATTCCGATGCTATTTCTGTTTTTTATCGTCAATAAGTAGGTCCAAGGGATACAGTAAACCTGAAGTGAAGAATCGAAATTTATAACTAGTGTCACAGGAATGGTTCAAAGAATAGGCAGTAGGAAGAGTCAGTCTTCTTGTACTTAAGTCGGCATTGTGCCTTTTCTATTTAATTTCGAAGCAATTTCTGTGTTTCATCGTCAAAAAGTAGGTCAGAAGGATACAGTAAACCTGAAGTGAAGCATCGGAATCTATAACTAGTGTCACAG